>NC_053395.1:157977600-158345737 GCF_905171765.1 Bufo bufo
GAATGAACTATTACCTGTTAGCTTTCTCGTCCAACCCTCCCACATATAGGACCACTCGACTTAACTGATCATACATGTTTTATAAATGGGGAAAGTATCTTTCAGTTTCTCACTGAGAGCAAAAGGATCAGGCATGTGTCACAGCCAGACAGCTGAGAAGCGCTCACAGGAGCTTCTCAGATCCTCCTCCTTGAATTTCTTTGTTTTGGTTTAGTTTCTCATCTCGTTAGTCTATCTCAGCTGTCATGCAGTTGGACTGATTGCTACCCTTTAAGTTCCTCCCCATAATGCAGTAGTGTGCGGCTGATACAACTTCCTGGAGTGTGTGAGCATGCTGTTCCCAGTTCCCAGTCGTCAGTTGTCTGCAAGATAAGTGCTGTTTATGTATTTATGATTTTGTCTTTTCTGGATCCAGGTGACCCTGACTCCCTCTGTGTCAGTGTAGGGAGCCGGTGGTCGTGTCCCTTCACTATTGTAGGGTCTTCAGGTAATAGATAGCCGAGGAACGTGGATATGCGGCCATCCACCTTTGGGGTGTTCGCATAGGCTGAGCAGTGAGGGAGAGCGGCAGGTCTATTGCAGGGGTCTCCCTTTGTTCCTTAGTTGTGGATCCAGAGAGACATTGTTTATATGGTATTGTCTTGTTTCCTGTACACCATCCGTGACAGCATGTTGGAATCCTACTGGCTGATTCAGCCTAAACCACAGGGTTCAGCTAATGTATTGTATTTCTAATATATAAAGCCAGTTATAGGGTATGTTGGCACATCTAAAATCTGACACTGATTCAGCAGCATAAAACATTTTGTGCTGCTAAATCAATATTCAAAACTCCACCAACAGTTCCCCATTGACTTTAATGTAAAATAAAACCTTCACCTTGTGCACACAGTGTAATAAGGGTAGAGTTTTTTTTTTCAGTAGGTAAGGGCATTGCATTTCCCATTCATTTTAATGAGAATGCCGAAAATAGCTAAGAGCACTGCTCGGCTATATTTGGCACTCCAATAGGAATGAATGGAGGGCGGCCGCGCATGTACGGTGCGTTCTCCTTCACATTACAGGCTCCATTCTAAAGATAGGTGCGGGTCCCAGAGAAACATTCAATGAAACCTCCCAATGAAACTTTCAAAACAGGAGTGAACAGAGCCTTGAAGAGGTAGTTTGAACAAGGCAAACCCCATCTACATGGACATCAGAGAGGAGTCTCCAGCTTGGGAAGTTCCTGGATGGAAAGTTGCTCTGTAAGAAAGGCTTCTTTTCTGGCAGACCTAAGGGTTAGGTTAGGTTTCTGCATACAGTTTTGGAAGCCAAAATCAGGAGTGGATCATAAAAGGGGAGAAATTAAAAAGAACTTCTTGTTTTGGCGTACAAAGCTGCATGCAGAAACCTAATAGTGTAGTCATAACCTACCTGTCACAGATGCGGTGTGGGTGAGAAAGGGGACAGGAACTAGGAAACTAGAGTAAAGGAGAAGGTCACCTCCTAGAACAACCCTAATCCAAGTCCTGACTACCTATCAGTATGAACTGACCTTGATAGTAGGAAAGTTCATACACAGGAACCTAGAGCCAGGACACACCCTGTAGGGCCCTGGCATAGTGACAGGACTTGAGACAACCTATTCCTCCACCAGTAGGATGAACAGGAGTCTCCCTTAGGCCTAGATACAAAAGACAGGGAAATACAACAAACAAAATACAAATAGGGAAGACGACACTTAACTTCACGTGGAGAAAAGGCAGCGCAAGAAGCTCAACCGAGATCCAACAACCAGCTAGGCCAGAGTCCAGAAACTGAAGCTATAAACCGCACCCCCCAGAAGGGGTAATCAGTAATAAATAGGGGAAGTTAAATGACCAAACCAACAACACCTGCAAGGGGTGTGGTCATTATCAAAACAACACAGACACAAATGATCCACAAGGAACCAGTCAGATTTACCAATGTGTCGCCAGTATCTCTGATCTCCTGGCACCTGTCACGGGAGTGTTCGGGACACTACCCCCTTCATGCATTGCATGAAAAGTCATTCATCTGAACAGTTGCCACAAAATGTTACTACCCCTTCAGTTCTGACCACACAGGAAATTAGCGGGAAGACATGTCTTGGTGAGACAGCTCCTTCGAAGAGTTTGTCTTAATAAACAACTGCAGTCTGTAAGGCAAATAGACGTCATAGACAGAAATATCTCATGTGCTGGTGGCCTCATCTCTCCATGGTCACCCATTCCTTTAGTATACAGTACTACATTTCTTTCGTAATGATTTCTTTGGGGAATGTGTGACAAGCTACAAATTTTCTTAAAATATTAGTTGATCCTTCTTGGATTTTATAAGGTTTTATTGTATAGTGAAAATAAGTTAGGTATTGTAACGGATCTCCTAGCACCCCGACCGGGTACCTCCGTTGATAGGTGCTCCTAGTGCTTCCAGAGGTCCCCAAGCACTCCACTTGACACCGTAAGCGCTGCAGACCCCACGAACCGCCGAAGCTTGGTTGAGGTCTCACCGTCTCCTACCCACCCTGGACCTACGACAAGGCTCCAGGCTCCAGTGGGTGAACCTCTCCCAAATCCCGAGAGCAGGAACAGCTCTTACAAGAGCTGGTAGTTATGCCAGGGGAGTATAGCAAATCTTCAGCGTATAGTAATCCCCCAGTGTCGATCAGTTACCCAAACACCAGCCTCAACATGGTAAAGGGTAAAACAGGAACTCTTTATTTGAACACACAAGCATTCATTTATACACATTTTCCAACAAGGTTACCACCCACAGGGTTTTGTAAAAACAGCCAATAACCACGTACAATACACTCATACACTCCCACACAAAATCCTCCCCTCTGCCCGTGATCCAATTACCTCAATCTGGGTTGATGCAATCATCACAGGCAGGAGAATACACAATGTCCTGGAGACAACCGAGACGTAATTCAATTATCTCTCAGGACAAAGGACATCGCCAATACACACAGAGAGACAATGGAACAGACCTCACTACTCAACGTATACAATGTCCCACCCTTTTCAATACACATAGTCATGTAACCTCCCAAAATGGCACGAATTAGACCAGGGGTTCAAGTTAGTACAAGTCCTTTGTGAACAAAGGAAGCCTGGCTGATGAGAGGGCCCATAATCCTGGGGCAAGAGGCTGGTAGCCAGGCCCCTCCAAAACCCAGTGGCGAGGTTGGTTTTGCCATAGGTATATTTTATATTACACCCATTTACCCCAGCACAATACAGTGATCTACACAAACTGCAAACAATGTAAGCTCACAAGAATGATCTCTCTATGGAGAGGATAATTAATCAAGCTAAGTAACACACAGATATGCTTATAAAGCATTTTTGCACTTCCCTAATTAAAGCTGGTCACTAAAATCTGTTGGAAATTACTCCGCAAGCATCTACAACGTTTGCAAAATCCACTTTCTCCAGAAAGCTGAGATACATTTATTGCACGCATGACAACAAAGGAAATTAAAGACGACACCTACAGTCTTGCTGCCTATATCCCAGCCTCTGTGCAGTGTGTTATCAATAGTTTACACCTAAAAAAACAAGACAGTACATGACAGCTTCAGCAAGTTTGAATGTTAACCCCTTCCTGGTGTCATTAAAGGGAATGTGTCATCTATAATTTGTCTGTCAGTTAAAATCAGATACTGACATGTATACTTTTTTTTTCTAATCTGCTTTAAGTTTCTGATTGCAGATTTTTAAATTCAGTTTCCTGAACATGATTATGGGGGCTGTCATCTTTAGAGATATGCTTTATGGTAGTTACCATAGGCCGTAGACACATTCTGGAGGAGACCTCATTGACTTTAATGGAAAATATTTCTAGACCTGCTCTGCGATATTGCAGAGGTCATTGTACAAGGAAGGAGTAAATAAGCTGTGACCAGCACTTAGGTGCTCCTGTGCACGTGCGTAATAGGTGCCATTTCCTAGTCTGTACAGATGAACTTTTAAGTAGTTATCTCATTATCATCACAGGCAGGATTACAATGCCAGATAGATAGATAGATGTACTATCTATTTATCTATCTATCTATTGATCGTATAGATCAATAGATAGATAGGTACTATCTGTCATTGTAATCCTGCTTGTGATAATAATGAGATGATTACTTAAAAGTGATCTGTACAGACTAGGAAGTGGCACTTTATTGTTGAGTGAATCGAAGCATCCGAATTGGAATTCGATCCAAACTTTAGGAAAAAGTCAATTTGCATCAAATTTGAATTCCTTCGTGCTTTGTGGTAACACATTGTTTTTTCCCCCCTAAAATGACTGCTACACATGTTACAAAATGAAAGTAAGAAGCCCAGGAACACAAGATCAACCATAATGCCATGTAGACAGCCAATCAGTATCTAGTCATCCCCTGTGATGTCACATCCCTTTAAAAGCTTCATCCTGATCAGTCTCCATCATTTCACTGTTAGCTGAGCATAGGGAGAGACATGACAAGTGCTAGTGACAGTGTTGCTAAAAGTTTTTAATTGTGGAATATCGGATAGGGAGACTGCAGGGACAGTGTAGGGACTGGAAGCTGAAGGGATCCATAGGAGACAGCGCAGCTTGCATTAATCCCTGTGTAGGGCACACAGCTATCTAATGAAACAGTGTCCTCCTTGTTTAATAGACTAGAAATTCCATTAGGCCTTGATTTTGAAATTGTAGTGAATAAGCTGTCTAATTCCACTGTTATTGGGGTGTCCACTTGCCTGTCACAGTAACTGTTTCACTACCAGAAAGGACTACCTATGAATGTTGCTGCAATGCACAGTGATGTACACCAAGATACACTTTCCCTGCAGGCCAGGATATAGCTTTGAAGTTCTTTATGACAAATTAATTAGGAACAAAGCAAATTTCTTGAAAAAATTCAGCGAAATGTCCAAATCAAAATTTTTGAAAACTACGCTCATCTCTAATCACAATATGATATGTATCACTTTAAGGGCTCATTCAGATGGCCATAGTGTCCGCAAGTCCGAATAGGACTTGCTCTATCTTTCTTCCAGGGCTACAGAACGGAACTACGGATGCAGACAGCATATGCCAAAGGACCTGCGGCAAGTGTGAAGACATCACCACGTAAGCACGCTGGCCACGCGTGGTGACGTCATGACATCACCACGTGATTACGCTGGCCATGCGCACTGATGTCATCTCTGCGATCAAGTGAATGAGGTGAGTATATATATATTTTTAAACCCCGGATTAACCCCCTGAGCACCTGAACATGAGTCTCAGATGCTGCGATCAGCAGCATCTGAGGGGTTAAATGACAGGGGGGCAGTGCAATCGCCATTCCTCATTAGTGTGCCCGATCCATACAATGAAAAGCGATTTGTAACAAAGTAATTCATAACAAATAAAATTGATTGACTAAGTTCGGCGAAGCTGCCAAATCAAATTTTTCTAATCTTTGCTTATCTCTAATTAGTACCTGTTAGCACCCCCTTTGGCATGTATCACAGCTTGTAATTGCTTTTTGTAGCCAGCCAAGAGTCTTTCAATTCTTGTTTGAGGGATGGTCATCCATTCTTCTTTGCAAAAGTCTTCCAGTTCTGTGAGATTCCTGGTCTTGCATGCACTGTTCTTTTGAGATCTATCCACAGTTTTCAATGATATTCATATCAGGGGATTGTGAGGGATAGTAAAACCTTCAGCTTGCACTTTTTGAGGTAGTCTATTGTGGATTTAGAGGTTTTTTCAGGATCACTATCCATTTGCAGAAGCTATCCTCTTTTCAACTT
The DNA here is from genome assembly GCF_905171765.1 of Bufo bufo. Classification (NCBI taxonomy): domain Eukaryota; kingdom Metazoa; phylum Chordata; class Amphibia; order Anura; family Bufonidae; genus Bufo; species Bufo bufo. The sequence continues at coordinate 157,983,378 of NC_053395.1, forward strand.
CAGTTTTTTTTTACAGTGGATGTTATGATTGCTTGAAAATTTCTGGAATTTAATTTAATCCATTCTTCCCTCTACCCATGAAAGGTTCCCTGTGCCATGATTGATCCACCCCATACTTAATGGTTGGAGGGATGTTCTTTTCATAAAATTCTGTGCCTTTTTTTTACCCTAAACATATCTTTGCTCCTTGTGGCCAAAGAATCCTTTCTTCCCTCTACTCATTAAATATTCCCCGTGCCACGATTTATCAACCCCCATGCTTAATAGTTGGAGAGGTGTTATTTTCATGAAATTCCTTTGCTGATTGGTCCATAGGTCTTGTTTCCATAATGCATCAGGCTTGTTTAGAGGTTCTTTTGAAAACTTCTGATGCTGAGTTTTGTGATAGGATGCAGGAGAGGTTTTCTTCTGATGACTCTTCCATGAAGGCCATATTTGTGCAGGTGTTGCTGAACAGAACAATGTACCAACACTCCAGAGCCTGCTATATCTGCAGTCAAACGGGGGTTCCGATTTGCCTTTCTAGCAATCCTACACACACCTGTCTCTTACATTTTTCTTAGTCTTCCAGACCGTATCTCCACTGTTCCTGATAATCACATTTAGAACTGAGGACATGGCAACCTGAAAACGCTTTGCTATCTTCTTATGGCCTTCTCCTGCTTTGTGGGCCTCAACCATTTTCATTTTCAGAGTGTTAGGCAGCTGCTTAGAAGAACCAATGGCTGCGTTTTTTTGAGACAAGGTTAGAGGAGTCTGGGTATTTATAAAGCTTTGAAATTTTGATCACCTGGCCTTTCCTAATGATGATACTGAACAAGCCTTAACCCTACCATGCTATTTAAGGATTGAGACCTTGGTCAAAGTTATTTGAGTGCTCAAATATCTTTGGGTTTCCATACTTTTGCAAGGTACTTCTTTACTTTTTTCACTCTAAAATTGTACATAACCAAAATAATACACTGATATTGCTTAAAATGTTGAAAAGTGTGTTTCATCTTTAACTTTATTCCTTTTGGAGATTATTTCATCATAAACTTGTTCACAGTAACAGTAATTTTAACCAGGGGTGCCCAAACTTTAGTATGCCACGGTATATATATTCTGTAATGTCTTTTTGATATTGTTACACTGTCAGTGTATGATGCTTGTATATCCCCAGTATGCTGAATAACTAACCAGCTGCTGGGAAATGATGTGGACGAGGGCAGTCAGCACTCTTTATTGTCACTAAGTATAGAAGAAGAGAGACAGGGAGAAGCTGTTTTACAATATGTAGGGACAGTAATATAAACATAGAGCCTGATTTATCATGCCTTCACTCCAGAATTCTGGCATCATAAAGTCCCAAAATGCGGCTTTTGTGACTTTTTGGGCTCACTTTTGCAAATTTTGCAACTTTTTGCATTTTTATACTACACAAAAGTGGATGTGGTTACAGTAGCTATGCTAAGGAGTTTCACTGCAGATTTACCACTGAGACTTTTTTTTTAAGTCACCAAAAATTTGCATTCTCATTCTAGTAGGAGGGTTGAGTAGAAAAACTGGAGTAGCTTTTCTAGACAAAAGTGTTAAGGATGAGACAAATTTATCAAATAACCTGCGGCATTTAGTAGCATAGTAACATAGTATATAAGGCCGAAAAAAGACATTTGTCCATCCATTTGATAAATTTTGATAAAGTTCACCAACACAGACTCAAGCAAAACTGACCGAATATTTCCCACTTTTGATAATTTCCCTTCATATTTATCACTAAAGAAGCTGGCTGTTCACAGTACTGTATCCAAGCATATTAATGGAAAGTTAGGTTTTAAGGAAAAAGTGTGGTACAAAAAGTGTGCACAAGCAACAGGGATAACCGCAGTCATGAAAGGATTGTCAAGAAAAGGCCATTCAAGAATTTGGAGGAGCTTCAGGAAGAGTGAACTGCGGCTGGAGTCAGTCCTTCAATGACCTGTAGGCCGCTATCAAAACAACCTGGGCTTCCATAACCGCAGTGGTGCCACAGGTTGATCGCCTCGATGCCATGCCGCACTGATGCAGTAGCTCATGCAAAAGGAGCCCAGACCAACTATTGAGTGCATATACTGTACAAAATTTTCAGCGGGCCAATGTTTTGGTGTTAAATTTTTTTTTTTTTAACTAATTTTATATAATATTCTAATTTTCTAAGATACTAACTTTTGGATTTTCATTAGCTGTAAGACATAATCATCAACATTAAAAGAAATATATGCTTGAAATAGATCACTGTGTGTAATATATGGGGTTCACTTTTTTAATTAAATTACTCAAATAAATGAACTTTTTGATGATATTCAAATTTATTGAGATGCACCTTTATGTCCAGGATGCTACTGTCTTGCTCCTGCAAACCAACTTAGGTAATGTGCTGCCTGGGGATAGTCATTGGCTGCAGCTGCGCATATGACCCCATCCATGCAGGAAATATGGCATAGAAACAGAGGGAAACCAATACTGTCATACTGATGATCATTGTTTATAGAGTTCCCTTGCCTATGGGTGCTACAAAAACAGAACATAGAAGACATACAGTTAAACATCATAGAGCCTGATCTATTGTGATCAGATTCTGTAATAGTGCTAAGAAGATGGATAGCGTTGCTACTGAATTGCTCCTGTGAACTCAATTAGCATGTGCTGTATGCAAAATAGTACATTTCAATTGTTTGTCTGAATGGGATCCCCTGAAATGAACCACACGTTCTTTAAAAGGAATATGGATGTATCCATTGTGGGTTGGGTGCTTCAAGTCACTAATAAAGGTATTCCAACTTAAAAGGGCTTATCAAACAACAAGATTTTTCAAACCAGCATCTGGATCTGAATAATTTTGTGATTGCATATAATAAAAATATTTGTATAGTCAGTAAGGTTTTCAATAAAATATATCTGTATAGCGCCACCTGCTGCTTCTTTATTCCTTATTTCTTTGCCCACCTTGCACAGGTGGTCGCACATGCTCAGTTCCATCATTGAACTGCCACGGCCATATCTTCTGTTAGAAGCTGTTCCAAAGAGAGAGCTGCAGCAGAAAGGACATACACCCTAAAAAAGCACACATCCCTGAGCTTTAATAAGGAAAGAGTTGCAACAGAAAAGACACTCCACATGAGAAGGAACATACCACCCTGAGAAAGGACACAATCCCTGAGCTCTGATCAGGAGAGAGCTACAACAGGAAAGACACTCCCGTGAGCTGTGATAAGGAGAGAGCTGCAACAGAAAAGATACTCCACATGAGAATGAAAATACTACCCTGAGAAAGGACACAGCCCCTGAGCTGTGATAAGAAGAGAGCTATAACAGTAAAGACACCCGATGATCTTTGAGAAGGAGAGAACTGCAACAAGAAGGACACTCCCCCCAAGAAAGAAGATATCCAATGTAGCAGAGCAACTAAATCAATGAATGGGGATATATCTAGGTCCAAGTGAGGCCCAGGGCTGGTTTTACCATTGTTAGAAAGAAATTGCCATGTACTATATGAGGGTTTCATTTTTAGATTAATCATGGGATAACCCCTTTAAAAATGATGAGATGTATAGTAGGTATGAATAATGAGGGGGCAATGATATAAAGAAAGTCACAGTATCAGCTCAGTCTGTCAACGAGGATGATCCATATGTATATTTTACAGATGAATTTAAGTGGTTCTTTAAACAATCTCTTTTAGTCAATGTCACTTAGTCTTTATAATCGTTATCTGAATGAAAATACATTCCCTGCTTCTAAATTTGATACTTTACCTACTCCTATTTTGTGCTAGGACCAGATACTTTTCCAAAGAAGGATGAAATAATTTGGTTGATAAGTCTTAGTTAGGGATGAGCGAACCCGTGACACGGACCCGAACCCGAACATTTTCGTAAAAGTTCGAGTTCGGTGTTCGGCGCTTTCTTGGCGCTTTTTGAAAGGCTGCAAAGCAGCCAATCAACAAGCGTCATACTACTTGCCCCAAGAGGCCATCACAGCCTTGCCTACTATTGGCATGGCTGTGATTGGCCAGTGCAGCATGTGACCCAGCCTCTATTTAAGCTTGGGTCACGTAGCGCCGCACGTCACTCTGCTGATTGAAGCATAGGGAGAGGTTGCAGCTGCGACGTTAGGGCGAGATTAGGCAGATTAACTCCTCCAAAAGACTTCATTCTGTGATCGATCTGCAGCTGTGGATCATTGAAGTGCTAATATTGACTTGCTCACTTTTTTGAGGCTGCCCAGAGCGTTTTTAGATCACTTTTTTTCTGGGGTGATCGGCGGCCATTTTGTGACTTGTGGTGCGCCAGCACAAGCTATCACCAAGTGTATTTAACCATCAATAGTGTGGTTATTTTGTGCTATATCCTACATCAGCTGCAGGCTGAGCCTGTGTCACCGAAGTGCATTTAACCATCAACAGTCTGGTTATTTTTTGGCCATATACTACATCAGCTGCAGGCTGAGCCTGTGTCACCCAATTGCTTTTAACCATCAACAGTGTGGTTATTTTTTGGCCATATACTACATCAGGGGCAAGTTGAGCCTGTCACCCAGCGCCTAAAAAATAGACCTGACATTTCTATTCAACCAAATCTGAACTGTTTTAGCTGGTCAAGTTATTTGTAGTGACCGTAAAAGCACACTTTATTTCTGGGTTGAAAAACTATTCCCAAATTTGCCATTCTCAAAATAACTAGTTTCTGGTATTTGAGGCCTACTTGAAATCTATCCCAAAAAGGATATCTTACATTGAAGGTGCTGAATAGTGTCATTCAGAAAAACCTAAGACACACGCTACCGTGCTGATAGAAGTCTGATTCTGTGATTAAACCTATACCTGTCACACAGCGCAAAATAAAAAAACAGGCCTCACATCTCTATTCAACCAAATCTGTACTGTTTTAGCTGGTCAAGTTATTTGTAGTGACCGTAAAAGCACATTTTTTTTTTCTGGGTTGAAAAACTATTCCCAAATTTGCCATTCTCAAAATTGTGGTGAACGGGAACAATGAGGAAAACATCTAATAAGGGACGCGGACATGGTCGTGGTGGTGTTAGTGGACCCTCTGGTGCTGGGAGAGGACGTGGCCGTTCTGCCACAGCCACACGTCCTAGTGAACCAACTACCTCAGGTCCCAGTAGCCAGCAGAATTTACAGTGATATTTGGTGGGGCCTAATGCCGTTCTAAGGATGGTAAGGCCTGAGCAGGTACAGGCATTAGTCAATTGGGTGGCCGACAGTGGATCCAGCACGTTCACATTATCTCCCACCCAGTCTTCTGCAGAAAGCGCACAGATGGCGCATGCAAACCAAGCCCATCGGTCTGTCACATCACCCCCATGCATATCAGGGAAACTGTCTGAGCCTCAAGTTATGCAGCAGTCTCTTATGCTGTTTGAAGACTCTGCTGCCAGGGTTTCCCAAGGGCATCCACCTAGCCCTTCCCCAGGGGTGGAAGAGATAGAATGCACTAACGCACAACCACTTATTTTTCCTGATGATGAGGACATGGGAATACCACCTCAGCACGTCTCTGATGATGACGAAACACAGGTGCCAACTGCTGCGTCTTTCTGCAGTGTGCAGACGGAACAGGAGGTCAGGGATCAAGACTGGGTGGAAGACGATGCAGGGGTTGATGAGGTCCTAGACCCCACATGGAATGGAAACATAGAAACATAGAATGTGTCGGCAGATAAGAACCATTTGGCCCATCTAGTCTGCCCAATATACTGAATACTATGGATAGCCCCCGGCCCTATCTTATATGAAGGATGGCCTTATGCCTATCCCATGCATGCTTAAACCCCTTCACTGTATTTGCAGCTACCACTTCTGCAGGAAGGCTATTCCATGCATCCACTACTCTCTCAGTAAAGTAATACTTCCTTATATTACTTTTAAACCTTTGCCCCTCTAATTTAAAACTGTGTCCTCTTGTGGTAGTTTTTCTTCTTTTAAATATGCTCTCTTCCTTTACCGAGTTGATTCCCGAATGAAGGTCGTGCCACTGACTTTCACAGTTCGGAGGAAGAGGCAGTGGTGAGACTGAGCCAACAGCGTAGCAAAAGAGGGAGCAGTGGGCAAAATCAGAACACCCGCTGCCAAGAGACTCCGCCTGCTACTGACCGCCGCCATCTGGGACCGAGCACCCCAAAGGCAGCTTCAAGGAGTTCCCTGGCATGGCACTTCTTCAAACAATGTGCTGACGACAAAACCCGAGTGGTTTGCACGCTGTGCCATCAGAGCCTGAAGCGAGGCATTAACGTTCTGAACCTTAGCACAACCTGCATGACCAGGCACCTGCATGCAAAGCATGAACTGCAGTGGAGTAAACACCTTAAAAATAAGGAAGTCACTCAGGCTCCCCCTGCTGCCTCTTCTGCTGCTGCCGCCTCGGCCTCTTCTGCTGCTGCCACCGCCTCGGCCTCTTCTGCTGCTGCTGCCGCCTCGGCCTCTTCTGCTGCTGCTGCCGCCGCCTCGGCCTCTTCCTCTGCCTCTGGAGGAACGTTGGCACCTGCCGCCCAGCAAACATGGGATGTACCACCAACACCACCACCTGCGTCACCAAGCATCTCAACCATGTCACACGGCAGCGTTCAGCTCTCCATCTCACAAACATTTGAGAGAAAGCGTAAATTCCCACCTAGCCACCCTCGATCCCTGGCCCTGAATGCCAGCATTTCTAAACTACTGGCCTATGAAATGCTGTCATTTAGGCTGGTGGACACACACAGTTTCAAACAGCTCATGTCACTTGCTGTCCCACAGTATGTTGTTCCCAGCCGCCACTACTTCTCCAAGAGAGCTGTGCCTTCCCTGCACAAACAAGTGCCCGATAAAATCAAGTGTGCATTGCGCAACGCCATCTGTGGCAAGGTCCACCTAACCACAGATACGTGGACCAGTAAGCACGGCCAGGGACGCTATATCTCCCTAACTGCACACTGGGTAAATGTAGTGGCGGCTGGGCCCCAGGCGGAGAGCTGTTTGGCGCACGTCCTTCCGCCGCCAAGGATTGCAGGGCAACATTCTTTGCCTCCTGTCTCCTCCTCCTCCTACTCAGCTTCCTCCTCCTCTTCTTCCACCTGGTCATCCAGTCAGCCACATACCTTCACCAGCAACTTCAGCACAGCCCAGGGTAAACGTCAGCAGGCCATTCTGAAACTCATATGTTTGGGGGACAGGCCCCACACTGCACAGGAGTTGTGGCGGGGTATAGAACAACAGACCGACGAGTGGTTGCTGCCGGTGAGCCTCAAGCCCGGCCTGGTGGTGTGCGATAATGGGCGAAATCTCGTTGCAGCTCTGGGACTAGCCGGTTTGACGCACATCCCTTGCCTGGCGCATGTGCTGAATTTGGTGGTGCAGAAGTTCATTCGCAACTACCCCGACATGTCAGAGCTGCTGCATAAAGTGCGGGCCGTCTGTTCGCTCTTCCGGCGTTCACACCCTGCCGCTGCTCGCCTGTCTGCGCTACAGCGTAACTTCGGCCTTCCCGCTCACCGCCTCATATGCGACGTACCCACCAGGTGGAACTCCACCTTGCATATGCTGGACAGACTGTGCGAGCAGCAGCAGGCCATAGTGGAGTTTCAGCTGCAGCACGGACGGGTCAGTCGGACTGTGGCTCAGACACACTTCACCACCAATGACTGGGCCTCCATGCGAGACCTGTGTGCCCTGTTGCGTTGTTTCGAGTACTCCACCAACATGGCCAGTGGCGATGACGCGGTTATCAGCGTTACAATACCACTTCTATGTCTCCTTGAGAAAACACTTAGGGCGATGATGGAAGAGGAGGTGGCCCAGGAGGAAGAGGAGGAAGAGGGGTCATTTTTAGCACTTTCAGGCCAGTCTCTTCGAAGTGACTCAGAGGGAGGTTTTTTGCAACACCAGAGGCCAGGTACAAATGTAGCCAGACAGGGCCCACTACTGGAGGACGAGGATGAGGAGGAGGTGGAGGAGGATGAGGATGAAGCATGTTCACAGCGGGGTGGCACCCAAAGCAGCTCGGGCCCATAACTGGTGCGTGGCTGGGGGGGAAACACAGGACGATGACGATACGCCTCCCACAGAGGACAGCTTGTCCTTACCTCTGGGCAGCCTTGCACACATGAGCGACTACATGCTGCAGTGCCTGCGCAACGACAGCAGAGTTGCCCACATTTTAACGTGTGCGGACTACTGGGTTGCCACCCTGCTGGATCCCCGGTACAAAGACAATGTGCCCACCTTACTACCTACACTGGAGCGTGATAGGAAGATGCGCGAGTACAAGCGCACGTTGGTAGACGCGCTACTGAGAGCATTCCCAAATGTCACAGGGGAACCAGTGGAAGCCCAAGGCGAAGGCAGAGGAGGAGCAAGAGGTCGCCAACGCAGCTGTGTCACGCCCAGCTCCTCTGAGGGCAGGGTTAGCATGGCAGAGATGTGGAAAAGTTTTGTCAACACGCCACAGCTAACTGCACCACCACCTGATACGGAACGTGTTAGCAGGAGGCAACATTTCACTAACATGGTGGAACAGTACCTGTGCACACCCCTCCACGTACTGACTGATGGTTCGGCCCCATTCAACTTCTGGGTCTCCAAATTGTCCACGTGGCCAAAGCTAGCCTTTTATGCCTTGGAGGTGCTGGCCTGCCCGGCGGCCAGCGTTTTGTCTGAACGTGTATTCAGCACGGCAGGGGGCGTCATTACAGACAAACGCAGCCGCCTGTCTACAGCCAATGTGGACAAGCTGACGTTCATAAAAATGAACCAGGCATGGATCCCACAGGACCTGTCCATCCCTTGTGTAGATTAGATATTAACTACCTCCCCTTAACAATATATTATTCTACTCCAGGGCACTTCCTCATTCAATACTATTTTTAATTTCATTTTACCATTATATTGCGGGGCAACCCAAAGTTGAATGAACCTCTCCTCTGTCTGGGTGCCGGGGCCTAAATGTGTGACAGTGGCCTGTTCCAGTGGTGGGTGACGTGAAGCCTGATTCTCTGCTATGACATGAAGACTGATTCTGTGCTGACATAAGGCCAGATTCTCTGTTACGGGACCTCTCTCCTCTGCCTGGGTGCCTGGGCCTAAATGTGTGACAGTGGCCTGTTCTAGTGGTGGGTGACGTGAAGCCTGATTCTCTGCTATGACATGAAGACAGATTCTGTGCTGACATAAGGCCAGATTCTCTGTTACGGGACCTCTCTCCTCTGCCTGGGTGCCTGGGCCTAAATGTGTGACAGTGGCCTGTTCCAGTGGTGGGTGACGTGAAGCCTGATTCTCTGCTATGACATGAAGACAGATTCTGCGCTGACATAAGGCCAGATTCTCTGTTATGGGACCTCTCTCCTCTGCCTGGGTGCCTGGGCCTAAATATGTGACAGTGGCCTGTTCTAGTGGTGGGTGACGTGAAGCCTGATTCTCTGCTATGGCATGAAGACAGATTCTGCGCTGACATAAGGCCAGATTCTCTGTTACGGGACCTCTCTCCTCTGCCTGGGTGCCTGGGCCTAAATGTGTGACAGTGGCCTGTTCCAGTGGTGGGTGACGTGAAGTCTGATTCTCTGCTATGACATGAAGACAGATTCTGCGCTGACATAAGGCCAGATTCTCTGTTACGGGACCTCTCTCCTCTGCCTGGGTGCCTGGGCCTAAATGTGTGACAGTGGCCTGTTCCAGTGGTGGGTGACGTGAAGCCTGATTCTCTGCTATGACATGAAGACAGATTCTGCGCTGACATAAGGCCAGATTCTCTGTTACGGGACCTCTCTCCTCTGCCTGGGTGCCTGGGCCTAAATATGTGACAGTGGCCTGTTCCAGTGGTGGGTGACGTGAAGCCTGATTCTCTGCTATAACATGAAGACAGATTCTGCGCTGACATAAGGCCAGATTCTCTGTTACAGGACCTCTCTCCTCTGCCTGGGTGCCTGGGCCTAAATGTGTGACAGTGGCCTGTTCCAGTGGTGGGTGACGTGAAGCCTGAATCTCTGCTATGACATGAAGACAGATTCTGCGCTGACATAAGGCCAGATTCTCTGTTACGGGACCTCTCTCCTCTGCCTGGGTGCCTGGGCCTAAATGTGTGACAGTGGCCTGTTCCAGTGGTGGGTGACGTGAAGCCTGATTCTCTGCTATGACATGAAGGCAGATTCTGCACTGACATAAGGCCAGATTCTCTGTTACGGGACCGCTCTCCTCTGTCTGGGTGCCGGGGCCTAAATATGTGACAGTGGCCTCTTCCAGTGGTGGGTGACATGATGCCAGATTCTCTGCTATGGCATGAAGAGACTGATTCTCTGCTGACATGAAGCCAGATTCTTTGCTATGGCATGAAGAGACTGATTCTCTGCTGACGTGAAGCCAGATTCTCTGCTATGGGACCTCTGTCCAATTGATATTGGGTCATTTTTTTTTTTTTAATTTTTATTTTAATTCATTTCCCTATCCACATTTGTTTGCAGGGGATTTACCAACATGTTGCTGCCTTTTGCAGCCCTCTAGCTCTTTCCTGGGCTGTTTTACAGCCTTTTTAGTGCCGAAAAGTTCGGGTCCCCATTGACTTCAATGGGGTTCGGGTTCGGGACGAAGTTCGGTTCGGGTTCGGATCCCGAACCCGAACATTTCCGGGAAGTTCGGCCGAACTTCTCGAACCCGAACATCCAGGTGTTCGCTCAACTCTAGTCTTAGTCCTTATGATTAACCCCTTAAGGACACATGACGTATGGGTACGGCATGTTTCCCGAGTCCTTAAGGACACATGACGTACCGGTACGTCATGTGTTGTTCCGATCACTGCCGCCCGGCCGGCTGTGATCGGAACAAGGTGCCTGCTCAAATCATTGAGCAGGCACCTCGGCTAAATGCGCGGGGGGGTCCCGTGACCCCCCCATGTCCGCGATCGCAACAAACCGCAGGTCAATTCAGACCTGCGGTTTGTTGCGCTTTCTGCTGTTTCTGATCGCTGCGGTCCCTGACCGCGGCGATCAGAAACTTTAGTGTGCCGAAAATATATTTTTATCACCCCCCCCTGCACCTCTGAATGATTTTAGCCCGGTGGGAGGTGCAGGGGGGGTGTTGCGGGCGGTGGGGGCGGTGCGGGAGGCGGGCGGTGCGGCAGGCGGGATCGCGATCCCCCGCCCGCCTCCCATTGAATAATCGTTGGTGTAGAGTGGGTATACCAGGGTGCCAGCACATTGCTGGCACCCTGGTATAAACGGCTGACATCGGTGATGCGATGTCAGCCGTTTAACCCTTTCCATACAGCGGTCCGTACGGACCGCTGTATGGAAAAAGTTAACAGTAAGAGGGAGCTCCCTCCCTCTCCGATCGGGGGGCTGCTGTGCCTTTGCAGCCCCCCGATGGAGAGGGAGAGAGCTCCCAGACAGCCCCCCGCCAGATCCCATCCTTACCCTTCCCCGTCTGCGAAGTTCTGAGCAGACGGGGAAGGTTCCCATGGCAACAGGACGCCTCTCAGGCGTCCTGCTGTCCATGGTGCTGAACAGATCTGTGCTGAAAGCATAGATCTGTTCAGTGTAAGTAAAATACAGTACAGAACAATATATATTTTACTGTACTGTATTATACAGACATCAGACCCACTGGATCTTCAAGAACCAAGTGGATCTGGGTAACAAAAAAAAGTGAAAAAAAGTGAAAAAAAAGTAAAAATCCAAAAACACATTTATCACTGATTAAAAATTAAAAAAATAACATTCCCTACACATGTTTGGTATCGCCGCGTCCGTAACGACCTGATCTATAAAACGGTCATGTTACTTTACCCGAACGGTGAACGCCATAAAAATAAAAAATAAAAAACTATGATGAAATTGAAATTTTGCTCACCTTACTTCCCAAAAAAAGGTAATAAAAGTGATCAAAAAAGTCGCATGTACGCCAAAATTGTAGCAATCAAACCGTCATCTCATCCCGCAAAAAATGAGACCCTACTTAAGATAATCACCCAAAAACTGAAAAAACTATGGCTCTTAGACTATGGAGACACTAAAACATAATTTTTTTTGTTTCAAAAATGAAATCATTGTGTAAAACTTACATAAATAAAAAAAAAGTATACATATTAGGTATTGCCGCGTCCGTATCGACCGACTCTATAAAAATATCACATGACCTAACCTCTCAGGTGACCACCGTAAAAAAAAAAAAAAAAAAAACTGTGTAAAAAAAAGCAATTTTTTGTCATCTTACATCACAAAAAGTGTAATAGCAAGCGATCAAAAAGTCATATGCACCCCAAAATAGTGCCAATCAAACCGTCATCTCCTCCCGCAAAAAATGAGACCCTACTTAAGATAATCGCCCAAAAACTGAAAAACTATGACTCTTAGACTATGGAGACACTAAAACTTTTTTTTGTTTTAAAAATGAAATCATTGGGTAAAACTTACATAAATTAAAAAAATGTAATACATATTAGGTATCGCCGCGTCCGTGACAACCTGCTCTATGAAATTACCACATGATCTAACCTGTCAGATGAATGTTGTAAATAACAAAAAAAAAAAAACGGTGCCAAAAAAGCTAATTCTTGTTACCTTGCCGCACAAAAAGTGTAATATAGAGCAACCAAAAATCATATGTACCCTAAACTAGTACCAACAATACTGCCACCCTATCCCGTAGTTTCTAAAATGGGGTCACTTTTCTGGAGTTTCTACTCTAGGGGTGCATCAGGGGGGGCTTCAAATGGGACATGGTGTCAAAAAAACAGTCCAGCAAAACCTGCCTTCCAAAAACCGTATGGCATTCCTTTCCTTCTGCGCCCTGCCGTGTGCCCGTACAGCGGTTTACGACCACATATGGGGTGTTTCTGTAAACTACAGAATCAGGGCCATAAATAATGAGTTTTGTTTGGCTGTTAACCCTTGCTTTGTAACTGGAAAAAAAATATTAAAATGGAAAATCTGCCAAAAATGTGAAATTTTGAAATTGTGTCTCTATTTTCCATTAAATCTTGTGCAACACCTAAAGGGTTAACAAAGTTTGTAAAATCAGTTTTGAATACCTTGAGGGGTGTAGTTTCTTAGATGGGGTCACTTTTATGGAGTTTCTACTCTAGGGGTGCATCAGGGGGGCTTCAAATGGGACATGGTGTCAAAAAAACAGTCGGCGCACCTTTCACTCTACGCCCCGCTGTGTGACCGTACAGTAGTTTACGGCCACATATTGGGTGTTTCTGTAAATGGCAGAGTCAGGGCAATAAAGATACAGTCATGTTTGGCTGTTAACCCTTGCTTTGTTAGTGAAAAAAATGGGTTAAAATTGAAAATTAGGCAAAAAAATGAAATTCTCAAATTTCATCTCCATTTGCCAATAACTCTTGTGCAACACCTAAAGTGTTAACGACGTATGTAAAATCAGTTTTGAATACCTTGAGGGGTGTAGTTTCTTAGATGGGGTCACTTTTAGGGAGTTTCTCCTCTAGGGGTGCATCAGGGGGCTTCAAATGGGACATGGTGTAAATAAACCAGTCCATAAAAATCAGCCTACCAAAAACCAAACAGCGCACCTTTCACTCTACGCCCCGCTGTGAGGCCGTACAGTAGTTTACGGCCACATATTGGGTGTTTCTGTAAACAGCAGAGTCAGGGCAATAAAGATACTGTCTTGTTTGGCTGTTAACCCTTGCTTTGTTAGTGGAAAAAATGGGTTAAAATGAAAAATTAGACAAAAAAATCAAATTCTCAAATTTCCTCCCCATTTGCCAATAACTCTTGTGCAACACCTAAAGGGTTAACAATGTATGCAAAATCAGTTTTGAATACCTTGAGGGGTGTAGTTTCTTAGATGGGGTCATTTTTGGGTGGTTTCTATTATGTAAGCCTCGCAAAGTGACTTCAAACCTGAACTGGTCCCTAAAAATTGAGTTTTTGTAAATTTCGGAAAAATTTCAAGATTTGCTTCTAAACTTCTAAGCCTTATAACATCCCCAAAAAATAAAATATCATTCCCAAAACAATTCAAGCATGAAGTAGACATATGGGGAATGTAAAGTCATCACAATTTTTTGGGGTATTACTATGTATTACAGAAGTAGAGAAACTGAAACTTTGAAATTTGCAAATTTTTCCAAATTTTTGGTAAATTAGGTATTTTTTTGTGCAAAAAAAATAATTTTTTTGACTTCATTTTACCAGTGTCATGAAGTACAATATGTGACGAAAAAACAATCTCAGAATGGCCTGGATAAGTCAAAGCGTTTTAAAGTTATTAGCACTTAAAGTGACACTGGTCAGATTTCCAAAAAATGGCCTGGTCCTTAAGGTGAAAATGAGCCCGGTCCTTAAGGGGTTAATATCCAAATTCCTACAAAGTCATTTTTTTTTACAATTGATATGAGATTTAGCTCTCAGAACAGGTTTAACTCCAATCTCATGTCGCAGCCATGGATCTCCTTTTTGACTTCTGTACACCGCAGGCTTCTACCAATTACATTGTACAAACATTGTCTTTCCCGTACAATTATGCATACTGTCACAGCACAATTCAGGCAACTGCGCTTTATGCGTAATTCATGCCTGCTGAGTATGCCTCTTGTCATTTAACACTGCAATAATTATTAACACATTTTTAAAGGGACTAAAACGCATAATGAGAATGATCTAGTCTTTGAAAGCTGTGTGTAAAATTATTACTTTAGTTTCAAAAAATGATTTCTTTGGAAGTCAGACAGATGAAAGAAACTGTTTTATCTATAAAATTGGCTTACAATGTAAGGGTCAGTTCACATGTGTAGGATTTGAAGTGGATTTTGGTGCATTCTGCAACATAAATGGAATTATACACTGTGCAAAGAAAATGTGTGTGTTGATTTATGGCTGATGGAAACAATGAGGGTGAACCCAATTGAGTGACAATGGAGCTACAGTACTCATCATCCGGATCTGCTGCACAGCCACAAATCCGTGGCAGGGGTCCAAGAGTCAGCGTCAGATTTCTGCTGTTGGAATGCACGTAGTATTTTAAAATAACATATGAACAAAGCCTAATGTGACCCTCCTTTCCATGTGCCCTAGTAGGATATATGCATATAGCTACAAGCATCCATGAAAAACAATGCTCTTTTTAAAAGAACATCTTCAGGATTTACACTTCCATTGAGAACCCCTGTGTGCTCAAAAGTAGCCTCCACTACATTTAAAGGGTTTGTCCCAGAGTAAAAACGTATCATTTGAAAAAAGTGCAACGGAACGCCTAGCACCCCGACCGGGTACCTCCGTTGATAGATGCTCCTAGTGCTTCCAGAGGACTCCAAGCACTCCACTTAACACCGTCAGCACTGTAGACCCCACGAACCGCCGAAGCTTGGTGGAGGTCTCGCCGTCTCCTACCCACCCTGGACCTACAACAAGGCTCCAGGCTCCAGTGGGTGAACCCCTCCTAAATCCAGAGACAGGAACCAGGAAAAAGCTCTTACAAGAGCTTATACTCAGGGGAGTATTGTGATATAGCAATCCCCAAGAGTGTAGTAGTTATCCCATTCCCCAAACATGAGCCAAAACTTCATGAAGGTATAAAAACAAGAACTCTCTTTATTTGAACACACAAGCATTGATTTATACACATCCTCCAACAAGGCTTCCACCCACAGGGTTTTGTAAAAACAGCCAATCACATGCATTTACAGTATTCAAACCTTCCCAGCAATTGTACACAAAATCCCCTTCCCTCTGTCTGTAACGCAATCAACAAAATACAATGAGCATTGTCTGAGATGCAATTAACTAACACACTGGCATTGTCTGAGATGCAATCAACAAAATACAATTACCAAACGTAATGGGCTAACTTAATCACTCACAGACAGAAAACACACATTTTTCCCCAAAACACAGAAAACACCCCAAAACCCCACATACCCCCATAATGTATACATCCATGGATACCTCTGATCTGGATGAACAACATATCCAAAAATCACCCAGATCCGAGCAGGAGTTCCCAAATTCCATGGAAGTCACATTTGGCCGGCCGCAAGCATGGCTTTCCTGCCCAAAACAGTTCCACAGATTTAAGCTGTGTGGCCGGTCTGTCTTCTCCTTCAAAATTAGTATGGGCCATAATCCTGGGGCAGGAGGCTGGCAAACAGCCCCCTCCAAAACACTGTGGCGAGGTTGGTTTCGCCACACATCTCCCCCTCCCAGGGAAGACTAACCAGATACCTGACCTCACGCCGGTCAGTACCTGAGTTAGTCTGGCAGTCCACCCACAACCCAATACTGGACCTGTTGAATTTTGGAGCCTGACTCTGTTCTGTATGTCCCCAGCTGTTGAGTGGGCATCTGCTACTCCTTGCTTCATTGTGGTTCTCTAGCTTGGAGCTGTAGGTACTTGGTGGGCAGAGGCCGACTGCGCTCTGCCCAGATGCCAGCTCTTCCGCTGGGGTAGCCAGTGGGGAGTCAGCCTCTGGACAAGAGGATAGGGGAGGGCAGAGGCCGACTGCGCTCTGCCCAGATGCCAGCTCTTCCGCTGGGGTAGCCTGTGGGAAGTCCGGCTCTGGAGAAGAGGATAGGGGAGGGCAGAGGCTGACTGCGCTCTGCCCAGATGCCAGCTCTTCCGCTGGGGTAGCCTGTGGGAAGTCCGGCTCTGGAGAAGAGGATAGGGGAGGGCAGAGGCCGACTGCGCTCTGCCCAGATGCCAGCTCTTCCGCTGGGATGGGGTCAGGGAATCCTGCCCCCAGGACCTTGTTGCGGATCAGCTGTGGAGAGGAGGGATCGTTTACCTCCTCCTCCTGGCATTCCTGCAGGGTTGGTGGGGGATCCATACCGGCCGTCCAGCATCCCGGTAGGCCTGGTGCAGAGACTGCGGTCCCATCTGCACCATCGGAGTTAGGGGTGCTGTCCCCCTGTGGTTGGGGAGAGAGACCGGTTGTCAAAAGGATAGGTCTAACCTATCCCGGGCTAAAACTCCCACCATAATAAGAAAATACAAAACATGAAACTACTAACAGACTGGTACAGAGGGGGAGATGACCCTGCTTATTTTGTGAATGGTTGATAAGTGTTGATTCTGGAACAACCCCTTTAAAGGTAGCATAATAAAAGTCCAGGCTGGAAGGCTTAGGTGAACTAACAGCACAAAAATTAGCGCACTGTTTGTCTAATAAGGTTTTACAAAAAGATAGGCTGGATGTGTGCTTATGAGTCTTGTGTATTCATAAGGAGAACACAATCCTTGCCTCTCAAAACCTTCACTGCTCTGAGCTGGAAGTCCTGATCTCCTCTTTCCTCCATGCACTTAGTAACAGGCAATAAAGGGCAGAAAGGGCTGCCAGTGCTTAGTGCTAATAGTAAGTATACAAGAACACAGTAAAAATGGTCAGCGCTAAGTGCTGGCAGTTCTGTTTGTTGTGTTCTGGAGCAGGGGGTACATTACTTTAATGTTTGGACATTAGTGGACATTTGCCTATTTACCCTATGCAAAGTTAAAACTTCTTACTTTATTTATCTTGAAAGGGTTAACTTATACTGTTTATTACTATGTTACTGCATTTTATATGTATGTTGTGATATATATCCTGTTCATTTGCACTGTATTTGCAAGGCTATGTGGAAAGAGTAATGAACATGTAGATACTGTTAGGACTTTGAATGAGAAGCTGGTAATTTTCCACAGCTGCCATAGAGTTTAAAGAAGACCATATTTTGGAGGGGGAAAGCCAGACGTTGTTTACCACCAAAAGCAGACAGACTGACCTTTTGAATGTCTGGCTTTAGCTCTGTTGTTATGTCTGGAAACTTGTCTTTGTCTGGAAAAAACGTGTCATTGCCATTGAGTATCATCAAAGCTCTAATGTAAGTCTATGAGAGATGGAAAGTGTGACAATGTATCTGTTTGGGCTGTTCTTCTCCACTCCACCCCTCCCGCTAGAAGGTTCCAGTCTAGCTGAAACTGTAGATAAGGAGAGCAGTCAGAGCCCCTAGTGTGCTCTGAGTGACCAGAAGAAGACTCTGAGACTAGGATACTCTGCCACAGACCCTGGATCACCAGCCTTGGACCAGGGTACCAGTCTTCCGAAGAGAGAGAAGGACAGCTAGCTTAGGCCTTTCCTCAGTATCAAACCCTTCTTCTTCCAGGGAGGCGACTGTAGAAGCCAGCCCTATGCCCGCCTGTGTTGTTTTGCACCTGAATTCCTCCAGTAAAGAAGCACCCTGGTTTGCTGCAGACCCTGACTCTCTGGAATTATTTCCCATTGGGGTGCACCATGCCCTACCATCCCTTCTGGAGAGCATCAACACGCAGTGACACCTTGACGGTGTTCTTCTCTCTTTTCTCTGCACCTAGAAATTGAGAAGTGCTTCGTGCTGGCAGCATGTCAGATAGACATGGACGCAGGCAGAGAGGACCCATATAGGGAGCCAGGGGATGATGTAGTGATAAGTCATAATTATCTTTAGTGACCAGTAAGATGCTGAAGACACTTTACACCCTGTTTTCCAGTAAAAAAAAAAACACCTTTCCCTAATAAACTACTGTATATTACAAAAAAAAATTAACAACCTCAACCCTACGCAATATAAAAAAATAATGAAATGACAGTTATACTTTAAGTTGTATTTCAACCTCTTTCTATATACAGTACTGACCAAAAGTTTGGACACACCTTCTCATTCAAAGAGTTTTCTTTATTTTCATGGCTATGAAGGCATCAAAACTATGAATTAACACATGTGGAATTATATACATAACAAACAAGTGTGAAACAACTGAGAAATTTGTCATATTCTAGGTTCTTCAAAGTAGCCACCTTTTGCTTTGATTACTGCTTTGCACACTCTTGGCATTCTCTTGATGAGCTTCAAAAGGTAGTCCCCTGAAATGGTCTTCCAACAGTCTTGAAGGAGTTCCCAGAGATGCTTAGCACTTGTTGGCCCTTTTGCCTTCACTCTGCGGTCCAGCTCACCCCAAACCATCTTTATTGGGTTCAGGTCCGATGACTGTGGAGGCCAGGTCATCTGGCGCAGCACCCCATCACTCTCCTTCATGGTCAAATAGCCCTTACTTTCAAAGTTTTCCCAACTTTTCGGCTGACTGACTGACCTTCATTTCTTAGAGTAATGATAGCCACTCGTTTTTCTTTACTTAGCTGCTTTTTTCTTGCCATAATACAAATTCTAACAGTCTATTCAGTAGGACTATCAGCTGTGTATCCACCTGACTTCTCCTCAACGCAACTGATGGTCCCAACCCCATTTATAAGGCAAGAAATCCCACTTATTAAACCTGACAGGGCACACCTGTGAAGTGAAAACCATTTCAGGGGACTACCTCTTGAAGCTCATC
This sequence comes from Bufo bufo, assembly GCF_905171765.1. Classification (NCBI taxonomy): domain Eukaryota; kingdom Metazoa; phylum Chordata; class Amphibia; order Anura; family Bufonidae; genus Bufo; species Bufo bufo. Next base: position 158,002,690 of record NC_053395.1, read on the forward strand.
AAGAGAATGCCAAGAGTGTGCAAAGCAGTAATCAAAGCAAAAGGTGGCTACTTTGAAGAACCTAGAATATGACATATTTTCAGTTGTTTCACACTTGTTTGTTATGTATATAATTCCACATGTGTTAATTCATAGTTTTGATGCCTTCAGTGTGAATCTATAATTTTCATAGTCATGAAAATAAAGAAAACTCTTTGAATGAGAAGGTGTGTCCAAACTTTTGGTCTGTACTGTATCTATGTAGCTTAGAAACTTCCGGAGTTTGGCATAAACTCAATTGTGAGTTCAAAATAATGCCATCAAAGGTAGATTACTCTTTTTATATGTAAATGTATGTTTTAGTTTTAAGTAATTTTGGTAAAAAAAAGATTAAAACTTAAATCAATGAAATTAGTTAAAAAAGAGATACCCACATTACACCTATGCAAATATTCCTTAAAACGTAGCGTTTATTCATTTTGTCAAATGAGCAAGAATAACAATTATGAATGCACTTCACATAGTTAAACCACTCTAGGAACCGACCATGCTACCATCACTGTTCCTGGCAGGGGTGCATCACCAATGAGGCCAGATGAGTCGATGGCGTCAGACACCACCAAGTAGGAGAGAGAGGGACAACCGAAGAGCCATGGGCTGAAGGGAAGGAGTTAAGTTAAGAAATTTGCTTTGGGGAGGGGGGGCGCCCTTTCAGTTTTCGTCTCAGGCAGCAGAAAGGCTAGGTGCACCCCTGATTCCTGGGTCACGCCCTGATACCATAAATACTGTAAATAGCAAAGAAAAGGCCACTTTGAAATACAATAAATCTATTTAAAACCAATGCTGCATCTGTACAGAAGGGTACAGAGAGTTATTTACAATCAAGGGTATGATGAAACCTTCTGTACATGTATATTATTCTTTTTAAAGTATTTTATTGTACTCTAAAGAAACTTTTTCCCTGTTTTATGGCATTTATGATAACATGAATGTAGCCATCCATGGGAGTGATAAGGGCATGGTCGGCTCCAGCTATAGTTTAAATATGTGAAATGCATTCATGTTCGTTATTCTTGTTCACATCTTGACACAAAAAAGGCTTGAATGGTTGAAACATTTTTGTTATGACATGATGTGACCTAAAGTTTAATGGGAATTCTTGAAGTCTTTAATTATTTCTATTTTATGCATCTAAGAACTTCTGGGAAGGTTGCACCAAACAAGTATGGAGGACTACAGTGTTCATATAGGCTTGAATGCTACCTCACAGCTGTGATGTAACATACAAGCCGATGTGACCACTGACGTCTGTGATTGGCCACATCGGTCAAGAGACCCAGCCACTTCCTAATCTGGCAGAGACCAGAAGCATCTGGGAACAGAGCAGTGGTGGGACTGCGGGCAGGTGATTATTTTTTATGTTCAGGCGCAAGAGTCAGGATGACAGGGGTTGGCGGCTCCAATGACAGACAAACCCTTTAATGAATATTTCTTGGTATGACAAAGAAATGTGATTAATTTTAATAAAACTCATTAAAATACATGGCCATTTCAGGCAGACTATACAGTTAGAATGTAAATATTATAATATTTCACCAGATAGTGGAATATGTGCAGAAACCATAATAAATGATACATTTTTTTTTTTATAGATGTGTGGCTTTGCAGTGTCCCCGCAGAAATTATCAATGTATATGAGGCAGAAAAGACCAAGTTATGTGGATCCTGGAAGAGTTCAGCTTTATGAATTCCTGGATTTGCTTGCAATGTAAGTTTTTAATTTTATAGTAATGATGTACAATAGTATAGCAGTGTCTTCTGAGCACATATGATGTGAAATTAAGATATGTCATTTGTGGATTTAGATAGGTAAGCACTAAATTATCTTACCCACTTCACTACTAGAGTATTTACCCCACTTTATTACCGCACCTCTTTTGGTGGAGTTTTTCACTTTTGCCTCGCTAAACGTAGAGAACCATTACTTTTCATGTTAAAGTAGCTAGATGATGGCTTGATTTTTAGTGAGATGAGTTGTATTTTTCAATGGCACAATTTTTTGTACATACAACTTATTGATTAACTTTTATATTTTTTTTTTTATGTGGGGGGGTGTAATATACAGAAGCATTTTTGCCTGTCAGTAACAAACCGACAGGTTTAATCGCTTATCCTGTGGACAACCCTTTTAACTCTGTTAGAACAGTGCCCAGAAGAGGCAGGTAACCACCACTGCTATATCTGCAGCTAAGAACTGGGCTGGTAAAAGAGTAGACAACTGCTGAGGAATCAGGTAAAGGTCAGCTTTGAGTATGTGGGTAAATTGTCTTAGGACTGAACAGCCCCTAGGAATATCCATAATAAGCTCTTCAATAAAAAAGTAATCATGAACATTAGGTGTCATATGCAGATGTGAACACCAAAGGTCAAACTAAGATAAAACCCTGCACACAGGACATAAGTACAGAGTGGGGGTAAAAGTGTGGCCGGCCTAGGTGCCACTGAGGGCACTGTGGCTGGCATTAAGGCATTGTGGTTGTTATAGTGGCAGTGTGGCAATCATGGGATAAATGGTGAACAAGTACCTCTAGGTGCTCCATGTGTTGTCAGCTTCTTACAGTACTCATGTTGAGATCTGGACCCAGGTACGTGAAATTGTATATCCCAATTCAAAACAACTTAAATTTCATCAATATTAAATCTGTCATATGCTTTATTAATCTTTTCTGGACAATTTTTTAGTTAGAGTTGGCAGTGACTCTTGATCTCCTTGCTGCATGCTGTGTAAATGCTAACTAGGTGCTTAGTCCTCCTCGTAGATTTCTGTCTTGATTGCAAATTCTGACAGTCAATAGGTGCCATAAATCAAAGAAGCCTTTTTAGTGAATATGAAAATAAAATTAAGCGTTGGGTACTGGGACGTAAGCACATATTGGGCACATTTATTAATTCTGTATTCTCTCACAGTACCCAAGGAAGAATCAAATATGATAACAGCTCTGAAATGAGTTATTTTAGCTGTCTTATCTGCTTGTACATTTAGAAACCTTCCTGGAGCATCCTTCAGTCGATGGCTATGATTCATCACAATGCTTCGACCTCTACTTTGAACTGTACTCTGTTATATGCACCTTGCCCTCTCTTGAAATAAATGGTTGAGGTGATGCTTGGGTTTCAGAGTTGGGTCCAGCTAATGAAGTCATTAGCAATACGATGGAAAGAAGAAGAGTTATAGTGAGAATATATGAATGAAGCTGAAAATCACTGAAGTTGACTGAGAAGTAAATATTTTAATTTACAAGGTGCTCTGCAGATCTAGAGGAAATCTGTTAATCGATAATAGATAGAATTTAAAGGGGAAATCCACATGACACTTTTTTACGAGATGGCATAGAGATGCGGCTATGCACAAAGAAAAGCACAGACTCCATCAATGCCCCAACATATAGACACTCACAAATCTCATATTTTGTGATATATCTGCATGATGTCAGAAAATCACATTAGCTTTACACATATTATACGATTTAAATTACCCCCACTTATCTAAAAATGTGCAAAAACTTGAAAAAAATCAATCATTTACCATTCCCTTTCTTTGGATGATATTATATCTTATGTTTTCCTCTCCAAAACTGTTATGCACAATCCCAAGCAATAATGCTCCTGCTGTACCATGCAACATTTAGCCAATTTATATGGCATAGTAGGAAACCTAAGATATCCCTTCAAAAATGTTCTTTAAGGCAGAGAGAAAGGTGAACTTCCCAAATGTTACAAAATGGTGTGCTGCTTTTGGCAGGACATTGACTGGTTATACCAGGGATGGCCAACCTGCGGCCCTCCAGCTTTTGCAAAACTACAACTCCCAGAATGCAAAGACTGCCTACAGCTATCAGCCTACAGCAGGGCATGGTGGGAATTGTAGTTTTACAACAGCTGGAGAGCCGCAGGTTGGCCATCCCTGGGTTATACCAATCTGATCACTACATAAACAGGGATACTGTTCTCTTTAATTCCCCCAGTGTTATGCCTCAAGTATATCCCTCTGCGAGGCTGATAGAACCTGGAATGAAAGGGCATTCGGATATAAATCTACCTTCTTAAGAGATATGTCATCCTCAGTTAAATAAATCAATAAATAAATCTCAGAAGTGTATTTAAAAATTCTTCCCTAATTTTCTCCTAATCTTCTATAACTATGCCCTGTGAATTTTTCATCTTATTGATGTCATTTCTAGGCTCTTGATTTCTAATAACCCTAGCCAACAGTCTCAAATGGCTAGCAAACTCACAAAATAATTTTTGATCCAAGAAGAACACCTTATATTGTGCCCTCTGCAACAGACAATCTTGATATTTCTGATTCACTTTATGCATTGCATGTCTATTCTCCTCCATCCTACAATTAAAGAACTCCTGTCCCTTTAATATGGCCTGCTCTGGTAAGCTCATCTCCTTTCTACCGTACTATCTTCCTAAATGGGTAATATTGCTAACAAAAACAACCCGTAAGAAGGCCTTGAGAGCATCCCAAACATTAAAAGTCATTGAGGAAGTACCTCTCTTTTGTCTTCTCTGGGCCCGCTCTGCACTGCGACCTGTTGTCACACAGCATCAGACCTCCTGACACTGTACGCAATCAGGATAGTGCAGCGCAGGCCCGGAGAAGACCAGGGAGTGGTGAGTGCAGCAAGTGCTAGCAACGCTATATTCCCACTCCCTGCACCTCCTATATACTAATGAGCGATTCCATAATGAAAGTGCTCACTAGTAAATACATTATAAGATGCACTGTCATTTTAACACACTTTTGGGGAGAAAAAGTTTGGTCATAAAGCGAATAATGCGGTACTTGTGCAGCGACGTGATAGGGAGTGCTGTGAGGCGAATAGGAGTGGTAGTGATGGCAAAGATAGAAGTAATAGTGGTTCACGGTACCTGTTCTCACTCAGGGCCTCCCTAGGGCCATGCAGTAAGTGGAGGGTGCACCCTTTCTTCCCTTGGGGCACACCCTGGGCCTTTTGGGGACTCTCACCTGGTGATAGATGGTAAACGGTTGGCAGGGTGCAAGGCAGGAGGGCAGGGTTTGTAGCACGGTTAACACACAAACTCTTAACTCAAATTTCTTAACTCATCGCTAGTGTTGAGCGAGCACCAATGTGCTCATGCCGAACACATCGGTATGCTTGTGTCTTCTACCGAGCACCCGAGCACAATGGAAGTCAATGGGAGAGCTCATAAAAAAAGGTTAGAAATTGATGAAAACCCAATCAAAATGGTTTGACAACAGCATTAAGAGGATAGCTGGATGCATCTTAGACTCATATTATGTACGACATACAATAGACAACAACACAAAGGCTATATGCCAACAGCCAGGTATGTGCAAGCCATCAATATATCCAGGAGACATATACAGCCAGCAAACCTTACAATGGCAGCCTTGTGCACTATGAGATTTTCCAAACCAGCTCTCATCTGACTGAGAACCAGTAAACTTTAAAGTTATTTTGCACCTTTCAGATGGCTTGGGTGGACCTGCACACCTAGATCAATATCATTAGGGCGACAAAAAGTTTTCTGATTGTCCTTACATAATATTCAATAACCTTTCTACACTTTTTTGTCATGTAAAAACTCATTAACATGGGCATATGGGAAAGACATGCAAATGAGCAGAATCTGCCTTGTTTTTCAGCTGTCATAAGACTATAAAAGCCAATAAATGGCGCTATTGAGTTATGAACAGCGCCCTCTATTGGTTTCACAGTCTTATGACAAGACTAATATTCTTGTCAGAAGACTATGAAACCAATAGAGGGTGCTGTTCATAACTCAATAGCGCCATCTATTGGTTTTATAGTCTTCTGACAAGAATATTAGACTGAGTCTTTTGACAAGCTTATTAGTGTAGCCTTTTGGATCGAAAATTTGCGATAAAAATTAGCGATTAGAATATTCGCGATCTACACTAGGATGATATCTGACACTGGGAAAGCTGGGTAATAACTCAGTGATAAAATCTGACACTGGGAAAGCTGGGTAATAACTCAGTGATAAAATGTGACACTGGGAAAGCTGGGTAATAAATTGTGATCTACACTGAGTTATTACCCAGCTTTTCCAGTGTCAGATATTATCACTGACTTACTACACAATTATTACATAATATTCGCTATATTGCTATATATTGTTTTTTAGAATATTACGAATATTCTAAAAAACGAATATAGAGCAATATAACGAATATGATCTCAGCGAATAGTCTTGTCATAACACTATGCAACTAATAGAGGGCGCTGTTCATGAGTCATAATTCAAGACTCATGACTCATTACTCATGAACAGTGCCCTCTATTAGTTACATAGTGTTATGACAAGACTATTCGCTGTTGTGAGTGAATAGTCTTGTCATAACACTATGCAACTAATAGAAGGCGCTGTTCATGAGAGATTCTTGCCCATATGCCTATGTTTATTCAAATGAGTTTTTACATGACAAAACTGTATAGAAAGGTTATTGAATATTATGTTAGGACAATCAGAAAACTTTTTGTTGCCCTAATGATATTGATCTAGGTGTGCAGGTCCACCCAAGCCATCCAACAGATGTAAAATAATTTTGAGATTTACTGGTTCTCAGTCAGATGAGAGCTGGTTTGGAATATCTCATAGTGCACAAGGCTGCCATTGTAAGGTATGCTGGCTGTTATCTGTCTCCTGGATAGCTTGGGCACATACCTGGCTTTTGGCATATAGCCTTAGTGCGGTTGTCTATTGTATGTTGTACATAATGGGAGTCTAAGACGCATCCAGCTGTCGTCTTAATGCTGTTGCCAAACCATTTTGATGGGGTTTCCATCAATTTCTAACCTTTTTTTTTATGAACCAGACACTCTCTTCTCTTCCGAGCAGGGGGTGCCTGGAGTTCTCCTATTGACTTCTATTGTATAAAATTTTATTTGAGCACCCAAATCTGCCAAGCATAGCGATGCTCAAGCCGAACAGCAGTTCAGCCGATCATGCTCGCTCAACACTACTCATCCCGTTATCTTGAAACAAAAGCCATTGAAAAGCCATTGAAGGTGTTTGCTTAACGCATTTAGTTTAGATAACACGTCTCATAAAGCATGTGTTCTAACTCTACTACATCTGTTACTACCTTTTAACATGGCATCTGATCCTGTCAGCACATCCAAAACTTCCGGACCTCTCTCTTGCATTACATGAAAAATTACATGAAAGATCCTCAGGTTTTTTGTCTTTTCAAGTGGACCTGGGCTTCAGTTAAGAAGACCTGGGGAGGGGGCAAAGGTTGAAGGTTTTGGTTTTGCATGTGGAACCCAACCCAAATAAAAAGATTTTTCAAATGGGAAAGAGATTTAGCTGGATTCAAACACAGCATATGTCCATCTATTAACACCATTTTATAAGTGATACATTTAAGTGGTTTCCATAAATGTAATTACAATCATGCATTACTTATTTTGAATTACATTTTGCAGGATTCGGAGCTAAAAATTCACAGAATTTCTTGTTGGGATAAATGACTGTATAGTGCTAGTTGTAGGGATGTGACAATATTTCTCTTGCTCATCTTTTCAGATGTCTCTACGCTTTGATTGGTGTCCACCTGTGGTACATTCAGTTAATCGCACTGGTCTATCTTGACTGATCATACTTAGGTTAGGACTATAAGACGTACATCTTGATATTTGAGCATGATAAAGACATAAGCTATGGTAATAGGCATGTGACTTGTCTCCCCACATGGACCTTGTTCCTCTCCTCAGATCCTACCCAGAATTACTGACAGACATCCATGCTCATAACTTGGTATCTGGGCTATACTGCATTATTGCAGTTGCTTGTTATATTGACATGATAGGATTTGCATTTATTTTACAAGTGGTTTGTGTGCAGCACACCGATATTGTGTTTGTGGCCATTGAATCAGGTCATGTACGTGATGTCCTGAGGCTCCTGATACTGGTTGTGTTGATTATACCATCTGTAAGCATTGCTCATACCCTGAGTAATAACTAAGAACTTGTCCAGAGACCATTTACTAAAGACTGGCTCTTCACAAGTCAGATTTAGTAAAACCCCATCGGAGGGCGAACTGATCATTTTGTTGAGTGGTGCATGTCTCTTAAAGGGGTTGGCCACTCTGTTAGAACCTATTGAAACTGTAAAGAAAGTAGAGAAATATGACGTTTACTAATATACCTTGTTAAGCAGGCTTCCTTGCTATTGGAAGCCACACACCCTCCTGTCCTACTCTCACAGCAGCCTCCCTGGTCCATCCCTGCAGGTGCCATGGAAGAGCTGCCTCGTCCATGCCTGAAGGAGTGCTGCTATCTGGGTCCTAGAGGCACCTTGCTTGTATCAGAGGTGCCTTCTGCCTCTCCTGACAGTGCAGGGCTGGAGGGGCTTAGCTGGAGGATTCTTAAAAGCTGAGATAAAGGAACTTTTGCAGGAGGCAGGGAGACTGAGGAGAAGCTGTGATGGCTGAGCACTGACCGCGGACTCTGCCCCCTGTACTGAGAGGATCCTGCCTGCATGTTAGAATGCAGCAGAGCCAGGAAGGTGCTGAGGACCGCAAACTGTAAGAAATGCCAGTGTCTGTCCTGGTTATGGCCCCTCTGCTCTGTTTTAGGGTACTTTCACACTGGAGTTTTTCTTTTCCGGCGTAGAGTTCCGTCCTAGGGGCTCAATACCGGAAAAGAACTGATCAGTTTTATCCCCATGCATTCTGATCTATTCAGGATGCATCAGGATGACTTCAGTTCAATCTTTTTGCCTTTTCAGGACGGAGATAATACAGCAGTATGCTGCGGTTTTATCTCTGTCCAAAATTTCGTAACACTAGCCGAAATACCGGATCCGGCATTTTTTTCCATTGAAATGCATTAATGCCGGATCCGGCCCCAAGTGTGCAAAACGGATCCGGCATTGCGGTCTGCGTATGCTCAGAACACAAAAAATGTAAAAAAAATGTAAATGCCGGATCCGTTTTTCCGGATGACACCGGAGAGACGCATTTCAATGCATTTGTCATATGAATCAGGATCCTGATCCGTCTGACAAATGCCATCAGTTTGCATACGTTTTGACGGATCCGGCAGGCAGTTCCGGCGACGGAACTGCTTGCCGGATCACTCTGCCGCAAGTGTGAAAGTACCCTTATCACAGACATGATATTATGATGATGGTGATGGCGTCAGATGCATTGCTCGCCGTGCCCCTATACCGGCACCGAAAATTTGTACCAGCGTGTTTTCAGACCGGAATGACACTAAAAAAGCTATTTGGTTAAGACAACATGGTACTTACAAGTGCGGACATCGCGTCTGCACGTGTTGTCATTTTGTTAAAACAGGTTCTTTTATTTACTCGACAGCGACACATCGCAATTTTGAACTAACACAATACATCAACTGTAATACCAGTTTTGTTGTTTATTGTATTACCTGCTCTATTTGTTGCCTCCAATACGTGGGTTGCACCACAAATAGTTTGAAGGTCAGAATCTGCAGAAATCTATCAGACATTCCACATGCTGGGACAAGGAATGTTTCAGCTGTCAGTCTTCATTATGCCGTTGTCCACCAAGGTAATACTGCAGGTTTCCATGTTTAGGGTTTGGAAAGAGTTAATCCACCTGAACAGGGAAACTTACTGGATCTTTTGGATGGGCTCATGTGTCCCACAAGGTTTGAATCGCAAGCATGATTTGATTCTGCATTATTGATTTCATGACTTTTCATTATATATGTATTTGTTTTGATGACTTATATATTTTTTAAAGTTATGTCTCTACATCAATGTGGTATCTCCAACTTTTTAATGTGATGTCAATGGGGGTGTGTTCTGTTTGCTTATCCCAATTGTTTGTGATTAGTAACTTCAGCTATATAGGCCCTAGTTTTCGTGCTTGCAACCTTTTATGAGTAAGGATCGATATTATCAGATCCGAAACGCGTAGACCGGGTTGCCATGTTGGATTTTTAATATATTTTTGGAATAAAGTACAACACTTTTTTGGAAGCTGGACTCGCTATGTTTTTTTTCTTCTACATTCTCAAGTGCGCTTCCAATCCCAGTGCAGTCCGTGCTTCCATTTCAAGTGGAATCAGGTGAGCGCAGCTCTGGACTTTTCTCTTTTGCATACAGTATACAGTGGTGGGGGTCACACATCAGTGACCCCCACCACTGTATACTGTATATAGTGATGTGTGACCCCACCACTGTATACTGTATATACTGATGTGTGACCCCCCCCCCACTGTATACTGTATATAGTGATGTGTGACCTTCCACCACTGTATACTGTATATACTGATGTGTGACCCCCCCCACCACTGTAAACTGTATATAGTGATGTGTGACCCCCCACCACTGTATACTGTGGGGGTTTGCTCTGGTAGGCAGATGGTAGCGGTGGCAGTATAGAGGCTCAGGAGACAGGCTTTGTGTCCAAACCGTGCTCTTTTATTCACTTTAGTGCATCACATCAAAACTGTGCAATTCCCACAACAGCAATGTCCATAAACCCAACCTCCCACAAAGGATCCCCAAACACTGCAGGCGTCTTGGTGCCTGTTCACACAGTCTCTCACATCAGTGGTCAGTACTACACCTTGTCATGGGGCGGGTTTGTCCAAGTTCGTGCAAGTTAGACAGGCCACGTGTCAGCCTGGACAAGGGATTGGCTCCGGCCACAGGATCCCTTTTTTGGTCCTTCGCTGAGCCTGCAGCAATTGGGCACTTCTTGTTAGACGAGCGGACTACAGCGCTCAGCCCGACCGAGCGATCAGCCTCCCATACAGCTTCCTGCAGTGAGACAGGAGACCACACTTCATCAGCCGCCCCACAGTCAGTGAGCCTCAAACCTATATCCACAGCCCTGGGTGTAGCAGGCAGACCACACCCAGCAAGCATAGTGAAGGATTAACTCCTTCCCTACCCAACTAAGGCCAGAGATAACCAACCTGCCAGGATCAGTGTAGACTGACACCAACAACTGAAACCCGTCCACCCGTGGTGGTCCGTGGGGAACAGACACCCACCCTGCTCTTACTCCACCAGGGCCACGACCCCCGGTGGTACATATCTTCCATCCACTACCACTCCAGACATTCTCTTACATATCCCCCCCCTTTGTTCACCCCTGAAGGCTTGACGACCCTGTTCAATCCTACCGGGGTGAACACACATATAGCAGTGTACCCGGGACAGGGCATCAGCGTTCCCTTGCAGGCGACCTGTGCTCAACCCTGAATTTAAAATTCTGGAGGGATAAGAACCATCTGGTGACCCGAGCGCTCCCCTCCTTAGCCTGGCTCATCCACCGGAGAGGGGAGTGGTCAGTCACCAGACGGAACCTTCCCCCAACAGGTAATACCTGAGAGATTCAAGTGCCCACTTGATGGCGAGGCATTCTCTTTCTACCACGCTGTACCGGGTTTCCGCTGGGGTGAGCTTGCGGCTCAGGAAACCAACGGGGTGTTCTTCACCATTGATTTCCTGGGAGAGTACCGCCCCGAGGCCTACTCCAGAGGCGTCCGTCTGGACTATAAACTCCCGTCTGAAGTCGGACGTCACCAGAACTGGGGACCCGCATAGGGCCAACTTCAAACGGGAGAACGCCTCTTCCGCCTGCTCATCCCAGCGAACCATTACCGACTTCCTACCTTTCAGGAGTCCTGTCAACGGGGCAGCTATAGTGGCGAAACGTGGGATGAACCGCATATAATACCCTACCATCCCTAAAAATGACCGCAGTTGCCTGGTCGTAAGGGGTGTAGGCCAATTTCGGATCGCCTCGATCTTATTTATTTGGGGCTTAACGACTCCGCGTCCAATGACATAACCCAAATACCACGCTTCCTCCAGGCCCACTGAGCACTTTTTTTGGTTGGCGGTCAATCCTGCCTTCCTGAGCGAGTCTATCACTGCTTGAACCTTCGACAAGTGACTTTCCCAGTCCTGGCTAAATATGATTATATCATCTAAATATGCTGAGGCATACCGGAGATGTGGTCTGAGGACGATATCCATCAGCCGTTGAAACGTGGCTGGAGCACTGTGCAACCCGAAGGGCAACACTCTATAATGGAACAGCCCCTCCGGCGTGACAAAGGCGGTCTTCTCTTTTGCTGTCTCTGTTAAAGGTACCTGCCAGTACCCTTTTGTGAGATCTATCACCGAGAAATACTTGGCTTTACCCATTCGCTCTATTAACTCATCTACTCGCGGCATGGGATAGGCGTCAAACTTTGAAATCTTGTTTAGTTTCCGGAAATCATTACAAAAAACGTAATGATCCGTCGGGCTTTGGGATAAGAACGATCGGGCTAGCCCACTCGCTTCTAGACTCCTCAATGACCCATAACTTCAGCATAAACTTTACTTCCTCTGAAATGGCTTGTCGCCGAGCCTCCGGTACCCGGTACGGTCGTAAACTGACCTTTTCCTGGGGCTCGGTGACAATGTCATGTTGGACAAGATTGGTACATCCCGGAAGGTCAGAGAACACGTCTTTATTCCTGCTAATGAACGCCTTCACTTCTTTAGTCTGCTTAGTCGACAAACCGCTACCTATCTTTACTGCAGGGGTGTCCTCTGGTACCACTGTAGGGCCGGGGACGTTCTCTGCAGCCAAGACAAAGCGCGGGTCATCCCCAAGGAGACTTTCTCTATCTTTCCAGGCTTTCAGTAAATTAACGTGGTACACCTGCTCGGGCTTCCGCCTTCCTGGCTGGAATACCCTGTAATTCACGGGGCCTAACTTCTCTCTTATCTCATATGGCCCTTGCCACCTGGCCAGGAATTTGCTGTCTACGGTGGGCACTAGTACTAACACTCGGTCGCCCGGGTTAAACGTCCTTACCTGGGCGGCCCGGTTGTACACGCGGCTCTGGGCCAGCTGTGCCGCTTCCATATGTTCACGGACTATGGGCAGAACTGTTCCTATCCGGTCCTGCATCTTCTCGATGTGCTCGACTATGCTTTTGTGAGGGGTAGGCTGTTGCTCCCATGCCTCTTTAGCGATATATGGTAGGCATCCCCGAGGGCTGTTGGATAACAGCTCAAACGGTGAGAACCCCGTGGACGCCTGGGGCACTTCTCGTACCGCAAATAACACATAGGGAAGCAATAGGTCCCAGTCCTTTCCATCTTTTGCCACCGCTCTCTTGAGCATGGACTTTAGGGTCTTATTAAAGCGTTCCACCAGCCCGTCAGTTTGGGGGTGATAGACAGAAGTACGCAAGTGCTTAATATTTAATATTTTGCAGAGCTCCCTCATCACTTTGGACATGAAAGGGGTCCCTTGGTCCGTCAATATCTCCTTTGGGATCCCCACCCGGGAGAACATACCCATCAGCTCCTTGGCTATCAGCTTGGCTGACGTGTGGCACAGGGGTATCGCCTCAGGGTAGCGAGTAGCGTAGTCTACTATGACCAGGATATGTTGGTGGCCTCTGGCTGACTTGTTAATGGGGCCTACCAGGTCCATTGCGACCCTTTCGAAAGGTACTTCAATAATGGGCATGGGCACCAGGGGACTACGATAATGAGACTGGGGGCTGGTCCTCTGACACTCTGGACAGGACTGGCAAAACCTCCTGACTTCCTCATATATCCCCGGCCAATAGAAAAGCTGCAGTATACGTTCCTGAGTTTTCTGGACCCCCAGATGTCCTCCTAACACATGAGTATGCGCTAGGTCTAATACCATGCGGCGGTATGGCTGGGGTACCACCAACTGTTCTATTACCTCTTGCCGGACTTTGTCGACCCGGTACAGTAGGTCCTGGTTACAGGCCAGGTGGGGAAATTCTGAGTCGGCTCCCGGGTGCTGAGCCACTCCATTGATGACAGTCACCCCTTCTCTGGCCCGTGACAATGTAGGATCCTGTAGCTGGGCGGTCCCGAATGTGTCTCGGGATACTTCTAGTTCTGGAACAGATGGGGCTGCCGCCGGCTAACCAGCCAACCCTTCTAGGTACAAGCTATCGGGTTGACACTCTTCCTCCTTATTGGTGACCCCTACAGCTGGTAGCTCCCCTTCAGGATCAACGGGCACCGGCTCTGCACCCCGTCCCTCCCAGAGAGACCAGAACAGGGGACAATCCCTACCTAGGATGGCAGCGTAAGGGATTTGTTGCCCCACCCCAACCACCTGCTGTATCTCCCTTCCGAGGGTAGACAAGGTCACACAGGTTGTAGGATATTCTCGCTGGTCTCCATGAATGCACACAATCCTGATGGTTTGCTTGCCTGGGCCGCGACTGGCCACCAGGGACTCGTGCACGAGGGTCACTAAGCTCCCCGAGTCTAGCAATGCCTTAACTGGGTGTCCATTAATAGAGATGGCACACAACGGGGGTGTATCAGTGGATAGCAGCGAAGCAGCAACATACACCGGCTGGCCGAAAAAGGAGGAGCGTCGTGCTAACCCGCAGTCCATGGGCTCTGCCGCCCTCGGGAAGTTGGCAGCAATGTGTCCCAGGCCCTGACAGTGCCAACATCTAATCCCCGGGGCCTCTCGTCTCCCCAGGTTTGGCCTCCCAGGAGTGGAAATCACCTCCCCCCCCTTAAGCGGTTGAGCCCCCTTCTCAGGTCCCCCTTGTGGCAGGGAGAGTGAACGCGGCTTTTGCAGGAAGGCGGACTCTCGGACCAAGTCCTGGGTTGCCATGTATCTCTCGACTAGGCCAACAACTTGATCCAGGGTGCCTGGATCACCTTGTCCCACCCAGTGCTGTATTGCTCTTGGGAGGGTACGCACCAAACGATCCACCATCACACGTTCCACCATCTGCGAGGGGCTCAATGTCTCAGGCTGCAGCCATTTTTTTTACGAGGTGTAACAGGTCATAGGCCTGGGACCGAGCAGGCTTGGACTCTGAGAAAGCCCACTGGTAGACTCGATGTGCACGCACATAGGTATTAACCCCAAGACGAGCCAACACCTCCCCTTTCAGCCTCTCATAGCTCTTGGCTTCCTCCTGACTGAGGTTGAAGTAGGCCTTTTGTGCGTCACCCACTAAAAATGGCGCCACTACTTCGGCCCACTGTTCTGCCGGTAACCTTTCCTGTTCCGCAGTGCGTTCGAAGACCATCAGGAACGCCTCGATATCATCCTCGGGGCCCATCTTCCTTAACGCTGAGCGCACCTTATCCCGGGCAGCAGGTAGGATTGCGTTCCCCCCCCGGGATGGCTTGTTGTTGTAACACACGCATGGACTCCTGCATAGTCGCCAGTTGCTGGGCCAGTAGACTATTCAACTGCCGCTGGTCTCTCAGGGCTTCCTCATGTCTCCGAGTAGCCTCCTCATTACTTTGCACCAAGTGTCTAATAGCCTCCTCCATCTTATCAGGAGCCACAAAGCTTCCCGGCTTAATATATGACATACAGTCCAAACAGCACAATTTTCAGCCTCACTGCCGTTTGCCCGCTGAAGCCACCAATTGTGGGGGTTTGCTCTGGTAGGCAGATGGTAGCGGTGGCAGTATAGAGGCTCAGGAGACAGGCTTTGTGTCCAAACCGTGCTCTTTTATTCACTTTAGTGCATCACATCAAAACTGTGCAATTCCCACAACAGCAATGTCCATAAACCCAACCTCCCACAAAGGATCCCCAAACACTGCAGGCGTCTTGGTGCCTGTTCACACAGTCTCTCACATCAGTGGTCAGTACTACACCTTGTCATGGGGCGGGTTTGTCCAAGTACGTGCAAGTTAGACAGGCCACGTGTCGGCCTGGACAAGGGATTGGCTCCGGCCACAGGATCTCTTTCTTTTGGTCCTTCGCTGAGCTGCAGTAATTGGGCAGTTCTTGTTAGACGAGCGGACTACAGCGCTCAGCCCGACCGAGCAATCAGCCTCCCATACAGCTTCCTGCAGTGAGACAGGAGACCACACTTCATCAGCTGCCCCACAGTCAGTGAGCCTCAAACCTATATCCACAGCCCTGGGTGTAGCAGGCAGACCACACCCAGCAAGCATAGTGAAGGATTAACTCCTTCCCTACCCAACTAAGGCCAGAGATAACCAACCTGCCAGGATCAGTGTAGACTGACACCAACAACTGAAACCCGTCCACCCGTGGTGGTCCGTGGGGAACAGACACCCACCCTGCTCTTACTCCACCAGGGCCACGACCCCTGGTGGTACATATCTTCCATCCACTACCACTCCAGACATTCTCTTACAATACTGATGTGTGACCCCCACCACTGTATACTGTATATACTGATGTGTGACCTTCCACCACTGTATACTGCATATACTGATGTGTGACCCCCACCACTGTATACTGTATAAACTGATGTGTGACCCCCACCACTGTATACTGTATATACTGATGTGTGACCTTCCACCACTGTATTCTGTATATACTGATGTGTGACCCCCTGTGGCAAACCCAGCCACTGTATATTGTCATTCCTGTATGTACAATGTTATTGCATATGTGTATGCCACTTTAAAGAACCAAGCGTATATATGTTTTGTCTAAAAATGGTTCAGGTGGGCTGTAACGTTCCTATGCTGGCTGCATGAAAACCGCCAGCATTCATGCAATTGTATGTTGTTATGTGAGGGGACCCAGATAGCTAATTGTATTGTATTTGTGTATTCTGAGCGGCATTCACCTAATGATATGCCCTCAGACTGGAGCTATCTGGGATATGTTAATGTCTGTGTTTGCTGGGAAGGTGTGACATTGTGTGTTTGGGTGGGGATTCCCGTCCTGTTGTCTGCACATGTGTATTGGCGATTTCCCTTTGTCCTGAGAGATAATTGGATTGCTCCTCGGTTGTCTCCGGGACAGAGAGGAGGAAACCATGATGCATTGTGGGGATATGTTGTATCTGTCCTGTGTCGCAGTCTCCCTTCTGGTCCTCTGGGGGCGTGAACGATTGGTTGCTGTACTTACATTGTATGTGTTGTAACATATTGATTGGTTGTATTTCAAAACCCTGTGGGCAGTACTATGTGTTTGGTTTGTGAATAAAAGAGGCTGTATATGAAGTACAGTCAGTTCCTGTTTTACACTCAACATAGAGCCTCGTCTCATGTGTATGGGGATTGCTATACACTGTATACTCCCCTGGCTATAACTCCTAGCTCTTGTAAGAGCTTGCTCCTGGTTCCTGTCTCTGGATTTAGGAGAGGTTCACCCACTGGAGCCTTGTCATAGGTCCAGGGTGGGTAGGAGACGGCGAGACCTCCACCAAGCTTCGGCGGTTCGTGGGGTCTGCAGTGCTGACGGGGTCAAGTGGAGTGCTTGGAGTCCTCTGGAAGCACTAGGAGCATCTATCGACGGAGGTACCCGGTCGGGGTGCTAGGCGTTCCGTTACAGTTCTTGGGAGGGAAGGATTGTATGCTGTACCGGCCTATTTGGATCATTGCCTGCTTTTCCTGTCTATCAGCGGAGACCTTGTGGATCGTGCTACCCCTCCGCTACAATTGGTGGCAAGCAACGGGATTTCAACTACCCAGCAAAGCAACTTTCGGCAGAATTCTAGCGAATAGAAGAAAGGAAGCAGCAATTCGTAAGTTTACTCATTCGGTTGAAAACGGAACCCGGGAACACGTGGAAACTCACGAACGGCCGGTGAATGGGCACGAATTATGCACTTTTGAAACAAAGTACTTTGAAAGAGTTACTGGAGGCAAGGGGAACAGTAGCCAGCAACAAGACAAAGGTTATATTAATCGCAGAGCTAATGGAAGGAGACAGAGCCGCGGCTGCTGCAGCACCTCCAAGGGAGGAGGAGCCAACAGAATTTGAGAAGGAATACAGGAGCAGGATGGCTCTACTTCCACCAGCGCTATATGACCAGATGGCTGACCGAGTTTTTGGAGATGTGCAGGAATACATCATGCTTCGGAGGTCGCAGATGAACCAGCAGACTGGAGAAAGAGCCACGACGCCTGTTAACATCCTGCCAGGGAAAGCTAAAATCCCCTACCAAGCTTTTAAGAGCTATTCGGAAGCGGAAGGTGAGGTAGATGACTACCTGCAGGATTTTGAACGGTTATGCCAGTTGCACAATATCAGTGCGGAGGATCGGGTACACCTACTGGCAGGGAGACTATCTGGTCGCGCCGCAGAGGCATATCGTGCCGTACCTGACGAGGACAGTACAAACTATGCCAAGGTAAAACAGGCCATTTTAGCTAGGTATGCGATTACCTCCGAGGCCTACCGACTAAAGTTCAGAGACATTAAAAAGCTCGCCAGAGACACTCACACAGAATGGGCCCACCGCCTACAACGAGCGGCAAAGGGGTGGTTGGAGGCCACCCAAGTTAACACTCTGGAAGACCTGTTCCAACTCATGGTAATGGAGCAGTTCTTTGACGGGATACCCGCGCACCTGCAGAATTGGGTGCGGGATCGGAAGCCACGCACCCTACAAGACGCAGCCAAGCTAGCAGATGAGTTCCAGGATACCAGGAGGGAACAGCGCACTCAATCGAAACCAACCTATGGATCTACCACACCAGTACCAACCGTAAACACAGCCGTTCCAGCACGCCCGGGGGTAAGCAATAACACCTACACCCCCAGGTATCAAGCTCGCCCCCCGATACGATGCCACACCTGTAACCAACAGGGACATATGCAGCGGGACTGTCCCCGCAACCGACCACGGCCCAGCTGGAACCCCCCGGTACCCAACAACCGGGCAGCGATTCATTGTGCCCAAGCAGAACCCTACAGAGTACCCGAGGTCCTAGCTTCCACCGAGGAACCCCTGGGCACACTACATGAGGTGAACCCTATCCAAGCCGCCTCTGACAACCGCCAAGGGCACCGACAAGAGGTACAGGTGGAGGGGAGAAAGGTACAGGGGTTGCGAGACTCTGGGGCTACTATAACGCTGGTCCGCAACCACCTAGTACCCAAAGGCAACCTCACGGGGGAGGGTGTGGCAGTGCGTGTAGCAGGGGGAGCGATCTACAAGATCCCCACGGCCAATGTCCACCTGAATTGGGGAGCGGGGAATGGGAATGTGGAGGTGGGCCTGATGCAGGACTTACCCGCAGACGTTATTTTGGGCAACGACCTGGGGGAGCTGACTTCAGCTTTTGTTCCCCAGTCCATCAGCCATGAAGCTTATCCGGTTGAGACACAGCAACAGGCTCGCACCACAGCACCACCTAACCACTCTGAGTACTCCTCCGGACATCCCCAAGCCGATCCGTTAGGATCAGACTGTGTATGCCGGCTTGGTTCTGGGGGAGCATTGTGGCAAACCCAGCCACTGTATATTGTCATTCCTGTATGTACGATGTTATTGCATATGTGTATGCCACTTTAAAGAACCAAGCGTATATATGTTTTGTGTAAAAATGGTTCAGGTGGGCTGTAACGTTCCTATGCTGGCTGCATAAAAAAACCGCCAGCATTCATGCAATTGTATGTTGTTATATGAGGGGACCCAGATAGCTAATTGTATTGTATTTGTGTATTCTGAGCGGCATTCCCCTAATGATATGCCCTCAGACTGGAGCTATCTGGGATATGTTAATGTCTGTGTTTGCTGGGAGGGTGTGACATTGTGTGTTTGGGTGGGGATTCCCGTCCTGTTGTCTGCACATGTGTATTGGCGATTTCCCTTTGTCCTGAGAGATAATTGGATTGCTCCTCGGTTGTCTCCGGGACAGAGAGGAGGAAACCATGATGCATTGTGGGGATATGTTGTATCTGTCCTGTGTCGCAGTCTCCCTTCTGGTCCTCTGGGGGCGTGAACGATTGGTTGCTGTACTTACATTGTATGTGTTGTAACATATTGATTGGTTGTATTTCAAAACCCTGTGGGCAGTACTATGTGTTTGGTTTGTGAATAAAAGAGGCTGTACATGAAGTACAGTCAGTTCCTGTTTTACACTAAACATAGAGTCTCGTCTCATGTGTATGGGGATTGCTATACGCTGTATACTCCCCTGGCTATAACTCCTAGCTCTTGTAAGAGCTTGCTCCTGGTTCCTGTCTCTGGATTTAGGAGAGGTTCACCCACTGGAGCCTTGTCATAGGTCCAGGGTGGGTAGGAGACGGCGAGACCTCCACCAAGCTTCGGCGGTTCGTGGGGTCTGCAGTGCTGACGGGGTCAAGTGGAGTGCTTGGAGTCCTCTGGAAGCACTAGGAGCATCTATCGACGGAGGTACCCGGTCGGGGTGCTAGGCGTTCCGTTACAGTTCTTGGGAGGGAAGGATTGCATGCTGTACCGGCCTATTTGGATCATTGCCTGCTTTTCCTGTCTATCAGCGGAGACCTTGTGGATCGTGCTACCCCTCCGCTACAATTGGTGGCAAGCAACGGGATTTCAACTACCCAGCAAAGCAACTTTCGGCAGAATTCTAGCGAATAGAAGAAAGGAAGCAGCAATTCGTGAGTTTACTCATTCGGTTGAAAACGGAACCCGGGAACACGTGGAAACTCACGAACGGCCGGTGAATGGGCACGAATTATGCACTTTTGAAACAAAGTACTTTGAAAGAGTTACTGGAGGCAAGGGGAACAGTAGCTAGCAACAAGACAAAGGTTATATTAATCGCAGAGCTAATGGAAGGAGACAGAGCCGTGGCTGCTGCAGCACCTCCAAGGGAGGAGGAGCCAACAGAATTTGAGAAGGAATACAGGAGCAGGATGGCTCTACTTCCACCAGCACAATATGACCAGATGGCTGACCGAGTTTTTGGAGATGTGCAGGAATACATCATGCTTCGGAGGTCGCAGATGAACCAGCAGACTGGAGAAAGAGCCACGACGCCTGTTAACATCCTGCCAGGGAAAGCTAAAATTCCCTACCAAGCTTTTAAGAGCTATTCGGAAGCGGAAGGTGAGGTAGATGACTACCTGCAGGATTTTGAACGGTTATGCCAGTTGCACAATATCAGTGCGGAGGATCGGGTACCCCTACTGGCAGGGAGACTATCTGGTCGCGCCGCAGAGGCATATCGTGCCGTACCTGACGAGGACAGTACAAACTATGCCAAGGTAAAACAGGCCTTTTTAGCTAGGTATGCGATTACCTCCGAGGCCTACCGACTAAAGTTCAGAGACATTAAAAAGCTCGCCAGAGACACTCACACAGAATGGGCACACCGCCTACAACGAGCGGCAAAGGGGTGGTTGGAGGCCACCCAAGTTAACACCCTGGAAGACCTGTTCCAACTCATGGTAATGGAGCAGTTCTTTGACGGGATACCCGCGCACCTGCAGAATTGGGAGCGGGATCGGAAGCCACGCACCCTACAAGACGCAGCCAAGCTAGCAGATGAGTTTCAGGATACCAGGAGGGAACAGCGCACTCAATCGAAACCAACCTATGGAGCTACCACACCAGTACCAACCGTAAACACAGCCGTTCCAGCACGCCCGGGGGTAAGCAATAACACCTACACCCCCAGGTATCAAGCCCGCCCCCCGATACGATGCCACACCTGTAACCAACAGGGACATATGCAGCGGGACTGTCCCCGCAACCGAACACGGCCCAGCTGGAACCCCCCGGTACCCAACAATCGGGCAGCGGTTCATTGTGCCCAAGCAGAACCCTACAGAGTACCCGAGGTCCTAGCTTCCACCGAGGAACCCCTGGGCACACTACATGAGGTAAACCCGCCTCTGACAACCTGGTTTTCCTGTCTACCAGACCTTGTGGATCGTGCTACCCCTCCGCTACACCCCGCCACTGTATACTGTATATACTGATATGTGACCCCGACCACTGTATACTGTATATACTGATGTGTGACCCCCCACCACTGTATACTGTATGTACTGATGTGTGACCCCCGACCGCTATATACTGTATATACTGATATGTGACCCCCAACCACTGTATACTGAATATACTGATGTGGGACCCCCCACCTCTGTATACTGTATATACTGATGTGTGACCCCCACCACTGAATACTGCATATACTGATGTGTGACCCCCACCACTGTATACTGCATATACTGATGTGTGACCCCCACCACTGTATACTGCATATACTGATGTGTGACCCCCACAACTGTATACTGTGTATACTGATGTGTGACCCCCCCACCACTGTATACTGTATATACTGATGTGTGAACTTCCAATACTGTATATACTGATGTGTGACCCCCCCACCACTGTATACTGTATATAGTGATGTGTGAACTTCCACCACTGTATACTGTATATACTGATGTGTGACCCCCACCACTGTATACAGTATATACTGATGTTGATGTGAGACCCCCCACCACTGTATACTGCATATACTGATGTGTGACCCCCACCACTGTATACTGTATATACTGATGTGTGACCCCCCCACTGTATACTGTATATACTGATGTGTGACCCCCGCCACTGTATACAGTATATACTGATGTGTGACCCCCACCACTGTATACTGTATATACTCGTGTGACCTCCCCACTGTATACTGTATATACTGAAGTGTGACCCCCCCACCACGGTATACTGTATATACTGATGTGTGACCCCCCACCACTATATACTGCATATACTGATGTGTGACCCCCACCACTGTATACTATATATACTGATGTGTGACCCCCACCACTGTATACTGTATATACTGATGTGTGACCCCCACCACTGTATACTGTATATACTGATGTGTGACCCCCACCACTGTATACTGTATATACTGATGTGTGACTTCCACACCACTGTATACTGTATATACTGATGTGTGACCCCCCACCACCACTGTATACTGTATATACTGATGTGTGACCCCCCCACTGTATACTGTATATACCGATGTGTGACCCCCCACCACTGTATACTGAATACACTGATGTGTGACCCCCACCACTGTATACTGTATATACTGATGTGTGACCCCCACCACTGTATACTGCATATACTGATGTGTGACCCCCACCACTGTATACTGTGAATACTGATGTGTGACCCCCACCACTGTATACTGTATATACTGATATGTGACCTTCCACCACTGTATACTGTATATACTGATGTGTGATCTTCCACCACTGTATACTGTATATACTGATGTGTGACCCCCACCACTGTATACTGTATATACTGATGTGTGACCCCCACCACTGTATACTATATATACTGATGTGTGACCCCCACCACTGTATACTGTATATACTGATGTGTAACCCCCACCACTGTATACAGTATATACTGATGTGTGACTCCCCCACCACTGTATACTGTATATACTGATGTGTGACCCCCACCACTGTATATACTGATGTGTGACCCCCCACCACTGTATACTGTATATACTGATGTGTGACCCCCACCACTGTATACTGTATATACTGATGTGTGACCCCCACCACTGTATACTGCATATACTGATGTGCGACCCCCACCACTGTATATACTGATGTGTGACCCCCAACCACTGTATACAGTATATATTGATGTGAGACCCCCCACCACTGTATACTGCATATACTGATGTGTGACCCCCACCACTGTATACTGTATATATTGATGTGTGACCCCCACCACTGTATACTGTATATACTGATGTGTGACCCCCCATCACTGTATACTGTATATACTGATGTGTGACCCCCATCACTGTATACTGTATATACTGATGTGTGACCCCCACCACTGTATACTGCATATACTGATGTGCGACCCCCACCACTGTATATACTGATGTGTGACCCCCCATCACTGTATACTGTATATACTGATGTGTGACCCCCATCACTGTATACTGTATATACTGATGTGTGATCTTCCACCACTGTATACTGTATATACTGATGTGTGACCCCCACCACTGTATACTGCATATACTTATGTGTGACCCCCACCACTGTATACTGTGTATACTGATGTGTGACCCCCCCACCACTGTATACTGTATATAATGATGTGTGACCCCCACCACTGTATACTGTATATACCGATGTGTGACCCCCCACCACTGTATAATGTATATACTGATGTGCGACCCCCCAACACTGTATACTGTATATACTGATGTTTGACTCCCACCACTGTATACTGATGTGTGACCCTCACCACTGTATACTGTATATAGTGATGTGTGACCTTCCACCACTGTATACTGTATGTACTGATGTGTGACCCCCACCACTGTATACTGTATACACTGATGTGTGACCCCCACCACTGTATACCACTGTCTGTGCCCCTAAAATCTCTGACAGTTAAAGGGTTTCTGTCACCCCACTAAAGTGTTTTTTTTTTTTTTTGGGCTAGTTAAATTAGTTATATACAGTAGCGATATATTAAAATATAATAGTGTTCCTTACTTTGATCCAGCAGTTTAGTCAAAAAACGAAGTTTTATCATATGCAAATTCGATCTCTACCAGCAAATAGGGCGTCTACTTGGTGGTAGCTGCTGCAGAAATCCGCCCCCTCCTCTTGTTGATTGACAGGGTCAGCCGGGATCTCCTCCTCCGGCCAGCCCTGTCGGCATTTCAAAAATCGCGCGCCCGTGTTGAATCTGCGCAGGCGCTCTGAGATGAGGAGGCTCGTCTCCTCAGAACTCCCTCAGTGCGCCTGCGCCGATGACGTCTTCTATTTCGATGATGTCATCGGCGCAGGCGCACTGAGGGAGCTCTGAGGAGACGAGCCTCCTCATCTCAGAGCGCCTGCGCAGATTCAACACGGGCTAAACTGCTGGATCAAAGTAAGGAACACTATTATATTTTAATATATCGCTATATAACTAATTTAACTAGCCCAAAAAAAAAAAATCACTTTAGTGGGGTGACAGAAGCCCTTTAAGAGCTGCCATAGAGTTCTGGCTTCATTTGAGTCTGAAAACTGACGAAAACGAACATATATTTGTTGGGGTGACTGGTCACGCCACCTCCTTGCCATTGTCACTCCCTTTTTTTTTCTTTTTTTTTTAACCACCTCAGCTCCCCTAGCTTAAACACCCTTAATGACCAGACCACTTTTTACACTTCTGGTTTATTGCTCGATCATGCAACTTACCACCCAAATGAATTTTACCTCCTTTTCTTCTCACTAATAGAGCTTTCATTTGGTCGTATTTCATTGCTGCTGACATTTTAACTTTTTTTTGTTATTAATCGAAATTGACCAAAATTTTAGCAAAAAAATGACATTTTTCACTTTCAGTTGTAAATTATTTTAAAAAAAACAACATTTCTATATAAATTTTTCTCAAAATTTATTGTTCTACATGTCTTTGATTAAAAAAAATGTTTGGGTAAAAAAAAAAATGGTTTGGGTAAAAGTTATAGCGTTTACAAACTATGGTACAAAAATGTGAATTTCCGCTTTTTGAAACAGCTCTGACTTTCTGAGCACCTGTCATGTTTCCTGAGGTTCTACAATGCCCAGACAGTAGAAACACCCCACAAATGACCCCATTTCGGAAAGTAGACACCCTAAGGTATTCGCTGATGGGCATAGGGAGTTCATAGAACTTTTTATTTTTTGTCACAAGTTAGCGGAAAATGATGATTATTTTTTTTATTACAAAGTCTCATATTCCACTAACTTGTGACAAAAAATAAAATGTGGGGTCACTTGTGGGGTAGTTATACTGCCCTGGAATTTTAGGGGACTAAATGCGTGAGAAGTAGTTTGAAATCAAAATGTGTAAAAAATGCCCTGTGAAATCCTAAAGGTGCTCTTTGGAATGTGGGCCCCTTTGCCCACCTAGGCTGCAGAAAAGTGTCACACATGTGGTATCGCCGTACTCAGGAGAAGTTGGGCAATGTGTTTTGGGGTGTCTTTTTACATATACCCATGCTGGGTGAGAGAAATATCTCGGCAAAAGACAACTTTTCCAATTTTTTTATACAAAGTTGGCATTTGACCGAGATATTTATCTCACCGATCATGGGTATATGTAAAATGAAACCCCAAAACACATTGCCCAACTTCTCCTGAGTTCGGCGATACCACATGTATGACACTTTTTTGCAGCCTAGATGCGCAAAGGGGCCCAAATTCCTTTTAGGAGGGCATTTTTAGACATTTAGATCCCAGACTTCTTCTCACGCTTTAGGGCCCCTAAAATTCCAGGGCAGTATAAATACCCCACATGTGACCCCATTTTGGAAAGAAGACACCCCAAGGTATTCAATGAGGGGCATGGCGAGTTCATAGAAGATTTTTTTTTTTTTGCCACAAGTTAGCGGAAATAGTTTTTTTTTTTTCCTCACAAAGTCTCCCTTTCCGCTAACTTGGGACAAAAAGTTCAATCTTTCATGGACTCAAAATGCCTCTCAGCGAATTCCTTGGGGTGTCTTCTTTCCGAAATGGGGTCACATGTGGGGTATTTATACTGCCCTGGCATTTTAGGGGCCCTAAAGTGTGAGAAGAAGTCTGGAATATAAATGTCTAAAAAAATTTACGCATTTGGATTCCGTGAGGGGTATGGTGAGTTCATGTGAGATTTAATTTTTTGTCACAAATTAGTGGAATATGAGACTTAAAATAAAATAAAAAATCAATTTCCAGTAACTTGTGCCAAAAAAATGTCTGAATGGAGCTTTACAGGGGGGTGATCAATGACAGGGGGGTGATCAGGGAGTCTATATGGGGTGATCACCACTCTGTCATTGATAACCCCCCTGTAAGGCTCCATTCAGACGTCCATATGTGTTTTGCGGATCCGCGGTGTCCGTGTTTTGCGGATCCGCGGATCCGCAAAACACATACGGACGTCTGAATGGAGCCTTACAGGGGGGTGATCAATGACAGGGGGGTGATCAGGGAGTCTATATGGGGTGATCACCCCCCTGTCATTGATCACCCCCCTGTAAGGCTCCATTCAGAGGTCTGTATGTGTTTTGCGGATCTACGGATCCATGGATCGGATCCGCAAAACACATACGGACGTCTGAATGGAGCCTTACAGGGGGGTGATAAATCACAGGGGGGTGATCAGGGAGTCTATATGGGGTGATCACCCCCCTGTCATTTATCACCCCCCTGTAAGGCTTTATTCAGACGTCCGTATGTGTTTTGCGGATCCGATCCATGGATCCGTGGATCCGTAAAACACATACGGACGTCTGAATGGAGCCTTACAGGGGGGTGATCAATGACAGGGGGGTGATCAATGACAGGGGGGTGATCAGGGATTCTATATGGGGTGATCAGGGGTTAATTGGGGTTAATAAATGACAGGGGGGGTGTTGTAGTGTGGTGCTTGGTGCTACTTATTACAGAGCTGCCTGTGTCCTCTGGTGGTCGATCCAAGCAAAAGGAACCACCAAGAGGACCAGGTAGCAGGTATATTAGACACTGTTATCAAAACAGCGTCTAATATACCTGTTAGGGGTTAAAAAAAATCTCATTTACCGCCTGTAGGCGAACGATCACCACTGGCAGGCTGTAGATCCACTCGCTTACCTGCAGTTCCTGTGTGCGCGCGTTCACAGGAAATCTCGCGTCTCGCGAGATGGCGCGTATATGCGTGACCCTGCCTGAGACTGCCGCCTCCGGAACGCGATCCTGCGTTAGGCGGTCTGGAGGCAAGTAAAGGAGCAATTAAAAAGTCACAAACACTAAGTTTGCAAGTTTTTAACAGCACTTTTAATAAACAAGGGGAATGATAAATCTCCCTCTCTATTCATTCTGTTCATGGCTTACATCCAGTGGCACAACTAGAAATGACTGAGCCCCACAGAAAATTTATGAACAATTTACCCTCCCCCAGAAACATATGTGGGGGATGGGTAGTAACCTCTCTTTACTGCTGGGACTGGGGTGTTCCTTTTATTGCTCTGTCTGTACAGCTTACTGCTGGGACTGGGGTGTTCCTTTTATTGCTCTGTCTGTACAGCTTACTGCTGGGACTGGGGCGTTCCTTCTATTACTATGTCTGTACAGCTTACTGCTGGGACTGGGGCGTTCCTTCTATTACTATGTCTGTACAGCTTACTGCTGGGACTGGGGCGTTCCTTCTATTACTATGTCTGTACAGCTTACTGCTGGGACTGGGGTGTTCCTTCTATTACTATGTCTGTACAGCTTACTGCTGGGACTGGGGTGTTCCTTCTATTACTATGTCTGTACAGCTTACTGCTGGGACTGGGGCGTTCCTTCTATTACTATGTCTGTACAGCTTGCTGCTGGGACTGGGGTGTTCCTTCTATTACTATGTCTGTACAGCTTACTGCTGGGACTGGGGCGTTGATTCTATTACTATGTCTGTACAGCTTGCTGCTGGGACTGGGGCGTTCATTCTATTACTATGTCTGTACAGCTTGCTGCTGGGACTGGGGCGTTCATTCAATTACTATGTCTGTACAGCTTGCTGCTGGGACTGGGGCGTTCCTTCTATTACTATGTCTGTACAGCTTACTGCTGGGACTGGGGCGTTCCTTCTATTACTATGTCTGTACAGCTTACTGCTGGGACTGGGGCGTTCCTTCTATTACTATGTCTGTACAGCTTACTGCTGGGACTGGGGTGTTCCTTCTATTACTATGTCTGTACAGCTTACTGCTGGGACTGGGGTGTTCCTTCTATTACTATGTCTGTACAGCTTACTGCTGGGACTGGGGCGTTCCTTCTATTACTATGTCTGTACAGCTTGCTGCTGGGACTGGGGTGTTCCTTCTATTACTATGTCTGTACAGCTTACTGCTGGGACTGGGGCGTTGATTCTATTACTATGTCTGTACAGCTTGCTGCTGGGACTGGGGCGTTCATTCTATTACTATGTCTGTACAGCTTGCTGCTGGGACTGGGGCGTTCATTCAATTACTATGTCTGTACAGCTTGCTGCTGGGACTGGGGCGTTCCTTCTATTACTATGTCTGTACAGCTTACTGCTGGGACTGGGGCGTTCCTTCTATTACTATGTCTGTACAGCTTACTGCTGGGACTGGGGCGTTCCTTCTATTACTATGTCTGTACAGCTTACTGCTGGGACTGGGGTGTTCCTTCTATTACTATGTCTGTACAGCTTACTGCTGGGACTGGGGCGTTCCTTCTATTACTATGTCTGTACAGAAGTTATTTACTGATTGACGGACTGAGTTTGTGATAATGTCTGAGGGGCTCTTGTCTCTATGGGAACGCAGGTGGGCGGGGATGTCATGTGACTGCTCCTCTGAAGATGTTCGCTGCAGTGCATGCTGGGATTTTTGCTCTCACTTTACAACTGCTCCGCCCACACAGCCGGTCTGAGGAAGCTCCTCCAGGGAAGTGTGTAGCCAGTACATGTAGCTTTAGATATAAATACTTCATGGTTTTGGCTATTGTCTGGGGCACTTTGGATTTTTGATACTTAGGATGGCCAACCCCTTTAATAATTGTGTTGCCTCTTCTGCTGTTTGAGCACCAAAACTGAAATCTTCTCTGGCCAGGAGAAGAAACCGACACTTATGACAAAATGTATGATTTTTCTATGCCAGAAAAGTGGCTTACAGCTATAAAATAATAAATGTCCCTCAAAAATATTTCAGCTGTGAACCAAGAAAGAATTTTTCAATACTGGAGGAAAGAGTGGCAAGTACTGAAAAAACTGGTAGAGGTTTATACCAGGTAAGACATCCCCTTTATCCGCTTTTCTATCAGGTCTGCCTAATTTTCCAGTGGAATGGATAACAAAAAATATAAAGTGTGTTTTTTTGCCCATTTTAGACAAATTCCATTCTCAAAACTATCACATTTGTATTCTCCATCTATTGGTCATATGGCTACTGGATCAAAAATAGTGAAATGAATAAGAAATTCATTTACATAAAAGAAAAAAAAAGGTATATTGCCAAGGGATACAGGTGATATCCACACGATGGGACTACGCTATTCATTTGGTTTTTATATAAGGGAAACAGAATATTTTTAGATTTTTTTTTTTCACTTGGAATTTTGGACCCAAAATTACTGCGCTGTGAAGATGTTCGCAAACCTATACCCATACATTTGTATCACTCTGCCTTTGACTTTGACCGTATAATAATTGTATATTCCTTCCCATGATTTTCAATATAGTAAAAACAAGTCCAAACATAACCTTGCCAATAAGAGATAGTTTTGGTAAATGTCTGGCCCATAGAAGTTTATGGATGATGTATAATTTCATTCACTGCCAATTGTATGTAAAATGGGTTGTGAATTTTCATCTTTTTTTTCTATGGTCTGTTTGTGAAATGCGACCAAAAACAATAAATCACTAAATGCAGAAAAATACATTTTAATATATGCAAGGGCAGCATCAGGTACATGTAGTTTATAGAAACTGAGATTGCAATAAACTGCTCTGCTTTAAAGCAAATAAATTCAGGGAAGCCATTAAGGCAACTCTCCAAACCACACCTGAAATTTGATTATACATGGTGCATTTATAGCCAACATAGATGGTGTCCTCTGATCCTTCCATTCCTCTATTCTGGTTCCCCATTGGTTTCCTTTCAAGATCGCCACCTCCTGCCACCATCTCAGACATTGCCATGCAAAGCGTTGTGGGAATATCACTTGCTCAACCACGCTGCCCTGTTATTACACCGTTCCTATGTCATTGGGGTTGGCATTTTGCTCGTACATCTCGTGTTCTGCAGCCTGTAATTGGAAACGAGTGTTCACAATAACGGTTGTTCCTGATAATGGGGCTGACAATTCTGCTCTGTAAATCCGCCTTTAGACATTTCTTGCAGCATTCTGTGGGCCCGATTTATCATTAGCTCAGGTCAGAATAATGGAGTGAAAAAGTCCCAAAAAAGTCCCAAAAGCTAAAACTGCGCACAAATTTGCGACTTTTTTCTGCTCTGCACTATGCTCGCCAGTTTTCTGAAAGTGGGCGTGTTTTCTTATGTAAATGAATCTCTAGACAGATTTACTATTGGGACTATTTAAAAAAGTCGCAAAAAAGTCGCAAAAAAGTCCCAATTTCACTCCAGTGAGGACCATGCTTATCTTATGAGACTTTTTAATAGAACATGCGACTTTTTCCTAAAAACGTGCGACTTTTTCGTAAAGATGTGCGACTTTTGTAAAGCTGCTTACTGACGGATAAACTGCTACCGTCAAACCACATTTATTACAGTCTTAAAGGGCCGATCATAAATCTGACTTGGCTAAAACTGACTTTAGCCCTATGTTAAAGTGGAGTGAGCTGTCAGAGGAATGATAAATCTGGCCCTGTGTGTATAAGGCCTCATGCACGCGACCTTTGTTCTGGTCCCCATCCGAGCTGCACTTTTTGCGGCTCAGCTGCGGAACCCATTCATTTCAATGGGGTCGCAAAAGATGCGGACAGCACTCCGTGTGCTGTCCGCAAATGTTGCTCCGTTACGTAGCCCCGCAAAAAAAAAAAAACATAACATGTCCTATTCTTGTCCGCTTTGTGGACAAGAATAGGCATTTCTACAATGGCCCGCCCATTCCGTTCCGCAAACTGCGGAACGGAAAGGCACACGGGCGGCTTCCGTGTTTTGCGGATCTGCAATTTGCGGACCACAAAAAGCGGAACGGCCTAAGTCTGAGGTAGTAGTGAACATACTAAAAGGAATCTGAAAGTGACCAGAAGAGAGGAAAGAAGACAGCATTTGAGGATTGGAAAAACAAGGTACTAGAGCTGAAAAGTCACTTGCGAGACATGTTGGTGGAGTGATCCGGGACAGAGTTAAGTAATATGAATACTTTGGAGTTCAGTCCCTGATGTAGTCATAAAGGCGAACCCTGGTCGGATGCGGGCTCCAGGGTTGTTTTACTGATGTGCAGTGATACAAGGCGATAGTTTGTAAGTTTTATGGACTAAAGCAGGATATTTCATTTTAATAGTAGTACTTTTTGTCCTTCTCTCCCCTGTCCTGGCTGCCTTCAAGGCTTCCATGGAGTGGGGTGATTGATGGAATCTGAACATTTTGAGGATCGGTGTCCAGGGGCCGTGTAAAACTTGCTGTGGAAGTTTTATGCTATAGGACTAAGTGACCCAAATATGGGAGGATAAGTGTGGTCATATTGCGGATAATCCTGAGGAATCATACTATGCAAGCAGTTTTGCATTTTTTAAAAGAAAAGTGTCTTTTCAGCTCCAGTACATTGTTTTTCTATTTCTGTGACTGTTGTTATACCTGTATTGAGAGATTGTAGCTCTTTGCTCCACCTCATATCTGTGTTTTTGCAGTATTTGAGGAATGTTGAATTGACATGTGTCATATAGAGTAATTTAAAGGGGTTGTCTCACCGCTTTCATTTAGCGCTGCAAGCCTGGACTTTCATGACTGGCTGCACAGGCAAGCAGTGCTTGGAAGCTCTAAGGCCCCTTTCACACGGTCGAGTATTCCGCGCGGATGCGATGCGTGAGGTGAAGGCATTGCACCCGCACTGAATACCGACCCATTCATTTCTATGGGGCTGTTCACATGAGCGGTGATTTTTTCACGCATCACTTGTGCGTTGCGTGAAAATCGCAGCATGCTCTATATTCTGCATTTTTCACGCAACGCAGGCCCCATAGAAGTGAATGGGGTTGCGTGAAAATCGCAAGCATCCGCAAGCAAGTGCGGATGCGGTGCGATTTTCACGCACGGTTGCTAGGAGATGATCGGGATGGAGACCCGATCATTATTATTTTCCCCTATAACATGGTTATAAGGGAAAATAATAGCATTCTGAATACAGAATGCAAAGTAAAATAGGGCTGGAGGGGTTAAAAAAAAATAAAAAATAATTTAACTCACCTTAATCCACTTGATCGCGTAGCCGGCATCTCCTTCTGTCTCCTTTGTTGAATAGGACCTGTGGTGAGCATTAAGTACAGTTACAGGACCTTTTGATAACGTCACTCCGGTCATCACATGGTACGTCACATGATCTTTTACCATGGTGATGGATCATGTGATGACCGAAGGGACGTCATCAAAGGTCCTGTTCATGTAATGAATGCTCACCACAGGTCCTGTTCAGCAAAGGAGACAGAAGGAGATGCCGGGCCGCGATCAAGTGGATTAAGGTGAGTTAAATTATTATATTTTTTTTTAACCCCTCCAGCCCTATTTTACTTTGCATTCTGTATTCAGAATGCTATTATTTTCCCTTATAACCATGTTATAAGGGAAAATAATACAATCTACAGAACATTGATCCCAAGCCCGAACTTCTGTGAAGAAGTTCGGGTTTGGGTGCCAAACATGCGCGATTTTTCTCACGCGCGTGCAAAACGCATTACAATGTTTTGCACTTGCGCGGCAACACACCCGCACATTTTCCCGCAACGCCTGTGTGAAACCAGCCTAACCCTACCATTTGCCTGTAAAAAGAGACATGCAGTCTATAAAGAGAAACAGGAGCCATTACTGAAAACGAAAGTAATTTAGTCGGTTACTTATATTACCACTTTACACATAATAAATATCACATGCCGAGGTGAGACAGCCCCTTTAAGGGCAGCCAGCTACTGGTGGAGACTGATGTGATGTGCTGATAACATACATTTGTTTTGCTGTGCTGCCAATACCTGTGCTCCAGGACAGGATTTTACTATCCCACTGTCCTTGGCTTGTTGACCTGTTTTTAATACAGTTCCATAATGTACTATTTCATTTTATTCACTTTAAAGAGAGAGGGATACAGGTAAAAGTCCAAAATTCAAGGATCTTTTATGTATTCCAGCAGAAATGATGTTGATGAGCTCGCAGGATGTGATTTGCCTTCTAAAATTGACTTGCTTCCATGTTCCGGTATTAGCATCAGATTTGTGCCTGATGGTCGCTTTTGGAAATATTGCGTAGTCCAACGTGTCATTGTCAATTGATCGGGACATGACATTTTACAGAATTGTCACTTTGTCCTTTAGTTTAATACCTTAGGGTAACATTACCTTTGAAAGACTGGGTGGTTTATATTTTATTGGTTCCAAACCAAATCCACTGTGGCTTGGCCCTTAATGTACCCTTAATTTAGGCTTCATTCACACGTCCGCATTTTTTGTCCGCATCTTTTCCGCAAAAATGCGGAAGAGATGCGGAATATATGCGGACCCATTCATTTCAATGGGTCCGCAAAAGATGCGGACAGCATTCCGTATGCAGTCCGCATCCGCAAATCCGTACCGTTCCGCAATGCGGATCCGTCAAATAAGTACCGCATGTCCTACTTTTGTCCGCAAATTGCGGACCGTTGCCCCATTGAAGTGAATGGGTCCGCAAAAAAACGGATGACATGCGGAAAGATGTCAAATGTCATCCGCATGTCATCCGCAATTGCGGAACTGCAGGAAATAGAAAAAGAAGCCTGCCCCATGTGACCTTGAATCTCCAGGGAGACAGGTGGCAGGAAGACAGGAATTTATCTTCTGAGCCGACCAGCACATAGATTAGCAGACACTATGTGCAATTTTGAGGTAGAAAAACTTATAGTCCTCATCCAAGAGAGGCCAGCCCTGTGGGACTCCAGGACAGAAATTTACCATGAGCGGACCAGCAAAGATCAGTCATGGAATGAGGTATGCGTCGAGTTGCTGGCCACTGCATGGACCTCTGCTTCTAAAGACAAGAAAATTAAAATGCGTGAGTAAATACTTTACTTCAAAGTTATGTGTATTTAATATTAGTTATGTCATGTTGCATGGTGTGTGTACAGGCAGCCTGGCATGCACACGTGTACACCCAGCCTGCCAATGCACACATTCCTGTTGCATGGTGTGTGTACAGGCAGCCTGGCATGCACACGTGTACACCCAGCCTGCCAATGCACACATTCCTGTTGCATGGTGTGTGTACAGGCAGCCTGGCATGCACACGTGTACACCCAGCCTGCCAATGCACACATTCCTGTTGCATGGTGTGTGTCCAGGCAGCCTGGCATGCACACGTGTACACCCAGCCTGCCAATGCACACATTCCTGTTGCATGGTGTGTGTCCAGGCAGCCTGGCATGCACACGTGTACACCCAGCCTGCCAATGCACACATTCCTGTTGCATGGTGTGTGTCCAGGCAGCCTGGCATGCACACGTGTACACCCAGCCTGCCAATGCACACATTCCTGTTGCATGGTGTGTGTACAGGCAGCCTGGCATGCACACATTCATCCTGGAAAAACACTGATTGTGTGTACAATAGATAAATGTCCTTTTACATTTTTGTTTGCACAATTAAAGATTATTTAATGAATACATTTTTTTTTTTTTTTACAGTGGAGCAAATTAAAAAAAGGTGGTACACATGCCGGGATCAGTTCCGCCGCGAACTCAATAGTTCACAAAAGAGCGGTGATGGTGCAAAAAGAAAGAAGCCATATATGTTTACCAGGCAGCTCCAATTTCTGAAGTTAATAATGGACGTAAGACCGTAAGTAGTTTTTAAGTTATATATTTTTGGGGGTGCACCTTTCACCAGTTTGTACTCATTAAAATGTGGTACCTTACACAGTAGCACATGTGCCCTACTATGTCATGTAGTAAACAATTTTCATTTTAACCTCCGTTGCGGTGCAGTAGTCCATTAGATTTATGCGCCCTGTATGTAAATACCTAGCATGGGAACAGGGAGGAGGAGATATCTGCTTTTCTCACAGGGTGATTCTTCTATCTGGCATTAGGGTACATGTGCTACAGTGTGAGGTACCACATTTAAATAGTTTTAACTGGTGAAAGGTACTATGTTAATATTTGGTTAAATTTGATAATTTATGTTTTGCTTTTTTATTATAGCACGGTCGACAACTTAACCGAAGCTTCAGGTTCTCAAACCATATCTGGAGAAGTGGCAGAGAGGCCACACACTTCCACAATGGTGGAGGACCAACCACTGGGGATGGTAGAGCATGAAGGCACTGAAGAAGCCTCATGTTCGCAGCTTCTGACCACAGAAGAACCGACCTCTGAAAATGTCGAAGTCCCAGAAATCCCTCCCAGCAACGAGGCAGCAGAGGAACCCGTTTGCCGTTCTTCGGGCAGACGAGCTAGAAGAGTTAATACCGATTCCGGTTTAGATCTCCAACAAAGAGTAAATATGATGGTGATGGAGTATCTAAACCGGAATCGGTCAGACGGGAAGGAAGAAATCACCTTAAAAGGGCTGGCTCCTTGCTTCCGCCGTGTGCCCGAAGAACGGCAAACACGTTGTGTTTCTGCAATTGCCATGCTTATGGACCTTTTTTCTGGCCCCCAGGAGCCACATCATCTCATGGACTACATGATAAATTCAAGAAATGCCATGCTTCATGTCACTCCTCCTGCAAGTCACCGTCCTGATCCCCCTATGGTCCATCCTCCAGGCCCTTTCATGAGGGATTTATATGACCTCTAATTTTTTTTTTTGGGTTGGGGTTTGGGTTTGTTCTTAATAAAAAATGTTTTCCTTTCAAACTTTGACTGTTATTTTTCACTTTAAAGTTTAAGATTTTGAACATTTTGGCCAAATTTGATATTGATGACCTATTATAAATTTCGGTCATTTATATTAAAAATGGTCTAATGCACACGAAAGCTCATGCTTCAGTTCCATGCATTTGGTCCCGCAATTTGTGGTCCCCAATACACAGAGAACTAAAGTTCTGCATTCGGGACTGATCCAGACCCATTCTACTTGAATGAGTCCGGGATCCGTCCGTTCTGCATCATCGTGATTGAGAAGGCACACATATTAGTGCTATTGACATCACCAAACACAGTGCTTGGTAAAAGCATCTGCCCATCAGTGGCAATGTTTTGGGCAAATAAGGTACCCATTTCCATGCCCGATCTAGTGATGTGCAAATGAGAGCATTGTAGTATGAAATGCTCCCATTCTCACATCGCAGTGTCTACCTGGATGAAATTATGATGTAATATACTTACCTTTTCAGCGTGGAAGGATTTGCTCAGTGGATTGCAGGCCAGATTACGTCTGTTGTTGTCCTTGTTGAAAGCTAAACGCATACATATACCATTTTGTTTCCAAAAATTGGACATGATCCTATTCAGCTGAGAGGACATGATCAAATGTAAAAGTTTACAAACATTATTTTATAGACGTAATTAGAAATGAGGTATTAGAAGGTATTTACACCAAATTTCTGAAAAAAAATAGGATTTGGCACAATACCCCAGCCCGCAAGCCCACGTCAAGGGTCCTCATTATATCTTGCGAGTCCCTAATCTAAAATAACAACAGGGGATCTAACTAAACTAAGGAATTTCCATTTTTATCCAATTTAAACCAGATTCCAGCTGAAATCAGCGTCTTCCACGGATGGCATCCAACTGCCACGACAATGCCCCCTCAGGACTGCAGAAGTAGTCGGCATAGAGTTCCCGAACAGCTAGTCCAGCTGTTCCAGGGCGTCCAGGCCGGCTCAGGTCTAAACTGACTGAAGATGTCATATTTAGGCCCAAATCTGCATCTGTTGAGGCATCGTGGATCCTGGTGAAGTTGTGTAGTAGTACACAAGCCTGTATCACCAGGGTGGCATTGTCCGGATTCATCTGTATGGATGACATGAATACTCTCCACTTAGTGGAGAGTATTCCGAAAGCGCACTCCACATACCGACGGGCGCGAGACAATCGATAGTTGAAAATGCGCTTCCTGTCATCCAGATCGCGTCTAGGGAAGGGCCGCATCAGGTGGGGTGCCAATGCAAATCCTTCGTCTGCCACGATCACAAATGGAGCCGGCGGAACTGCAGATCCGGGAAGTCTACTGGGCTCTGGCAGGGCAAGCTGGTTTGTCTGAAGCCGTTCACCCATTCTGGAAGCACTAAAGATGCGGCTGTCTGAAGTGCTCCCATAGGCCCCGATATCCACAATTACAAACCTGTAGTTACTGTCAGCAAGGGCCATCAGCACTACAGAAAAATATTGCTTGTAATTGAAATACCGGGACCCTGAATGAGGCGGCTTCTTCACACGGATATGCTTACCGTCCAGTGCCCCAATGCAGTTAGGAAACTGCGCCGATTGGTAAAATCCCTCGGCGATACGTAGCCAATCTTCCGCCTTGGGGGTGGGCATCACCGCTTCTCTGAGACGCTGCCATATAACTGTACAGGTATGACAGACGATCCCAGAGATTGTAGAGATTCCAAGCAGAAACTCAAAATGCAACGAAGCGAATGAATTTCCAGTAGCAAGGAATCTGAAAAATACAAAAAAGAAAAGAAAAAAAAGTTCAAACTTTCATTATAATATATTGATATTGAATATATATCAGTGGTGGTGAACCTATTGCACGGGTGCCAGAGGCGCCACTCGGAGCCCTCTCTGTGGGCACCCACACCCTGGAAAAAGTCTGACTGTACCAATATGACCTTTCCTGCCATTCATCAGCACAGGACGCACCATGAACAGCACAGGCAGCGCATTGAATGTAGACAGGCTATTATAGCTACTACATGATAAAGTACATGAAAGATATACTAGATTGGACGGTAGGATTTAGGTTAACTTGCCACGTTGGCACTTTGTTTTAAATAAGAGGGTTTGGGGTTGTGGTTTTGGACACTCGATCTCTAAAAGGGGCGCCATCACTGATATATAGGATCTAAAAATGCCACATTCACTTACCTCAGGGTGACAAGCAAGCGTTGTTCAGCAGATATGCAGCGCCTCATGCTGGTGTCCATGAAATTAAGGTCAGGATGAAGAGAGACCAGCAGATGATCGAATGCTTCCATGGACATCCGGCAATAGCTTTTGAACTTTAGAGGGTCACGTCGCAGATCGTTGTATAACTTATGAAATTGTCCTTTCTGAAGGCGCTGAGCAACAATGGGATGGACCCACTGCCGTCTCCTCTTCCTCCCCGGTTCTTCATCCAGCATAGATGACGGCTGTCTGAATTGCCGAGAGAGAAGCCAGTAAAATAGTACGTTATCCATGTCTTCTGCCATGATGATCGCGGAGAAATCGGTAGAAAACTATGCCAGCCAAGCAGAGGTTTCTTACACAGCTCTGAACGACACCAAAAGCACAATAAAATGGCGACTGTACAAGCACATGTCCTCTGTTCTTATAGACCTTTTTTTTTTTCTAGGGCACACTAGCAACATCTTTTCCTCCTTCTTTTTCTGATTTTTGCTGAAACACGGAAACACGGAAACACGGAAAAGATGCGGATGCACTTTTGAAAAAAAAACGGAACACGGATCAGCAAAAAAACGGAACACGGATCAGCAAAAAAACGGAACGTAAATCTGGAAAGAAAAAATACTGACGTGTGAATAAAGCCTTATAGACCTTTTTTTTTTTCTAGGGCACACTAGCAACATCTTTTCCTCCTTCTTTTTCTGATTTTTGCTGAAACACGGAAACACGGAAACACGGAAAAGATGCGGATGCACTTTTGAAAAAAAAACGGAACACGGATCAGCAAAAAAACGGAACACGGATCAGCAAAAAAACGGAACGTAAATCTGGAAAGAAAAAATACTGACGTGTGAATAAAGCCTTAATCTTAAAACTTTCATCTTGTCTTTTCTCAACCTGACAATACCTGTAGTCATTCCTTTAATCAATCTTGTTTCTCATGTGGCCTTAGATGGATGACATCAGAACCTTCATGTTGACCCCTGATGAGAAGCTGGCTCGTCATCTAAACTGGAGGTTCCAGCATAAAGACAGCTGGAATTTGCCTCAAGAGACCATCACAACATCACAACCCCTCTCTTCTAGAAAATGCCAGAAGGTAAGATGTTCTTTATTTTTGACATATAATGTCTTATGACGCCGAAGAAATGAAGGTGGCACATAATCAAGGGATGTACTTAAAATTTTAGTTAAAAAACACACACGTTTATATAGTTCAGCCTAGTAGGGTATGGCCACAAGATCAGGTTCCTGATGCAGTTTTGGAAGCCAAAATCAGGAATGGATCATAAAAGGAGAGAAAGCAAAAAGAACAGATACAACTTCACCTCTTTTTTGAATTCACTCCTGGTTCTGGCTTCCAAAACTGCATCAGGAAACCTGACTGTGTGGCCGTACCCTTAGTATCAAGTGTATATATATTTATGACAGATATAAAGCCTCCCTTTCAACATCATATACCATTTTATTTTCTAGTACACAACATACACAATGTCATTTAACTAGATACTAAATACAATGCTATAATATGGTACATAGATAACAATTATGCCCATGAAACAGGGATCAGCAACCTTTGGCACTGCAGCTACTGTGAAACTACAACTCCCAGCATGCAAACATGCTCTTCTAACTCCCATAGAATGAGTAAATTAAGCATTCTGGGAGTTGTAGTTTCTGAATAGCTGGAGTGCCGAATGTTGCTGATGCCTGCCATGAAACATCCTGCTAAAGTGCCAAAAGAGGGGAGCCAAAAAGAAGCAGCAAGTATCACATGTTCTCTGTCTGTACCGGTAACTGACTATGAAGGACTATCTATGTGCCCGCTACTTTGTTTTAGTCTCAGACGCTTCTCAGACAATCAGAATCCTTGATGAGAGGTGCTCTTTACAGGGCATCTTTCAGCAGACTGGTACCTATGACACTGGCTGACCTGTTACATGTGCGCTTGGCAGCTGAAGGCATCTGTGTTGGTTCCATGTTCATATGTGCCCATATTTTTCATTCAAAATAGAAGTTTTAATATATGCAAATGAGCCTCTAGGAGCAACAGGGGCATTGACGTTACACCTAGAGGCTCTGCTCTCTCTGCCACTGCCGTGCTCTCTGCACTTTGATTGACAGGACCAGGTGTGATGATGTTTTCCACTGCCTGGTCCTGTCAATCAAAGTGCAGAGAGCACAGCAGTTGCAGAGAGAGCAGAGCCTCTAGGTGTAATGACAATGTCCCTGTTGCTCCTATAAAGAGAATGGTGGGATTCTAGGGGAAAGAAAAGCATCGACCCAAAAAAAATCTGCTGTGTTAATGACCATTGACCAAGGGGCAGTCTGCATTATAGATAGGTTTATTGACAGTGTCTTTATGAAATGGTTATTGGGAATGATTTATGAGGAGTGGTGTTGGATGGAGTTTTTAAATTTGTGTGGACTGTTTGAATGATACTTTGTGCTTGGATAACTCCCTCTGTTCAGGTTTAGTGCATATACTGGGGACATTCTGCTTTGATTTCCCAGCTGTGCATTTTGTAGACTTCTGACAAACATGTGATTAATCACTCTCTGAGCGTTCTCCTGCTTTTGAGCCATTTTCTGTCTTAGGAGGCTAAGAATTGAAACTTTGCTCACCAGGTTCATAATCATGAAATATTGGGGCTCATTTAATAAAAGTATTGTTTTGCTATCAGTTTTATGATGTTGAAAACAGTT
Organism: Bufo bufo; assembly: GCF_905171765.1. Taxonomy (NCBI): domain Eukaryota; kingdom Metazoa; phylum Chordata; class Amphibia; order Anura; family Bufonidae; genus Bufo; species Bufo bufo. Next base: position 158,043,884 of record NC_053395.1, read on the forward strand.
CAGATTTTATCACACATATGCATACCATCTTTTGGAGGAACAGTCCCTACGTTTGACCTAAATCTCTTGTCCCTCTTTGACCCTAAAATCTCTTTCTTTCAGAACCCAAAAATAGATTTGCATCACTATATTTTCTGTATTGCTCTAGAACAGTTATGGCAAACCTATGGCATGCGTGCCAAATGGGGCACTAAGAGCCCTCTGTGGGCACATGGCTCTGTGTGGGCCTTGCATAGGGTTGCCACCTGTGCACTATTACTGATGAGTTCTTCCATTGTGGAACGCTCATTAGTACAGCTTTTCCCCCTCTTCAGGTTGTGTTAAAAAATAAATAAAACTCACCTCATCCTTTTGATCGGGCCACGAAGAAGACTCGCTGCTCACTGCATGTGCAGGACAGAACCTGTGCTCCAGGGTGATGACGTTTCGCAGCATTGCCCTAAAGCAGCAGGACCTGTGAAACGTAATCCTGCTGGAGGGCAGGTCTTGTCCTGCGTATCCAGCGAGCAGCGAGTGTTCCCCTAGCCACGATCAGATAGATGAGGTCAGTTTTATTTATTTATTTTCTTGCACAAGAATGGTGAAGGGGGCTTTAATAATACTGTGGCCTCTAAAGGGGGTATTATTAATATTGGGAGCCACAAATGGGTGAAAAATAATACTAAGGGGGCACTAATAGGGGCAATAATTTTACTGGGAGATACTAATGTGGCATTATTAATACTGAGGGCCACTAATGGTGACCTTATTAATATTGGGGGCCACTAGTGGAGGCCTTATTAATACTGGCGGCCACTTATGGAGGCCTTATTAATACTGGCGGCCACTTATGGAGGCCTTATTAATACTGGCGGCAACTAATGGGGCATCATTAATACTGGGGGCCACTAATGGGGACCTTATTAATACTGGGGGCCACTAATTGTGGGCATTAATAATACTGGGGTCCACTACTGGGGCATTATTAATACTGGGGGCCAATAATGGGAAATTTTTAATACTAGGGGAAGCCAACAGGGGCACTCATTTTACCTTTTTCCAAAAGGGGGCATGTCAAGGGCAAGAAAGGGGTGTGATCAACTGCAGAGACAAATTTATCTTCATTTACACTTGTTTTCTAGCGCAAATGAAGGCAGAATTTATGGCAGCACTGAGCTGTCATAGATTTCTATTTAGGTACATGGACTGTTGGAGGATGCAGCTAATTTATGACAAGGTGCAGGCCTTATCATAAATTAGGCGCATTGCTCCAGCAGGGCAGTTGATGTCAAGAACAGCGCAGAAAGTCTTGATAAATCTCCCCCTATGTCAGGGGCATAGCTAAAGGCTCATGGGCCCTGGTGCAAGAGTTCAGTTTGGGCTCTCTTCATGCTGCCTGAGGCAAAAATTGAAACAGCAGGCTGACTCTGGATGATATATTTGGTGCATTTTTACACTGTCTAGTTTAGCTTATACCATCTACGGTATATATTGGTTTATTCTTCACCAAAAATTTGTTCTCATACAGCTATAAAATTTGTCCACATGTGCCAAATGTCTGTCCACAGTGACATGACACGTCCCTACAGGGTTCATGCTGTAATATTCAATTTCACTATTTTAAATGAGTTACTGTTATGTTAAATGAGATTAATGCATTATGTCATCGAGCAAGGCTGTGTATAGGAGGAAATTACTGGTAACCAGTTGCAGAGTAGTAGACCAGTCTGATTTTCCTTGGCTAGGGTAGTGTAGAGAGTTCCTAGCAAGGAAAGCTAGAGTGAAGACCTGTTTTGGTGTGCTCTGCCAAATAAGCCCAGGAAGAACTGTTCTCCAGGGATACACCATCCCTGAGAGTGAAAGATTCAGTATAACTTGCATTTTCTACATTCAAATCTCTACTCTTTTCCAACTCAGTAGTTGTCTATGGCCAATCAGCTCCTGGTTCCACACTTATACATGGAAGACTGGTAAGACCGCCAACTTATACAACTGAGCTAGGAAAACACAAGTTACAGTCAGGTCCATAAATATTGGGACATCAACACAATTCTAACATTTTTGGCTCTATACACCACCACAATGGATTTGAAATTTAAACGAACAAGATGTGCTTTAACTGCAGACTGTCAGCTTTAATTTGAGGGTATTTATATCCAAATCAGGTGAACGGTGTAGGAATTACAACAGTTTGCATATATGTCTCCCACTTGTTAAGGGACCAAAAGTAATGGGACAGAATAATAATCATAAATCAAACTTTCACTTTTTAATGCTTGGTTGCAAATCCTTTGCAGTCAATTACAGCCTGAAGTCTGGAACGCATAGACATCACCAGACGCTGGGTTTCATCCCTGGTGATGCTCTGCCAGGCCTCTACTGCCACTGTCTTCAGTTCCTGCTTGTTCTTGGGGCATTTTCCCTTCAGTTTTGTCTTCAGCAAGTGAAATGCCTGCTCAATCGGATTCAGGTCAGGTGATTGACTCGGCCATTGCATAACATTCTACTTCTTTCCCTTAAAAAACTCTTTGGTTGCTTTTGCAGTGTGCTTTGGGTCATTGTCCATCTGCACTGTGAAGCGCCGTCCAATGAGTTCTGAAGCATTTGGCTGAATATAAGCAGATAATATTGCCCGAAACACTTCAGAATTCATCCTGCTGCTTTTGTCACCAGTCACATCATCAAGAAATACAAGAGAACCAGTTCCATTGGCAGCCATACATGCCCACGCCATGACACTACCACCACCATGCTTCACTGATGAGGTGGTATGATTAGGATCATGAGCAGTTCCTTTCCTTCTCCATACTCTTCTCTTCCCATCACTCTGGTACAAGTTGATCTTGGTCTCATCTGTCCATAGGATGTTGTTCCAGAACTGTGAAGGCTTTTTTAGATGTCGATTGGCAAACTCTAATCTGGCCTTCCTGTTTTTGAGGCTCACCAATGGTTTACATCTTGTGGTGAACCCTCTGTATTCACTCTGGTGAAGTCTTCTCTTGATTGTTGACTTTGACACACATACACCTACCTCCTGGAGAGTGTTCTTGATCTGGACAACTGTTGTGAAGGGCGTTTTCTTCACCAGGGAAAGAATTCTTCGGTCATCCACCACAGTTGTTTTCCGTGGTCTTCCGGTTCTTTTGGTGTTGCTGAGCTCACCGATGCGTTCCTTCTTTTTAAGAATGTTCCAAACAGTTGTTTTGGCCATGCCTAATCTTTTTGCTATCTCTCTGATGGGTTTGTTTTGTTTTTTCAGCCTAATGATGGCTTGCTTCACTGATAGTGACAGCTCTTTGGATCTCATCTTGAGAGTTGACAACAACAGATTCCAAATGCAAATAGCACACTTGAAATGAACTCTGGACCTTTTATCTGCTCATTGTAATTGGGATAATGAGGGAATAACACACACCTGGCCATGGAACAGCTGAGAAGCCAATTGTCCCATTACTTTTGGTCCCTTAACAAGTGGGAGGCACACATACAAAAGTAATTCCTACACTGTTCACCTGATTTAGATGTAAATACCCTCAAATTAAAGCTGACAGTCTGCAGTTAAAGCACATCTTGTTTGTTTCATTTCAAATCCATTGTGGTGGTGTATAGAGCCAAAAATGTTCGAATTGTGTCGATGTCACAATATTTATGGACCTGGCTGTATACTGAATATTTTCCATAAATCTATACATCAATCTACTCAACTCCTTCTGCCTGAAGACTACACTAAATTTTCTTGGTGACAGGTTCCCTTTAAACGTTACATTTAAATCTGTCCATAATATATTTTTAATGGAAAAAGGAGATGTTCTTAGGGGTTTGATCGGAACTCCTTATATATTTCTTTTTCTTACTGGTTCACAATCATCTGTAGAAGAAAATAATAATTTTACACCTACACTAATGACACTGAAATACCTTATAGGGTGATTCAGTATCTGTGCATTTATTGATACATTTTATATAATAGTTTATATTATGGATAGTCTTTATTTTTATATAATATAAATTTGTTATTTATGTCTTCCATTACTTGTACTTTTTTTGTGCAGAATCCTGGAAAAGAAGGAGTTAAATTTGACAGTGAACATTTCCAATTAAGCTTTAACTCCCTACCCCTCCCTCCTTTGGTTTCCATGTTTTAAATACCAGGGCAGGGACCCCACATGGGTGCTAATTTCCACATTCTTGTTTTTTATTAAACAGAAAGGTCAAATGCATGGAGTGAAAGACCTCTGGAGACGAATTATTTAATAAAGCTCAAACACTGAGATGTGATGTGATTTTGTAATAAACTTCATTACGTTCTACAAAGGCATGGGTTAAATTCCTTGCTCAAAAGTGAATGCATATGTCTCATAGCCCTTGCATTAAAATTACATTTAAGGCAATGCTCATTACGGTATACTTAAATGGTCACTAACTTTTCACAGAACTTTGCATGAATCAATAGTACAAGTAACCATAAGAAACTTTGCATTATGTCTTATCAGAGAGAAACGCCTATTTCTCATGTTAAGAAGGGGCCCACTACCCTAGGTGTGGGGAAATATCCTTATTAAAATTTAACTTTTATACGGTATACAATAAAATTTATACACCCAGGGATGCATCAACATAACACATAAACAAACATATAAAGGGGTCCGTATAGAGGTACCCCACTGATGGTAAAGCAAGGAAGGAAATTGGACCTGCTGCGCCTGTAAAGACGCAAACAGTCTTACCCGACCAACCAGAAGGCTAGGATCAGCTGAGGCTTTTGGTAATACCCGGACCAGATGGAGTCTGTGTAGTCAGAGGGAGTGATGGTACTGTGCCCTGTGTCACCCTATATACTTGGTAGGAAGGGGACTGCTCCCATACTGCCTGTCTACACAGAGCACTCGCCCTGAAAAGGGCGACCCCATCTGGATACCTGTCCCTAGTTATGGACCTGATCCCTAGCGCTGTTGAAAAAATGCGGAATCTTCAAACCTCCCGACGTGGCACGTTTCTGTCGTGTCGACTCCTCAGGGGAAGTTGGTACAAAAAGAGGGGGAAAAACAGCATGTAGCATATATGACCGTAGGTACACAATCAATGGACCATACAGTCAAAGATGCAAAAAGAGGGCTTTATCAGCCGGATAAAGAGCCAATGAGCAGGCACCCCTGGTGTTGAAGTGCTGCGCTTTAGCATACACAACCGTGGGTACAGACCGAAGAATGATCCCCACGGTTAGAGATGCCAGAAAAAACTCTATCAGCGAGATTAAGAGCCGATGGGCAGGCACTCCTGATGTTGAAGTGCCGTGCCGCAGAGTGATAGATGTTCCTCTGCACGTTGGTGTGTGGGGATATGGTGATCCTCACTAAAGGTAAAGTCCCACTAGTTCTGGGGTTCCTACGTTTACCTGCCACACTGATACATACCTTTGTGGGGTTTAAATAGAGCCCAAACGCGCCTCTCCTGGATGGACCGCCCTGTGATCGTCCGCGTCGGCGTCTGACGTCACGCGCATGCGCCGCACACGTCTCGCGCATGCGCCGCGCCGAATAGACGTCAGACCCCGGCGCCTGACACCACGTGATAGCGGCAGCCAATCACAATCATGAGAAGGCCGTGGGAGAATGCGGTTGCCTTGGAGATGATGACAACAAATCGGCAACCCTACGGAATGCCTCCTAATAGAAGCGTCCATAGCAACGCTGTGACACAGAATCACAGCAAGATAGAAACTGACATTTCCTGCAGGATGCATGTAGGACTAGAAAGCGCTGCAGAGAGCTAACTGAAGGAATTAAATGTATGACAGAAACCTAGAGGGGTAATCTAGGTTCCTATTATCAGTGTCATTTATATGAAGCACCCGTAATCCAGCCTTTCATTAAGGCCCAGGGGTGCGGTAGTTTTCAAGCAGAATATCCAGCGGGATTCACGCTGGAGGAGATGTTTATCCCAGTCACCCCCTCTAATGGGAGGCTTCACCAGGTCAATGCCCAGAAATCCCAGGGATGCCCTTCCGTTATGCGCAGTATGTACATGCTTGGATAGTGGGGTATCCCGTTTGTGTGAGATATCCCCCAGGTGTTCTCCTATCCGCTTCCTAAACTCGCGTATTGTTTTCCCTATATATTCCATCCCACACTCGCACTGGATACGGTATATAACCCCTCTGGATTTACAGTTGATAAAGTGTGGGATGGTGTATATTTGGCCTGTCACGTGGCTTACAAAGGATTTTGTGGTCTGTATGCGTTTGCACGCAATACAATTCCCACATTTGTGGCAACCCACAATGTTTGACCGCAGCCAGGTGGACTTAGTGCGATTAGGTGCAAAATGGCTGTGAACCAGTTTGTCACGTAGATTAGGCCCCCTTCTGTAAGTGATCTGAGGCTGGTCTCCCAGCACATCCTGCAAATCTGGGTCCATTTTAAGGACCTCCCAGTGACGTTGGATGATGCGCTTTACCTGTTTGGACCCTCTATCATAGTTGGTGATAATCCTCATCACTTTTGGTTGCGGGGTTGGGGATTGATTGGGAGTTAGTAGGGAAGATCTTGGTCGGGATAGGGCGGTCTGAAATGCAGACCTTAAAACATGGTCAGGGTATCCCCTTGTCTGGAATCTCCTCCTCAGATCTGCTGCTTGATTGATAAAATCACGTTTGTCCGAGCAGTTTCGTCTGAGTCGCAGATATTGGCCCCTATCTCAGGAGGGAATTCGTGGAGCTGGCCTTTCTATAAATGGAGGTATCGAGTTCACCTCTGTTGTTTTTGGAGATTTTTATGTCCAAAAAAGGTAAACTCGTAGGGTGCGATTCGCTCGTGAAGTGCATCCCTATTTGGTTTTGATTGAGATGCTGGACAAAGGCCTCAAAACCCACTTGATCTCCATTCCAAAGGATGAAAATGTCGTCAATGTATCGCGCCCACAAGCCAATTTCAAAAGTGTCCAACGCTTCATCCTCACTGAAAACCGTAGTCTCCTCCTACCAGCCCAGGAATAGGTTTGCATACGATGGGGCACAGGGGCTCCCCATCGCCGTACCCCTGAGCTGGTGGTAGGTCTTGCCATCAAAGGAGAAAAAGTTTTGTGTGAGGGTGAATTCAAGAATGCGCAGGACAAATTGGCTGTGGGCGCGATACTGACATCCCCGTGATCGAAGGAAATGCTCCACAGCAAGGAGGCCTAAACGATGTGGTATAGATGAATATAATGCCTCCACATCGATACTGGATAGGAGGCATGTCTCCTCCAATGTCAGACCCTCCAGACGTTTAAGGAGGTCAGTGGTGTCTCTGACATGGGAGGGGAGAGCCATCACAAAGGGTGCCAATATCTGATCAATGTAAATCCCCATATTCTGGTTGAGATTATCCACCCCAGAGACTATCGGTCTCCCCTTCAGGGGGTGGACCCCCTTATGAACTTTGGGGAGGCTGTAGAATGTGGATTTACGGGGGTATGCCGGAAATAGAAAAGCATACTCGTCGGCTGTAATGATGTGAGAGGCCTTGGCCTCGTCTAAGATGATCTTAGACCTCTCCAAAAACAACAGAGGTGAACTCGATACCTCCATTTATAGGAAGGCCAGCTCCACGAATTCCCTCCTGAGATGGGAGAGTAATCATCCACTCCCACTGAGGAGTGGAATTCCACTCCCACTGAGGAGTGGAATTCCTAGGGGCCAATATCTGCGACTCAGACGAAACTGCTCGGACAAACGTGATTTTATCAATCAAGCAGCAGATCTGAGGAGGAGATTCCAGACAAGGGGATACCCTGACCATGTTTTAAGGTCTGCATTTCAGACCGCCCTATCCCGACCAAGATCTTCCCTACTAACTCCCAATCAATCCCCAACCCCGCAACCAAAAGTGATGAGGATTATCACCAACTATGATAGAGGGTCCAAACAGGTAAAGCGCATCATCCAACGTCACTGGGAGGTCCTTAAAATGGACCCAGATTTGCAGGATGTGCTGGGAGACCAGCCTCAGATCACTTACAGAAGGGGGCCTAATCTACGTGACAAACTGGTTCACAGCCATTTTGCACCTAATCGCACTAAGTCCACCTGGCTGCGGTCAAACATTGTGGGTTGCCACAAATGTGGGAATTGTATTGCGTGCAAACGCATACAGACCACAAAATCCTTTGTAAGCCACGTGACAGGCCAAATATACACCATCCCACACTTTATCAACTGTAAATCCAGAGGGGTTATATACCGTATCCAGTGCGAGTGTGGGATGGAATATATAGGGAAAACAATACGCGAGTTTAGGAAGCGGATAGGAGAACACCTGGGGGATATCTCACACAAACGGGATACCCCACTATCCAAGCATGTACATACTGCGCATAACGGAAGGGCATCCCTGGGATTTCTGGGCATTGACCTGGTGAAGCCTCCCATTAGAGGGGGTGACTGGGATAAACATCTCCTCCAGCGTGAATCCCGCTGGATATTCTGCTTGAAAACTACCGCACCCCTGGGCCTTAATGAAAGGCTGGATTACGGGTGCTTCATATAAATGACACTGATAATAGGAACCTAGATTACCCCTCTAGGTTTCTGTCATACATTTAATTCCTTCAGTTAGCTCTCTGCAGCGCTTTCTAGTCCTACATGCATCCTGCAGGAAATGTCAGTTTCTATCTTGCTGTGATTCTGTGTCACAGCGTTGCTATGGACGCTTCTATTAGGAGGCATTCCGTAGGGTTGCCGATTTGTTGTCATCATCTCCAAGGCAACCGCATTCTCCCACGGCCTTCTCATGATTGTGATTGGCTGCCGCTATCACGTGGTGTCAGGCGCCGGGGTCTGACGTCTATTCGGCGCGGCGCATGCGCGAGACGTGTGCGGCGCATGCGCGTGACGTCAGACGCCGACGCGGACGATCACAGGGCGGTCCATCCAGGAGAGGCGCGTTTGGGCTCTATTTAAACCCCACAAAGGTATGTATCAGTGTGGCAGGTAAACGTAGGAACCCCAGAACTAGTGGGACTTTACCTTTAGTGAGGATCACCATATCCCCACACACCAACGTGCAGAGGAACATCTATCACTCTGCGGCACGGCACTTCAACATCAGGAGTGCCTGCCCATCGGCTCTTAATCTCGCTGATAGAGTTTTTTCTGGCATCTCTAACCGTGGGGATCATTCTTCGGTCTGTACCCACGGTTGTGTATGCTAAAGCGCAGCACTTCAACACCAGGGGTGCCTGCTCATTGGCTCTTTATCCGGCTGATAGAGCCCTCTTTTTGCATCTTTGACTGTATGGTCCATTGATTGTGTACCTACGGTCATATATGCTACATGCTGTTTTTCCCCCTCTTTTTGTACCAACTTCCCCTGAGGAGTCGACACGACAGAAACGTGCCACGTCGGGAGGTTTGAAGATTCCGCATTTTTTCAACAGCGCTAGGGATCAGGTCCATAACTAGGGACAGGTATCCAGATGGGGTCGCCCTTTTCAGGGCGAGTGCTCTGTGTAGACAGGCAGTATGGGAGCAGTCCCCTTCCTACCAAGTATATAGGGTGACACAGGGCACAGTACCATCACTCCCTCTGACTACACAGACTCCATCTGGTCCGGGCATTACCAAAAGCCTCAGCTGATCCTAGCCTTCTGGTTGGTCGGGTAAGACTGTTTGCGTCTTTACAGGCGCAGCAGGTCCAATTTCCTTCCTTGCTTTACCATCAGTGGGGTACCTCTATACGGACCCCTTTATATGTTTGTTTATGTGTTATGTTGATGCATCCCTGGGTGTATAAATTTTATTGTATACCGTATAAAAGTTAAATTTTAATAAGGATATTTCCCCACACCTAGGGTAGTGGGCCCCTTCTTATATTGTATCTTGAAATATCAGTGAGGCTTATACATCTATTAGCTTCATTCAGCTTCTAGTTCTCATGTTATCAGCTGTTTAACCCACCCTCCTTCTTGCTGAATGCTTGTCTCTTTGAAATATGCTTTAAATATGTCCAGGACAGAGCAGCCCACAGAGGTATCAAATTACATATGTCAATTCAAGTCAACAGAGAGGGACAGAGGTAAGGGGGCTGGAGATAAGTGAGGCAGAGCTACAGGAGAGGCCACAAAGAGACTTCTGCAGATAAATAGAAAGCTTATATCTCAGCCCAAATGCTTTATTCACAATCATACAGGTCGGTAATTTTCTGTAATGTCCTCCATGATCCTGAGGCTGCTTCTGAGTGAGTTAGAGAAGGTTAGGAAGCATATTTTCCTCTACTTTCTGTGGGTGTTGGATGGTAGCTAAGTCCACAAATCCTATTTCGGAGAAGACTGCTAAAAATGTCAGATTCATATGGCCAGAAATAGTGTTTCTCCTCATGTACACAAATGGTACTACTGATTAATGCAACATTTGTTGAAAGGCTAGGTACCCTTTAAAAAACTTCTGATTGTATAACTAAGTAGCACCCCCTACATGTTGCTGTATTTTTTGTTAGCAATGAGTCATGACCACCAGAACATCTGTTTTTGTTGAGCCTGTCAAAAACCAAGTAAGTAGATAGCTAATTTTTACTATCAGAATATATGTTGAGTTAAAAAGTAAACTAAAAAGTATACAACCTTCTACTAATACAGCAGTACAATACCATCATCAAAAGAGCATTCAACTATGTCCTTGACTGATACCGTATATAATATAGCACATATACCACATATGTTTTAACCCTTAGGATACTGGAGGTTTTTTCATTTTTTCATTTTCATTTTTCTTCCCTATCTTCCTTGAGCCATAACTTTTTTATTTTTCCATTCACATAGCTTTATGAGGGCTTATTTTTTGTGGGACAAGTTGTACTTTCTAATGCCACCATTTCATATGGCATACAATGGGAAGCGGGAAAAAAAATTCCAAATGGGATGGAATTGGAAAGAAAAAAACAATTCCTCCACCGTTTACAGGTTTTGTTCCCACAACGTTCCATTTGTGGCAAAACTGTGCCCTTCATTCTCTGGGTCAGTGTGATTACAATGATATCACATATGTATAGTTTTTTTAAATGTCTAAATAGTGTAAAAATAAATGTGAACTTTGAGAAAAATTATTATTATTTTTTTTACATCACCATATTCTGACCCCCATAACTTTTTAATAGTTATATCTACAGATCTATGTGGAGGCTCATTTTTTGCGGGATAATCTGTTGTTTTTATTGATACCATTTTGGAGTTTGTGTGACTTTTTGATCACATTTTATAAAAAAAATTTGGGTAAGAGAAGCAATGAAAAATGGCAAATTGGCCATTTTGACCCTTTTTTCCATTACACCATTCGCCGTATTGGAAAAATATTTTTTTATTTTAATAGTATGGGTGTTTTCGGTTGCCGTGATACCCATGCTGTGTATACTTTTTGTTATTTATGTATTTTTTTATTATATGGAAAGGGGGTGATTTAAACTTTTATATTTTTTATTTTTTTTTATATATATTTAACAGTTTTGTTTACTTTTCTGTTATGATTTTGATGCTCGTATTTGAGCCTACAATTTTATTTATTTTTTATTCTGAACAATCATGGATTTTTAAAATCCATGTGTTACTAAGAATTGCCTGGTGGCTAAAATAAGAATTGCCGCTTTAATGCCCTGGGTCTCTTTAGGAAGACTTAACGTATTAAAATCAATTATCTCACTTGATCAAGGCATCTAAAGGCTTTAATTACCACGATCAGCATTATTGCCGATTGCGGTAATTGCTCTGGTGTTTGAAACAGCAGAGACCCCCAGCCATGATGCCTGTTGCACGTGTGAGGGGGTGCCATGCTTGCCCATCGCTTCAGTGCCGTACATGTAGAGAGCGAAGGGGTTAAAAGGTAACAAAGATAGTTCTGCATAAAGATTAAAAAAAAATCTCCAGAATGAAGCAATGGATCGCTAAGTGAAAGGGCTGAGAGACTCTAGTATACAAATGTGTGTTTATGCTTTTGTCTAAGGAATACTGTTTCTCAATATGGAGAGTCGCTAGTATGCCGAGTATGTGTGAGAAGTGTTGTAGGCCAAGCGATGCCCCTCAGTTTTTTGGGGGAAATATATACAAATTAGCTTTCCTAAACATATCTGATGCCAGCAGGTGTTAGACATGATAACTTGCATATATTTTCCCCAGAAATCAACAGAAGCGTTGTCTAGCCTACAATACTCATCACATATATCAACTTGTCACCATAATAGAAACACTACTACAGTACATCTGATGCAGCTCATGACTAGAGTTGAGCGAACAGCTGGATGTTCGGGTTCGAAAAGTTCGTCCGAAAATGTTTGGGTTCGGGATCCGAACTCGACCCGAACTTAGCCCCGAACCCGAACCCCATTGAAGTCAATGGGGACCCGAACTTTCCGGCACTAAAAAGGTTGTAAAACAGCCCAGGAAAGGGCTAGAGGGCTGCAAAAGGCAGCAAAATGTAGGTAAATCCCCTGCAAACAAATGTGGATAGGGAAATAAATAAAAATAAAATAAATAAAAATTAACCAATATCAATTGGAGAGAGGTCCCATAGCAGAGAATCAGGCTTCATGTCATAGCAGAGAATCAGGCTTTATGTCACCCACCACTGGAACAGGCCATTGTCAGATATTTTTAGGCCCCGGCACCCAGACAGAGGAGAGAGGTCCCATAGCAGAGATTCAGGCTTCATGTCATAACAGAGAATCATGCTTCATGTCACCCAACACTGGAACAGGCCACTGTTAGATATTTTTAGGCCCCGGCACCCAGACAGAGGAGAGAGGTCCCATAGCAGAGATTCAGGCTTCATGTCATAACAGAGAATCATGCTTCATGTCACCCAACACTGGAACAGGCCACTGTTAGATATTTTTAGGCCCCGGCACCCAGACAGAGGAGAGAGGTCCCATAGCAGAGAATCAGGCTTCATGTCATAGCAGAGAATCATGCTTCATGTCACCCAACACTGGAACAGGCCACTGTCAGATATGTTTAGGCCCCGGCACCCAGACAGAGGAGAGAGGTACCATAGCAGAGAATCAGGCTTCATGTCATAGCAGAGAATCATGCTTCATGTCACCCAACACTGGAACAGGCCACTGTCAGATATTTTTAGGCCCCGGCACCCAGGCAGAGGAGAGAGGTCCCATTGCAGAGAATCAGGCTTCATGTCACCCACCACTGGAACAGGCCACTGTCAGACATTTAGGCCCCGGCACCCAGACAGAGGAGAATGGTCCCATTGCAGAGAATCAGGCTTCATGTCAGCCACCACTGGAACAGGCCACTGTCAGATATTTAGGCCCGGGCACCCAGACGGAGGAGAGGTTCATTCAACTTTGGGTTGCTCCGCAATATAATGGTAAAATTAAAAAAAGAGGATTGAATGAAGTGCCCTGGAGTACAAGAATATATTGTTAAGGGGATGTAGTTATAAATGTCTAATCTGCCCAAGGGATGGACAGGTCCTGTGGGATCCATGCCTGGTTCATTTCTATGAACATCAGCTTGTCCACATTGGCTGTGGACAGGCGGCTGCGTTTGTCTGTAATGACGCCCCCTGCCGTGCTGAATACACGTTCAGACAAAACGCTGGCCGCCGGGCAGGCCAGCACCTCCAAGGCATAAAAGGCTACCTCTGGCCACGTGGACGATTTGGAGACCCAGAAGTTGAATGGGGCCGAACCATCAGTCAGTACGTGGAGGGGTGTGCACACATACTGTTCCACCATGTTAGTGAAATGCTGCCTCCTGCTAACACGTTCCGTATCAGGTGGTGGTGCAGTTAGCTGTGGCGTGGTGACAAAACTTTTCCACATCTCTGCCATGCTAACCCTACCCTCAGAGGAGCTGGCCGTGACACAGCTGCGTTGGCGACCTCTTGCTCTTCCTCTGCCTTCGCCTTGGGCTTCCACTTGTTCCCCTGTGACATTTGGGAATGCTCTCAGTAACGCGTCTACCTACGTGCGCTTGTACTCGCGCATCTTCCTATCACGCTCCAGTGCAGGAAGTAAGGTTGGCACATTGTCTTTGTACCGGGGATCCAGCAGGGTGGCAACCCAGTAGTCCGCACACGTTAAAATGTGGGAAACTCTGCTGTCGTTGCGCAGGCACTGCAGCATGTAGTCGCTCATGTGTGCCAGGCTGCCCAGAGGTAAGGACAAGCTGTCCTCTGTGGGAGGCGTATCATCATCGTCCTGCGTTTCCCCCCAGCCACGCACCAGTGATGGGCCCGAGCTGCGTTGGGTGCCACCCCGCTGTGAACATGCTTCATCCTCATCCTCCTCCACCTCCTCCTCATCCTCGTCCTCCTCATCCTTCAGTAGTGGGCCCTGTCTGGACACATTTGTACCTGGCCTCTGCTGTTGCAAAAAACCTCCCTCTGAGTCACTTCTAAGAGACTGGCCTGAAAGTGCTAAAAATGACCCCTCTTCCTCCTCCTCCTTCTCCTGGGCCACCTCCTCTTCCATCATCGCCCTAAGTGTTTTCTCAAGGAGACATAGAAGTGGTATTGTAACGCTGATAACGGCGTCATCGCCACTGGCCATGTTGGTGGAGTACTCGAAACAGCGCAACAGGGCACACAGGTCTCGCATGGAGGCCCAGTCATTGGTGGTGAAGTGGTGCTGTTCCGCAGTGCGACTGACCCGTGCGTGCTGCAGCTGAAACTCCACTATGGCCTGCTGCTGCTCGCACAGTCTGTCCAGCATGTGCAAGGTGGAGTTCCACCTGGTGGGCACGTCGCATATGAGGCGGTGAGCGGGAAGGCCGAAGTTACGCTGTAGCGCAGACAGGCGAGCAGCGGCAGGATGTGAACGCCGGAAGCTCGCACAGACGGCCCGCACTTTATGCAGCAGCTCTGACATGTTGGGGTAGTTGTGAATGAACTTCTGCACCACCAAATTCAGCACATGCGCCAGGCAAGGGATGTGCGTCAAACCGGCTAGTCCCAGAGCTGCGATGAGATTTTGCCCATTATCGCACACCACCAGGCCGGGCTTGAGGCTCACCGGCAGCAACCACTCGTCGGTCTGTTGTTCAATACCCCGCCACAACTCCTGCGCGGTGTGAGGCCTTTCCCCCAAACATATGAGTTTCAGAATGGCCTGCTGACGTTTACCCCGGGCTGTGCTGAAGTTGGTGGTGAAGGTGTGTGGCTGACTGGATGAGCAGGTGGAAGAAGAGGAGGAGGAAGCCGAGTAGGAGGAGGAGGCTACAGGAGGCAAAGAATTTTGCTCTACGATCCTTGGCGGCGGAAGGACGTGCGCCAAACAGCTCTCCGTCTGGGGCCCAGCCGCCACTACATTTACCCAGTGTGCAGTTAGGGAGATATAGTGTCCCTGGCCGTGCTTACTGGTCCACGTATCTGTGGTTAGGTGGACCTTGCCACAGATGGCGTTCCGCAGTGCACACTTGATTTTATCGGATACTTGGTTGTGCAGGGAAGGCACTGCTCTCTTGGAGAAGTAATGGCTGCTGGGAACAACATACTGTGGGACAGCAAGCGACATGAGCTGTTTGAAACTGTCTGTGTCCACCAGCCTGAATGACAGCATTTCATAGGCCAGTAGTTTAGAAATGCTGGCATTCAGGGCCAGGGATCGAGGGTGGCTAGGTGGGAATTTACGCTTTCTCTCAAATGTTTGTGAGATGGAGAGCTGAACGCTGCCGTGTGACATGGTTGAGATGCTTGGTGACGGAGGTGGTGGTGTTGGTGGTACATCCTCTGTTTGCTGGGCGGCAGGTGCCAACGTTCCTCCAGAGGCGGAGGAAGAGGCCGAGGCGGCAGCAGAAGAGGTAGCAGGGGGAGCCTCAGTGAGTTCCTTGTTTTTAAGGTTTTTACTCCACTGCAGTTCATGCTTTGCATGCAGGTACCTGGTCATGCAGGTTGTGCTAAGGTTCAGAACGTTAATGCCTCGCTTCAGGCTCTGATGGCACAGCGTGCAAACCACTCGGGTCTTGTCGCCAGCACATTGTTTGAAGAACTGCCACGCCAGGGAACTCCTTGAAGCTGCCTTTGGGGTGCTTGGTCCCAGATGGCAGTGGCCAGTAGCAGGCGGACTCTCTTGGCGGCGGGTGTTCTGCTTTTGCCCACTGCTCCCTCTTTTGCTACGCTGTTGGCTCGGTCTCACCACTGCCTCTTCCTCCGGACTCTGAAAGTCAGTGGCACGACGTTTATTCCATGTGGGGTCTAGGACCTCATCATCCCCTGCATCGTCTTCCACCCAGTCTTCCTCCCTGACCTCCTGTTCAGTCTGCACACTGCAGAAAGACGCAGCAGTTGGCACCTGTGTTTTATCATCATCAGAGACGTGCTGAGGTGGTATTCCCATGTCCTCATCATCAGGAAACATAAGTGGTTGTGCGTCAGTGCATTCTATGTCTTCCACCGCTGGGGAAGGGCTAGGTGGATGCCCTTGGGAAACCCTGCCAGCAGAGTCTTCAAACAGCATAAGAGACTGCTGCATAAGTTGAGGCTCAGATAGTTTCCCTGATATGCATGGGGGTGATGTGACAGACTGATGGGCTTGGTTTTCATGCGCCATCTGTGCGCTTTCTGCAGAAGACTGGGTGGGAGATAATGTGAACGTGCTGGATCCACTGTTGGCCACCCAATTGACTAATGCCTGTACCTGCTCAGGCCTTACCATCCTTAGAACGGCATTGGGCCCCACCAAATATCGCTGTAAATTCTGGCGTCTACTGGGACCTGAGGTAGTTGGTACACTAGGACGTGTGGCTGTGGCAGAACGGCCACGTCCTCTCCCAGCACCAGAGGGTCCACTAACACCACCACAACCATGTCCGCGTCCCTTACTAGATGTTTTCCTCATTGTTACCGTTCACCACAATAAGAAAAAAATTATTTGGCCCAATGTATTGAATTCAAATTCAGGCCTTTTTTTACAGGCACCTAACACTATCTGGCTATCTACTTAGGTACCGTATTACACTAATACAGGCACAGCAGTAACCACAGATTTAGCTGAATATAAATTGTAGGCCTATTATTTAGGCGCTGGATGACAGGTATACGTTTACGGACAGAATTAAACTTGGAGATGCACGGTAGCGTTTGAAGTTATTGAGAATGACCCTATCAGCACCTTCAATCTAATATACCCTTTTATGGATAGATTTAAACTTGGCCTGATACAACAGAAACCACTGATTTAGAGAATTGCTAAGTTGGGAATTGTATTTCAACCCAGAACAAAAACTGTGCTTTGGCGGACACTAAATAAATTGACCAGCCACAGCAGTAACCACAGATTTAGCTGAATATAAATTGTAGGCCTAGTATTTAGGCGCTGGATGACAGGTATACGTTTACGGACAGAATTAGACTTGGAGATGCACGGTAGCGTTTGAAGTTATTGAGAATGACCCTATCAGCACCTTCAATGTAATATACCCTTTTATGGATAGATTTAAACTTGGCCTGCTACAACAGAAACCACTGATTTAGGGAATTGCTAATTTGGGAATTGTATTTCAACCCAGAAAAAAATATATCCTTTGCCAGACAGCAGACAGTATTACAATTGGCTAGTCACAGCTGAAACACCAGATTTAGGGTACTGCTATTTTTGCAATTGTATTTCACCCCTCAATAAAATAGCAAACACAGCCAAGCCCCTGATGTAGGATATAGCAACAAAAAAAAACACCACACTATTGATGGTTAAATGTACTTGGTGGCAGCTTGTGCTCTGGGCAGCCTTAAAACAGTGAGCAATTAACCACTTAAGGACCACAGGTTTATACCCCCCTAGTGACCAGGCCCTTTTTTACAAATCGGCACTCCACAACTTTAGCGGTTTATTGCTCGGTCATGCAACTTACCACCCAAATGAATTTTACCTCCTTTTCTTCTCACTAATAGAGCTTTCATTTGGTGGTATTTCATTGCTGCTGACATTTTTACTTTTTTTGTTATTAATCAAAATTTAAGGATTTTTTTGCAAAAAAATGACATTTTTCACTTTCAGTTGTAAAATTTTGCAAAAAAAACGACATCCATATATAAATATTTCTCTAAATTTATTGTTCTACATGTCTTTGATAAAAAAAATGTTTGGGTAAAAAAAAAACTTTTACAAACTATGGTACAAAAATGTGAGTTTCCGCTTTTTGAAGCAGCTCTGACTTTCTGAGCACCTGTCATGTTTCCTGAGGTTCTACAATGGCCAGTCAGTACAAACACCCCACAAATGACCCCATTTCGGAAAGTAGACACCCTAAGGTAATCGCTGATGGGCATAGTGAGTTCATAGAACTTTTTATTTTTTGTCACAAGTTAGCGGAATGATGATTTTTTTTTCTTACAAAGTCTCATATTCCACTAACTTGTGACAAAAAATAAAAACTTCTATGAACTCACTATGCCCATCAGCGAATACCTTGGGGTGTCTTCTTTCCAAAATGGGGTCACTTGTAGGGTAGTTATACTGCCCTGGCATTCTAGGGGCCCGAATGTGTGGTAAGTAGTTTGAAATCAAAATCTGTAAAAAATGACCGGTGAAATCCGAAAGGTGCTCTTTGGAATGTGTGCCCCTTTGCCCACCTAGGCTGCAAAAAAGTGTCACACATCTGGTATCTCCGTACTCAGGAGAAGTTGGGCAATGTGTTTTGGGGTGTTATTTTACATATACCCATGCTGGGTGAGATAAATATCTTGGTCAAATGCCAACTTTGTATAAAAAAATGGGAAAAGTTGTCTTTTACCAAGATATTTCTCTCACCCAGCATGGGTATATATAAAATGACACCCCAAAACACATTGCTCAACTTCTCCTGAGTACGGAGATACCACATGTGTGACACTTTTTTGCAGCCTAGGTGGGCAAAGGGGCCCACATTCCAAAGAGCACCTTTCGGATTTCACCGGCCATTTTTTACAGATTTTGATTTCAAACTACTTGCCACACATTTGGGCCCCTAGAATGCCAGGGCAGTATAACTACCCCACAAGTGACCACATTTTGGAAAGAAGACACCCCAAGGTATTCCGTGAGGGGCATGGCGAGTTCCTAGAATTTTTTATTTTTTGTCACAAGTTAGCGGAAAATGATGATTTTTTTATTTATTTATTTTTTCTTACAAAGTCTCATATTCCACTAACTTGTGACAAAAAATAAAAACTTCCATGAACTCACTATGCCCATCACGAAATACCTTGGGGTGTCTTCTTTCCAAAATGGGGTCACTTGTGGGGTAGTTATACTGCCCTGGCATTTTAGGGGCCCAAATGCGTGCAAAGTAGTTTGAAATCAAAATCTGTAAAAAATGGCCGGTGAAATCCGAAAGGTGCTCTTTGGAATGTGGGCCCCTTTGCCCACCTAGGCTGCAAAAAAGATATTTCTCTCACCCAGCATGGGTATATGTAAAAAGACACCCCAAAACACATTGCCCAACTTCTCCTGAGTACGGCAATACCAGATGTGTGACACTTTTTTGCAGCCTAGGTGGGCAAAGGGGCCAACATTCCAAAGAGCACCTTTCAGATTTCACCAGCCATTTTTTACAGATTTTGATTTCAAACCACTTCTCACGCATTCGGCCCCTAAAATGCCAGGGCAGTATAACTACCCCACAAGTGACCCCATTTTGGAAAGAAGACTCCCCCAGGTATTTCGTGATGGGCATAGTGAGTTCATGGAAGTTTTTATTTTTTGTCACAAGTTAGTGGAATATGAGACTTTGCAAGAAAAAAATTAATAAAAAATCATCATTTTCCGCTAACTTGTGACAAAAAAATAAAACATTCTAGGAACTTGCCATGCCCCTCACGGAATACCTTGGGGTGTCTTCTTCCCAAAATGGGGTCACTTGTGGGGTAGTTATACTGCCCTGGCATTCTAGGGGCCCTAATGTGTGGTAAGTAGGTAAATGACCTATGAAATCCGAAAGGTGCTCTTTGGAATGTGGGCCCCTTTGCCCACCTAGGCTGCAAAAAAGTGTCACACATCTGGTATCTCCGTATTCAGGAGAAGTTGGGCAATGTGTTTTGTGGTGTCTTTTTACATATACCCATATACAACTTTTCCCATTTTTTATACAAAGTTGGCATTTGACCAAGATATTTCTCTCACCCAGCATGGGTATATGTAAAATGACACCCCAAAACACATTGCCCAACTTCTCCTGAGTACGGCGATACCAGATGTGTGACACTTTTTTGCAGCCTAGATGCGCAAAGGGGCCCACATTCCTTTTATGAGGGCATTTTTAGACATTTGGATCCCAGACTTCTTCTCACGCTTTAGGGCCCCTAAAATGCCAGGGCAGTATAAATACCCCACATGTGACCCCATTTTGGAAATAAGACACCCCAAGGTATTCAATGAGGGGCATGGCGAGTTCATAGAATTTTTTTTTTTTGGCACAAGTTAGCGGAAATTGATATATTTTTTTTCTCACAAAGTCTCCCTTTCCGCTAACTTGGGACAAAAATTTCAATCTTTCATGGACTCAATATGCCCCTCAGCAAATACCTTGGGGTGTCTTCTTTCCGAAATGGGGTCACATGTGCGGTATTTATACTGCCCTGGCATTCTAGGGGCCCTAAAGCGTGAGACGAAGTCTGGAATATAAATGTCTAAAAATTTTTACGCATTTGGATTCCGTGAGGGGTATGGTGAGTTCATGTGAGATTTTATTTTTTGACACAAGTTAGTGGAATATGAGACTTTGTAAGAAAAATAAATACATTTCCGCTAACTTGGGCCAAAAAAATGTCTGAATGGAGCCTTACAGGGGAGTGATCAATGACAGGGGGGTGATCAATGACAGGGGGGTGATCAGGGAGTCTATATGGGGTGATCACCCCCCTGTCATTGATCACCCCCCTGTCAGGCTCCATTCAGATGTCCGTATGTGTTTTGCGGATCCGATCCATGTATCCGTGGATCCGTAAAAAACATACGGACATCTGAATGCAGCCTTACAGGGGGGTGATCAATGACAGGGGGGTGATTAATGACAGGGGGGTGATCAGGGAGTCTATATGGGGTGATCACCCCCCTGTCATTGATCACCCCCCTGTCAGGCTCCATTCAGATGTCCGTATGTGTTTTGTGGATCCGATCCATGTATCCGTGGATCCGTAAAAAACATACGGACATCTGAATGCAGCCTTACAGGGGGGTGATCAATGACAGGGGGGTGATCAATGAAGGGGGGTGATCAATGACAGGGGGGTGATCAGGGAGTCTATATGGGG
Source organism: Bufo bufo (assembly GCF_905171765.1). Taxonomy (NCBI): domain Eukaryota; kingdom Metazoa; phylum Chordata; class Amphibia; order Anura; family Bufonidae; genus Bufo; species Bufo bufo. The sequence continues at coordinate 158,065,071 of NC_053395.1, forward strand.
TAATCACCCCCCTGTCATTGATCACCCCCCTATAAGGCTCCATTCAGATGTCCGTATGTGTTTTGCGGATCCGATCCATGTATCAGTGGATCCGTAAAAATCATACGGACGTCTGAATGGAGCCTTACAAGGGGGTGATCAATGACAGGGGGCTGATCAGGGAGTCTATATGGGGTGATCACCCCCCTGTCATTGATCACCCCCTTGTAAGGCTCCATTCAGACGTCTGTATGTGTTTTGCGGATCCGATCCATGTATCCGTGGATCCGTAAAAAACATACGGACATCTGAATGCAGCCTTACAGGGGGGTGATCAATGACAGGGGGGTGATCAATGAAAGGGGGGTGATCAGGAAGTCTATATGGGGTGATCACCCCCCTGTAAGGCTCCATTCAGACGTCCGTATGTGTTTTGCGGATCCGATCCATGTATCAGTGGATCCGTAAAAATCATACGGACGTCTGAATGGAGCCTTACAAGGGGGGTGATCAATGACAGGGGGGTGATCAGGGAGTCTATATGGGGTAATCACCCCCCTGTAAGGCTCCATTCAGATGTCTGTATGTGTTTTGCGGATCCGATCCATGTATCCGTGGATCCGTAAAAAACATACGGCATCTGAATGTAGCCTTACAGGGGGGTGATCAATGACAGGGGGGTGATCAATGAGTCTATATGGGGTGATCACCCCAGTCATTGATCACGCCCCTGTAAGGCTCCATTCAGACGTCCGTATGCGTTTTGCGCATCCAATCCATCTATCAGTGGATCCGTAAAAATCATGCGGACGTCTGAATGGAGCTTTACAGGGGGGTGATCAATGACAGGGGGGTGATCAGGGAGTCTATATGGGGTGATCAGGGGCTAATAAGGGGTTAATAAGTGACAGGGGGGGGTGTAGTGTAGTGTGGTGCTTGGTGCTACATATTGCTGAGCTACCTGTGTCCTCTGGTGGTCGATCCAAACAAAAGGGACCACCAGAGGACCAGGTAGCAGGTATACTGTATTAGACGCTGTTATCAAAACAGCGTCTAATATACCTGTTAGGGGTTAAAAAAATCACATCTCCAGCCTGCCAGCGAACGATCACCGCTGGCAGGCTGGAGATCCACTCGCTTATCTTCCGATCCTGTGAACGCGCGCGCCTGTGTGCGCGCGTTCACAGGAAATCTCGGCTCACGCGAGATGACGCCAGTCAGCGTTAGCGTAGCCTGGGAGAGCCGCCGCAATGACGGCGTTACATGTGCGGCAAGCAGTTAAATAGCAGAGGTTGAATGATACACAGCTGTACATCGATCACTTCAGTAATTGTTTTTGAAGACTAAATCATTGCCTAATCTCGCCCTAACAGCAGCAGCTGCATCCTTTTCCTACACTGATCAGAGCAGAGTGACGTGCGGCGCTACGTGACTCCAGCTTAAATAGAGGCTGGGTCACATGCTGCACTGGCCAATTACAGCCATGCCAATAGTAGGCATGGCTGTGATGGCCTCTTGGGGCAAGTAGTATGATGCTTGTTGATTGGCTGCTTTGCAGCCTTTCAAAAAGCGCCAAGAAAGCGCCGAACACCGAACCCAAACCCGGACTTTTACGAAAATGTTCGGGTTCGGGTCCATGTCACGAACACCCCAAAACAGTTCGGGTTCGCTCATCCCTACTCATGACCATGGTATCCTGTAGTTAATAGCATAAGAATAACTGCATTTGACTTCATTCATGACCTGGTACCTTGGTTTGAATACCACAACAATGACAGGACACACTCCATAACTTGTGATTGCATCTGATTCTGTTTAATCAGAGTATATCAGAGGAAAAGTATGATGTTTATTTTTCATTTATGTATATTTGCAGCGAGCCCTGGAGGAGCCAGTGCAGAGGATGGAAGTGGTAGTGGCCCTGATGAAGTATTACGTCAAGGTGTACTCCCTCAGGCAATTGGCCAGGCCCTGGGGATCTGTATAATGGAAATGTAGTTTTAGAGAATGAGGCCTGAAGTAAACGTAGAACAGTCTCTTTTACTAAGTGCAAAATATAACTTCAGGTACATTCAATAGCAGTTGATTCCAAGTGCACTTTTTTGGCAGAAGTAAGGAATATGGAGGCAGGTTGGATGGCTGCAATTTAGCACTTGTAAGCGTAGATGACTACTATCAGTTCCAGATGTTAAATTTAACTGGCCTAGTGGTAGTTTGGGTGATGAGTGTCTCACCTGTAGTCCCTCTCTTTCTGGGCTAGATTTATTGATGGCCTATCCTTTAGATAAGTCATGAATTTCAAATGGTAGGGGTTCGAAAACCAGCACCTCCACTGATCAGCTGTTTCAGGCTTCGCTGTTCAGGCAGAAGCAGAAGTCTCCGTACAATGTGCAGTTTCTGCAGTTGGCATTCCCGTTCACTTGAATGATAGCTGAGGCCTCTTTCACACTTGCGTTGTCCGGATCCGGCGTGTACTCCACTTGCCAGAATTACACGCCGGATCCGGAAAAACGCAAGTGTACTGAAAGCATTTGAAGTCGGATCCGTCTTCAAAATGCTTTCAGTGTTACTATGGCAGCCAGGACGCTATTAAAGTCCTGGTTGCCATAGTAGGAGCGGGGAGCGGTATACTCACAGTCCGCGCGGCTCCCGGGGCGCTCTAGAATGACGTCAGAGCGCCCCATGCGCATGGATGACGTGCCATGCGATCACGTGATCCATGCGCTTGGGGCGCCCTGACGTCACTCTGGAGCGCCCCGGGAGCCGCACGGACGGTAAGTATACTGCTCCCCCGCTCCCCGCTACACTTTACCATGGCTGCCAGGACTTTAGCGTCCCGGCAGCCATGGTAACCATTCAGAAAAAGCTAAACGTCGGATCCGGCAATGTGCCGAAACGACGTTTAGCTTAAGGCCGGATCCGGATCAATGCCTTTCAATGGGCATTAATTCCGGATCCGGCCTTGCGGCAAGTCTTCAGGATTTTTGGCCGGAGCAAAAAGCGCAGCATGCTGCGGTATTTTCTCCGGCCAAAAAACGTTCCGTTCCGTAACTGAAGACATCCTGATGCATGCTGCTTTCACTCTATTCAGAATGCATTAGGATAAAACTGATCAGGATTCTTCCGGCATAGAGCCCCGACGACGGAACTCTATGCCGGAAGAAAAGAACAACGCAAGTGTGAAAGAGCCCGCAGTAATAATAATAATAATCTTTATTTATATAGTGCCACCATATTCCACAACGCTTTACAAGAGAGTTCAAGAACAAAGCAAAATATATCACAAAAGTACAGGCTAATATACAACTGATACACTACCAGTGAGGGTCCTGCTCGCAAGAGCTTACAATCTATGAGGAAGTGGGTGTGACACAAAAGGTAAAGTTAATTGTTATATGAAATGGTCCAGCCATCTTTGTACTAAAAGGAGTTCTGCAGGTCAAACAGTTTGTGCTTGGGTGTGGGGATTACTGTCAGAAGATGGCATTCAGTTCTGAAGAATAAGAGTTGGGGGAGGGGGGTGAACGGTGAGGAGTCAGTTTCGGAAACATGATAAGGCTACTTTCACACTGGCGTTTTGGCTTTCCGTTTGTAAGATCCGTTCAGGGCTCTCACAAACGGTCCAAAACGGATCAGTTTGGCCCTAGTGCATTCTGAATGGAAAGGGATCCTCTCAGAATGCATCAGTTTGCCTCCGTTCCATCTCCATTCGGCTTTGGAGGCGGACACCAAAACGCTGCAAGCAGCATTTTCATGTCGGTCTGATGAAACTGAGCCAAACGGATCCGTTCTGACCTACAATGTAAGTCAATGGGGATGGATCAGTTTTCTATGACACAATAGAAAACGGATCTGTCCTCTATTGACTTTCAATGGTGTTCAAGACGGATCCGTCTTGGCTACGTTAAAGATAATACAAACGGATCCATTCTGAATGGATGCAGACGTTTGTATTATCAGAACGGATCCGTCTGTACAGATCCATGACTGATCCTCACAAGACACGAGTGTGAATGTAGCTTAAGCTTGCATGAAAAGATGTGTTCTTAAAGCACGTTTGAAGGTAAGGAAGTTGGGAATTATAAATAAATTATAGTGAGCACTCGATATCTGTGGTCATATATCAGGTTAAATATATATTTTAAATAATTTATTTGGTCATAAAATTATGCATACAATAAATGGGATAGATATAGGCAGTATATAGGATATAGTATAAAATAATATATATATGGTAGTTTGCTCTATTATAAATATACAGTATGTTATATAAACGAAAAAATCACAATGTTATTATACTAATAAAAGCAATTATATCATAAAAACTTGGTAATATGTCCTTGTGAACGCTGTAACTTTGTTCTTATGAGCGCTGCAACTTTGTTTCTTATGAGCGCTACAGCTTTGTTCCTAACGATAAAAGTCTCAATTTTATCCTGCGATAGGTGAGGAGGGTAATTCACTGAGTTATGCGGTATATCCGTGAGTCTATATATATCCAGAGATACTCACTGTTTGAAGTCCGGCTTGTGTGTAACTGTCCGTGGTGGCGTCCCACCGTAGGTCAGTACACTCACCCTATGTGGCTCTATGGGATATCTCCCATAGAGGCACATAGGGTGAGTGTACTGACCTACGGTGGGACGCCACCACGGACAGTTATACACAAGCCGGACTTCAAACAGTGAGTATCTCTGGATATATATAGACTCACGGATATACCGCATAACTCAGTGAATTACCCTCCTCACCTATCGCAGGATAAAATTGAGACTTTTATCGTTAGGAACAAAGCTGTAGCGCTCATAAGAAACAAAGTTGCAGCGCTCATAAGAACAAAGTTACAGCGTTCACAAGGACATATTACCAAGTTTTTATGATATAATTGCTTTTATTAGTATAATAACATTGTGATATTTTCGTTTATATAACATACTGTATATTTATAATAGAGCAAACTACCATATATATATTATTTTATACTATATCCTATATACTGCCTATATCTATCCCATTTATTGTATGCATAATTTTATGACCAAATAAATTATTTAAAATATATATTTAACCTGATATATGACCACAGATATCGAGTGCTCACTATAATTTATTTATTTTCCTATTGTCCATTCTTATGTGGTTAGGGTGAACCACATCATAGTTAGAGCACCAACCCTGGTAATCAGAAGGGTGAGCCACTATAAACCCAAATATTTACCAGAAGTTGGGAATTAACCTGATTGTCCAGCGCAGAGCATTCCATAGAGCAGGTGCAGCCCGAGAAAAGTGTTGAAGATGGGAGTGAGAGTTACGAATTATGGAGGATGTTAGTCTTAGATTGTTGGCAAAACAGAGAGTGTGAGTACAGTGGTAAACAGAAAAAAGGGAGGATATGTATGGAGATGCAGCACTATAGAGAGGTTTGTGGGTGAGAGAAGTTTGAAGTGTATTCTGGCACAGGCTAGAGCAGGCATGCTCAACCTACAGCCCTCCAGCTGTTGTAAAACTACAACTCCCACAATGCCCTGCTGTAGGCTGATAGCTGTAGGCTGTTCGCGCATGCTGGGCCGCAGGTTGAGCATGCCTGGGCTAGAGGCATTGGTGTAACAGGTGGACAGATAGAGGAGCTGCTGCTGCATTTAGGACACACTGAAGGGGGCGAGTTTAGCGAGAAGTAAACCAATTAGTAATTACTTACAGTAGTCAAGATAAGAATAAATCAAAGCTATATCCAGATTTTTGGCTGGATTCTGGAGATGTTCTTGAGGTGCAGATGACAAGATTGTGTGAGTGATTGAATATGGGGAACAAAGGAAAGATCTAAGTCAAATATAACCTCAAGGCAGCAGATGTGCTGCCCAGGAGTTATGGCAGTACCACAGACTGAAATTTAAATATCAAGTTTAGGTGGGTTAGTAGATTGGGAAAAGACAAGAAGTTCAGTTTTTGAGAGGTTCGGTTTCAGATAGAGAGCAAACATGTTAGATTTTGTAGTAAAGCAGGGGTGCTGTCAGGGGATGAGTTGGATGTCATCAGCATAGGAGTGGTACTGAAAATGAAATCTACTTATAGTCTGCCCGATCGGGCTGTGAAGAGATAGAGGAGGAGGGAACCTAGGACTGAACCCTAAGGAACCCCAACATCAAGGGGACGAGGAGAAGAAGTAGAGCCAGCAAATGATACATTAAAGGAGCAGCTGGAGAGATAGGAAGAAAAACAAGAGAGAGCGGTATCCTAAGACTAATTCAGTGGAGCATGGTGAAGAGAAGATGGCGGTCTACTGTATCAAAACACTGCAGAGAGATCCAGAAGCATCAGTAGAGAGTAGTTGCCATTTCTTTTTGCTGTCAGGAGATCGTTAGACACTTTGGTAAGGGCAGTTTCTGTAGAGTGGAAGGGACAAAAGCCAGATTGTAAGGGGTCAAGAATAGAGTTTGCTGAAAGGTAGCTTGTTACAGTACCCCAGCACAGACACTACACAGTGTATGGAGCTGTCTGCCTCCAGTTCTGCACAATCTACAGTTTCCACGCCAGAGCAAAACAGCTGTCAGTTGGGATGCCGGGTGTCTGGTCCCCAACAATCTGATATTCATAACCTATCCTCAGGATAGGTTATCAATATCTGTATCCCAGAGAACCCCTTTAATAAAAATGCAAGTGATACTGTGCTATGTTATGGCCATGGCACCTCAGTTTCAATACTATAACAATGATATCTGTAAAAATGTTATTTTTTTCCCCTAAGTACAAATCTTCGATTGTTGACCATCTTATGTCAGGATGACTGTAAATACTTAGCACATTGTTCTCTAACAGCGAGACAAATATGTCCAAGTAGATAACTCTGTGTGGTTCTTCACTCAGATATCCACATATTACAATAAATTACCTCTAACTACTCTGCGTGAACTACTTTATTATTTTGCAGACTGAAAACCTTAATGGAACTAGGCCACAGCGTCCACAAAGCCGTGAGTAAATTAATTTCTCTCCAGCCGTTTTACTCTACCTTCCTCTCACATATGCTCACTACTTTGAAATGTTACTCTCTTCTTGCTGTGGAGCACAATTCAGTAATGGTGGCATTTAAGAGCTGAATACTAACAAATGGATTGCTTTCGGCATGAGGGTTTTCATTCTTAAATAAAAACTAAGTAAAGTAAATTGTAAATCACATAAACAGTTGTGATCATAACTTAAACGTAAAGTTCTACAATGTTCTGACACCCTTTTCCTCCTGGATTGTCTAAACGAGATTCATCAGGGGTTCTTCATGTACAGTAACAAACAAATTCTTTCCGCTGTACTTGCATATAATGTATTGCCCCCAATGAGACTGTTCCAAAATGGCACAGGGTAACTCACTGTACTGTAAGTAGCAGCGCATGCAATAATGTTTTACATTATGAATCCGAACCCAGGTTCATTCATGATTGTGAAGCGCATCAACAAACCCGGGTTCGGATTCATAATGTAAAACGTCAATGCATGTGACGCTACTTAATCTACTGTAGTCTAACATTACCCTGCGTCATCTTGGAAGAGCCTCATTGGAGGCAATACATTATATGCAAGTACGGATAAAAAAGATTCGTTAGCAATATGACTTATGTACATGAACACACTGGATTCAGATACAGCAGGCTGAACCCAGTTCCCTCATCGCTATTGGCGATCCCCTCTAGATAGAAGTGGGCTGGTCCTATGTCCTGCCAGGAGGGGGAGTTCCTGAGTAGAGGGGAAAGGGAGAGAAAGCACATGCCAAAGTTCCTACTTCTAGGAACTGTATTGAGTTCGCCTGGGAGACCGTTACTTTAGAGAGATCTTCAGAATCAAGAACACTGCTTCCAAGAAGCTTCAGTGTGCCTAGACAGCACAGTGATCAGCCAAATCACAGCTTTACAGACCCTACTGCAGGTGAGGGACTAAGTCAGACACCCATCGCCTAGCTAACAACCAGGGGACACTAACTTCAAGCCTCAATCTCACAGAGGGCATTTATATCCACAAGTGCCTGCAAGTGCCATTAAATAGCCAAACATCCAGCCACTATACCTCCCCATCTGGTGCCAGAAACTGCACTTTGTGCTTAAAAGAGTTGTCTCACTTCAGCAAATGGCATTTATCATGTCAATAAAGTTAACACAAGGCACTTACTAATGTATTGTTATTGTCCATATTGCCTACTTTGGCTTGATTATTTTTTCCATCACAATTATACACTGCTCGTATCCATGGTTATGACCACCCTGCAATCCAGCAGCTGTGGCCATGCTTGCACACTATAGGAAATGGCACCAGCGTCTCCGGTGGCCAGGACAGAGGCTCCCACACATAGGTGCTTTTTCCTATAGAGTCTCCTCTGCTGGATTGCAGACTGTTCACAACCATGGATATATGCAATGTATAGTGTGATGGAAAAATGAATAAAGCCAGTAAAGGGGGCAATATGGACAATCGCAACACATTAGTAAGTGCCCTATATTAACTTTCTCTACATGATAAATGCAATTTTTTAAAATAAAGATAGACTTTTATACTTGTGGCCTGATTCACTGTGCCAAACTCCAAGGAACAGTGACCTGAGAAAGTGCATCATGACACAACATTAGGACCACTACCACTCCCATCCTTTGCATCGGCTCTTCAGGGATTTGCTGCAAAGGCAAGGCACATTTACAATAAATATGACAGCACTGAGCTATTCCTGCCATTTTGGACAACTACTGTATGGGAGAAGAATGCTTACAGGACCAGTGCTTTAAAATATGTGCATAATGTACTGTATAATCCTGGACATTTCTCTGTTACAACATGTGTCCCAGGGACTCATGCTGCATTTCAGTAGTTGATGCTCAAGCCATTAAAAATTATATTATTCCCAAGGATATATCCCTTCAATGCCTGAACTTTGCCTGACCTTGTAATACTGTAGTAATGACAGTAAAGACAGTTTTTTTTGATGATTTAAAGAGATATAGCTAGATGATCAATCAATACACAGTAGTAATTATCTGTAAGTATGCATAGTCATTTAAAAAAACAAAAACTGTTATTTTCAGATTCTTAGGCTACTTTCACACTAGCGTTAATATTTTCCGGAATTGAAATCCGTCATAGGGTCTCAATACTGGAAAAAAAAATTGCTTCCGTTTTGCCCATATTTATTATCAATGGGGACAAAACATAACTTAACAGAATGGAATGCTCCAAAATGCATTCCGTTCCGTTCTCACACCGGAGAGCAAACCGCAGCATGCTGCGGTTTGTTTTCTGTCCTGAGATGTGGAGCAAGATGGATCCGTGGTGACCCACAATGCAAGTCAATGGGGATTTATCCGTTCTCTGACACAATATGACAAAATAGAAAACGGATCCATCCCCCATTGACTTTCAATGGAGTTCATGACTGATCAGTCTTGGCTATGTTAAAGATAATACAACCGGATCTGTTCATAACGGATGCTGACGGTTGTATTATCAGTAACGGATGCGACTGTGAAAGTATCCTTACTTCATTTTCTTTATTTTTTTTGTTATGTGACGTTAATTGTTCTTCTTTACCAGGAGCTGAGTTATCTGACGAAGGAGCATCAGATGAACCCTGGACCCTTGTAACTGCTGTGCCTCAGGTAGGAAGCACGTAGAGGAATTTTGGTTTAAAATAAAATATGTTATAAATCCAGACCAAACTGTTTATGACAATATTTGATAAAGAGTAAACTAAATGTAACAGAAAACTACATTAAGCAAACAGTTTTGTGAAAACTGCCATTAATTTTAATAAATTCTACTTTAGAATAAAAAAGAAGGTGTGTCGCTGAGAAAGGGGAACTGGCAAGTTTGTGCATATTTAAAGGGAACCTGTCATCAACTTTATGCTGACCTCACTGAGGGCAGCATAAAGTAGTGACAGAAATGCTGATCTCAGCGGTGTGTCACCCATGAGCTAAAAGTAAGTGGTTGCTGAGAACCAGCATCATAATAGCACAGCCCTTGAAAAGAGTCAAATTTACCTGAGAAGAGTCATGGTTATTCCTAATCTCTTGCTCTCTCACCCATCTGCTGATGATTTGCAGTTCTCTCCTAGAGATAAAGGGAGAAAACTAGATAGAAGACTGTCAGTCATCAGCAGGTGGGCAGGAGAGCAGGAATTCATGAATAACCAGGACTCTTCTCAGGTGGCCGTGACTCTTTCCCAGGCCCAGTCTGGTTCTCGGCAACCACTTACTTTTAACTTATAAATGACAGACGACTGAAACAACTCAACTCTCTCTACTTTATTCCGCCGTTAGTATGTCTGTAAAGAATAAATCAAGGCAACTGGACTTACTGTAGATTTCTTGAAAACGTTTCACTCGTTCTTCCAACGAGCTTTGTCAATTCTGAGTGACTATACAAGAATTCTCTGGGAATAAATATGTGCAGCCAGCCAGTCACAGGGAGAACACGTGAGGTTCACGGTGGACCGATGAGGGGCCAAATAGTACACTGCTCAAAAAAATAAAGGGAACACAAAAATAACACATCCTAGATCTGAATTAATTAAATATTCTTCTGAAATACTTTGTTCTTTACATAGTTGAATGTGCTGACAACAAAATCACACAAAAATAAAAAAATGGAAATCAAATTTTTTAACCCATGGAGGTCTGGATTTGGAGTCACACTCAAAATTAAAGTGGAAAAACACACTACAGGCTGATCCAACTTTGATGTAATGTCCTTAAAACAAGTCAAAATGAGGCTCAGTAGTGTGTGTGGCCTCCACGTGCCCATATGACCTCCCTACAACGCCTGTGCATGCTCCTGATGAGGTGGCGGACGGTCTCCTGAGGGATCTCCTCCCAGACCTGGACTAAAGCATCTGCCAACTCCTGGACAGTCTGTGGTGAAACGTGACATTGGTGGATAGAGCGAGACATGATGTCCCAGATGTGCTCAATTGGATTCAGGTCTGAGGAACGGGCGGGCCAGTCCATAGCATCAATGCCTTCGTCTTGCAGGAACTGCTGACACACTTCAGCCACATGAGGTCTAGCATTGTCTTGCATTAGGAGGAACCCAGGGCCAACCGCACCAGCATATGGTCTCACAAGGGGTCTGAGGATCTCATCTCGGTACCTAATGGCAGTCAGGCTACCTCTGGCGAGCACATGGAGGGCTGTGCGGCCCTCCAAAGAAATGCCACCCCACACCATTACTGACCCAATGCCAAACCGGTCATGCTGGAGGATGTTGCAGGCAGCAGAACGTTCTCCACGGCGTCTCCAGACTCTGTCACGTCTGTCACATGTGCTTAGTGTGAACCTGCTTTCATCTGTGAAGAGCACAGGGCGCCAGTGGCGAATTTGCCAATCTTGGTGTTCTCTGGCAAATGCCAAACGTCCTGCACGGTGTTGGGCTGTAAGCACAACCCCCACCTGTGGACGTCGGGCCCTCATATCACCCTCATGGAGTCTGTTTCTGACCGTTTGAGCAGACACATGCACATTTGTGGCCTGCTGGATGTCATTTTGCAGGGCTCTGGCAGTGCTCCTCCTGTTCCTCCTTGCACAAAGGCGGAAGTAGCGGTCATGCTGCTGGGTTGTTGCCCTCCTACGGCCTCCTCCACGTCTCCTGATGTACTGGCCTGTCTCCTGGTAGCGCCTCCATGCTCTGGACACTATGCTGACAGACACAGCAAACCTTCTTGCCACAGCTCGCATTAATGTGCCATCCTGGATAAGCTGCACTACCTGAGCCACTTGTGTGGGTTGTAGACTCCGTCTCATGCTACCACTAGAGTGAAAGCACCGCCAGCATTCAAAAGTGACCAAAACATCAGCCAGGAAGCATAGGAACTGAGAAGTGGTCTGTGATCACCACCTGCAGAACCACTCCTTTATTGGGGGTGTCTTGCTAATTGCCTATAATTTCCACCTGTTGTCTATCCCATTTGCACAACAGCATGTGAAATTGATTGTCACTCAGTGTTGCTTCCTAAGTAGACAGTTTGATTTCACAGAAGTGTGATTGACTTGGAGTTACATTGTGTTGTTTAAGTGTTCCCTTTATTTTTTGAGCAGTGTATAACACACAGTTCATCAGTTTACTCACGGTTAGCAGATAGCCTCCCTGGGCTGGCAGCACAGTGTTGAGGTGGACAGCACAAAATCCTCCGGGGCACGCTCTGTGGTAGGAAGCATCAGCCAAGATGGTGGTTGAGGTGCCCTTGATGTTAAGGGTGCTTAGGGTGCTTGTTGCGGCTGAGTCTTTTGATGATTTTTGTCGTGACGCCAGTACCGTTAATGGTAGTACAACCATGGGTGGTAATAATGAGGTAGATAGTGGTAAGATGCAACTCACAACTTTTACTTTGGATGTCTTTCAGTTGCAGTAGTACAATTATGCAGTTTTAGATGATACAGAGGTAATTGTGCAAATCCACTGTTTAAGGCTTGTCAGGTTTTTATGTTTTTGGAGCAGTGGGTTAGGTGTACCTGGTTCCTTTAGATGCTTTGGATCCTATTCTTTGTCTTTCCCTACAAGCTAAATATTTTTAGACAGGAAAACTCAACTGTCCCTTAGAAGGTTGGTGTGGCTGCCTGAAGCTATAAAACCTCCACCATGCAAGGGTGTCTGTGGCCCTCAATAATGGCTCTTATCACCGATGAATTCCTAGGAATGCTTGTTTCTTTTCCAGGGAGGCAAACTCTTCTCCTACTGGTCAGGGATGCAAGTCTATAGTCCAGCTACAGAAGGGAAACGCTCTTCTGCGCCTAACATCTGAGTAAACACCTCCTAGCGAAGTTGGCTCCACTCACTAATCTCTGTTGCGAAGTCTTCACTCTATCTTTCCTCCCACTAACTTGATCTGGCTACCTCAGATCTGCTCACTTCTGAACTACATCCTGGTTTCAACTCCTCTCATCTTCCTCCTGGTCTCAACCACTCTCAACTGACTAACTAGGCCTGACCTGAATTTATATAAGACCTAAGCTCTATCCCCATCTAGTGGTGGGATGTATAAATTACACCTAATAGGCCTGTTAACAGGGATTTGGCAGTTACACAAATGCAAAATTATACATAACAACCTAGTGCTTATAATAATATAAAAAGTGCTTTTAAGCAGTGCCCACACACACGTAGTGGGACGCTGCATATGTAACTGAATCAACATCTGGTAATTATACCCAGCATGGGGTCAAAGATGTTGATTCCATTATCCTAATTGGAGTCAGTAGGTGATAATGACCTCCCCGAAAAAGGTGTCAAGACAGCATTGTATGTGGCAGACAATAGATGTCAACCCCCCGCCTCTATTCAAGCTTGGCTGTCTTGCTGTCTTGACACCTTTTTCTGGGAGGTCATTATCACCTACTAACTCCAATTAGGATAATGGAATCAACACCTTTAACCCCATGCTGGGTATAATTACCAGATGTTGATTCAGTTACATATTTATTCCCAGAGAATTCTTGTACAGTCACTCAGAATTGAGAAAGCTCGTTGGAAGAAGTAATCAACAGTAAGTCCAATTGCCTTGATTTATTCTTTACAGATATACCATGACCTGGATAAATGAGAACCTTCACAGCCGTTAGTATGGGCAGCATAAAGTTGATGACAGGTTCCATTTCCCTTTAGTGTTACTCCACCTTGGAGCTATACTTTTTACTAAATGTTAGTGTGTTTTATAGTAGTTTCCCCTAAAGTGAGGAAAATTACCTTCTACCTCACAGTTTTTTTTTTTGCCTTCCTCTGGATCAGCTTGCAGGATAACAGGCTGAACTGGATGGACAGATGTCTTTTTCAGCCTTATAAACTATGTTACTATGTTTTCCATATATACAGTACAGTGGTCCCCCAAATTATGGCCTTAGCTTACAATATTTTCAATATACAGACAATTGTTTTTCCGGGGCCATTATAACGAAAAACCAGATTTAACATACAATGTCACAGACCCTGCTGATCTGCAGCACATGTGATAAACTGGAAGGTCAATTCAATCAGAGCATGCGTTTCACCAATAAAAAAGAATCTATTACTGAAGTACATGTACTGATTGACTCTCTAGTAGCACCTCTCCATTATGCAGCACAGAACTACATACAGTGGATATAAAAAGTCTACACGCCCCTGTTAAAATGTCAGGTTTCTGTGATGTAAAAACATTTGACAAAGATAAATCATTTCAGAAATTTTTCCACCTTTAATGTGACCTATAAACTGTACCACTCAATTGAAAAACAAACTGAAATCTTTTAGGTAGAGGGAAAAAATAAAAAAATAATATGGTTGCATAAGTGTGCACACCCTTAAACTTATACTTTGTTTTTTATTACAGCACTCAGTCTTTTTGGGTATGAGTCTATCAGCATGGCACATTTTGACTTGGCAAGATTTGTCCACTCTTCTTTGCAAAAACACTCCAAATCTAGCAGATTGCGAGGGCATCTCCTGTGCACAGCCCTCTTCAGATCACCCCACAGATTTTCAATCGGATTCAGGTCTGGGCTCTGGCTGGTCCATTCCAAAACTTTAATCTTCTTCTGGTTAACCATTCCTTTGTTGATTTGGATGTATGCTTTGGGTCGTTGTCATCAGGGCCGTCTTTAATATTGATTGGACCCTGGGCAAAAATTTACTTGGGCCCCCTGGATCCCGCCTTCCCACACCTTAGCAGGCAATCACGCCCTCCACCACAACACACACACAAAAAATCCACACATCTGGTAGAGTACAGTGAATGACTGTAAATACTTCCAGTTCTGAAGACTCCAGCGGCTCAGGATCAGTGCTCTGGGCAGCTGGGCTCAGGCTGGAAGTGGGCACCGCTCTGCAGGAAGGAGACCAGGGCTCGGCTCACCCTAGTGTTACAGTGCACCCCAGCACCCCACAGTATGCAGTATAGCACCCTATAGTATACAGCACCACAGAGTATGCAGTATAGCACCCCACACTATACAGTACCCCACAGTATAAAGGGAGTGCAGAATTATTAGGCAAGTTGTATTTTTGAGGATTAATTTTATTATTGAACAACAACCATGTTCTCAATGAACCCAAACAACTCATTAATATCAAAGCTGAATATTTTTGGAAGTAGTTTTTAGTTTGTTTTTAGTTTTAGCTATTTTAGGGGGATATCTGTGTGTGCAGGTGACTATTACTGTGCATAATTATTAGGCAACTTAACAAAAAACAAATATATACCCATTTCAATTATTTATTTTTATCAGTGAAACCAATATAACATCTCAACATTCACAAATATACATTTCTGACATTCAAAAACAAAACAAAAACAAATCAGTGACCAATATAGCCACCTTTCTTTGCAAGGACACTCAAAAGCCTGCCATCCATGGATTCTGTCAGTGTTTTGATCTGTTCACCATCAACATTGCGTGCAGCAGCAACCACAGCCTCCCAGACACTGTTCAGAGAGGTGTACTGTTTTCCCTCCTTGTAAATCTCACATTTGATGATGGACCACAGGTTCTCAATGGGGTTCATATCAGGTGAACAAGGAGGCCATGTCATTAGATTTTCTTCTTTTATACCCTTTCTTGCCAGCCACGCTGTGGAGTACTTAGACGCGTGTGATGGAGCATTGTCCTGCATGAAAATCATGTTTTTCTTGAAGGATGCAGACTTCTTCCTGTACCACTGCTTGAAGAAGGTGTCTTCCAGAAACTGGCAGTAGGACTGGGAGTTGAGCTTGACTCCATCCTCAACCCGAAAAGGCCCCACAAGCTCATCTTTGATGATACCAGCCCAAACCAGTACTCCACCTCCACCTTGCTGGCGTCTGAGTCGGACTGGAGCTCTCTGCCCTTTACCAATCCAGCCACGGGCCCATCCATCTGGCCCATCAAGACTCACTCTCATTTCGTCAGTCCATAAAACCTTAGAAAAATCAGTCTTGAGATATTTCTTGGCCCAGTCTTGACGTTTCAGCTTGTGTGTCTTGTTCAGTGGTGGTCGTCTTTCAGCCTTTCTTACCTTGGCCATGTCTCTGAGTATTGCACACCTTGTGCTTTTGGGCACTCCAGTGATGTTGCAGCTCTGAAATATGGCCAAACTGGTGGCAAGTGGCATCTTGGCAGCTGCACGCTTGACTTTTCTCAGTTCATGGGCAGTTATTTTGCACCTTGGTTTTTCCACACGCTTCTTGCGACCCTGTTGACTATTTTGAATGAAACGCTTGATTGTTCGATGATCACGCTTCAGAAGCTTTGCAATTTTAAGAGTGCTGCATCCCTCTGCAAGATATCTCACTATTTTTGACTTTTCCGAGCCTGTCAAGTCCTTCTTTTGACCCATTTTGCCAAAGGAAAGGAAGTTGCCTAATAATTATGCACACCTGATATAGGGTGTTGATGTCATTAGACCACACCCCTTCTCATTACAGAGATGCACATCACCTAATATGCTTAATTGGTAGTAGGCTTTCGAGCCTATACAGCTTGGAGTAAGACAACATGCATAAAGAGGATGATGTGGTCAAAATACTCATTTGCCTAATAATTCTGCACGCAGTGTATAGTAGAGCAGTATAGCAGCCCACAGTATACAGCACCCCACAGTATACAACACCTCACAGTATACAGTAGAGCAGTATAGCACCTCACCGTATACAGCACCCCAAACTATACACGATATAGCACCCCACACTATACAGTCCCCCACACTATACAGTACAGCAGTATAGCACTCCACAATATACAGCACCCACAGTATACAGTATACAGCCCCCCACAGTATACAGCCCCCACAATATACAGTACAGCAGTATAGCACTCCACAATATACAGCACCCACAGTATACAGCCCCCACACTATACAGTACAACAGTATAGCACTCCACAATATACAGCACCCACAGTATACAGTAGTATACAGCCCCCCACAGTATACAGGCCCCCACAGTATACAGCCCCCCACAGTATACAGGCCCCCACACTATACAGCACCCCACTATACAGTAGTTTACAGTATATTAGCATAACAGCCCCTGTAACCTTTTTCTGATGTAATCTTCACAAAAAAAGCTCCACAGTTAAGGCAAACTTCTCCTGCAACACTCCTGGTAGAAAGGACCTTGATGACCTCATAGCCATGTGACCAGTAATATTGCTGGTTACTGGTCACATGGTGATGATGTCATCTAAGGTCCTAGAGAATCACAGCTCTCACAGTACGCTGCCTGGAGTGCCGGCAGGCATGGCAGCACCCTCTGTGTAGCTGACAGCCTGACACCCCCCAGGAGCAACTGGGCCCGGGGCAGCTGCCCCTTTTGCCCCTTGTTAAAGACGGCCCTGGTTGTCATGCTGAAAGATGAAGTTCCTCTTCATGCTCAGCTTTCTAGCAGAAGCCTGAAGGTTTTGTGCCAATATTGACTGGTATTTGGAACTGTTCATAATTCCCTCTAGCTTAACTAAGGCCCCAGTTCCAGCTGAAGAAAAACAGCCCCTTTGCATGATGCTGCCACCACCATGCTTCACTGTGGGTATGGTGTTCTTTTGGTGATGTGCAGTGTTGTTTTTGCACCAAACATATCTTTTGGAATTATGGCCAAAAAGTTCAACCTTGGTTTCATCAGACCATAACACCTTTCCCCACATGCTTTTGGGAGACTTCAGATGTGTTTTTGCAAAATGTAGCCTGGCTTGGATGCTTTTCTTCGTAAGAAAAGGCTTTCGTCTTGTCACTCTACCCCATAGCCCAGACATATGAAGAATACGGGAGATTGTTGTCACATGTACCACACAGCCAGTACTTGCCAGATATTCCTGCAGCTCATTTAATGTTGCTGTAGGCCTCTTGGTAGCCTCCCAGACCAGTTTTCTTCTCGTCTTTTTATCAATTTTGGAGGGACGTCCAGTTCTTGGTAATGTCACTGTTGTGCCATATTTTTTCCACTTGATGATGACTGTCTTCACTGTGTTCCATGGTATATCTAATGCCTTGGAAATTCTTTTGTACCCTTCTCCTGACTGATAGCTTTTAACAATGAGATCCCTCTGATGCTTTGGAAGTTCTCTGTAGACCATGGCTTTTGCTGTGGGATGCGACTAAGAAAATTTCAGGAAAGACCAACTAGAGCAGCTGAACTTTATTTGGGATTAATCAGAGGCACTTTAAATGATGGCAGGTGTATGCTGACTCCTATTTAACATGATTTTGAATGTGATTGCTTAATTCTAAACACAGCTACATCCCCAGTTATAAGAGGGTGTGCACACTTATGTAACCACATTATTATTTTTTTGTTTTGTTTTCTTCCCTCTACCTAAAAGATTTCAGTTTGTTTTTCAATTGAGTGGTACAGTTTATAGGTCACATTAAAGGTGGAAAAAGTTCTGAAATGATTTATCTTTATCTCATTTTTTTACATCACAGAAACCTGACATTTTAACAGGGGTGTGTAGACTTTTTATATCTACTGTATATTACAGGCTGAGCAACTCTTTTGGACACCAGAACCAGCTTTATTTTGATCTTCTGGTACAGTGCTTTGCTGTACAGGACCTTGAAGAAGTCCTTGTTCTCATATAGAAAGTGTTTCACAACTTCCAGTAGCTCAGTATGACTTCTATGAGAGCGAATTGCTCAAAATTTGATTCAGTTGAATCAGTTGACCAATTCAATTTGGGTCTGATTTCAGAATTGTTTCAACCTGAATTGAAAGTGCTCTAATTGGCAATCTCTTGTCTCTCACATTTTTTTTACATTTTTCTTTTTTTCTTTCTCTCTACCTAAAATTTGCCCAAAAGCATATCATCAAAGAATGTGCATGCGACTAATTTTTTTATTTTAATTTTTTTACAAAATTTGGGTCAGATCCAACTAGTTTGGAATCAATTTGCTCATCTCAACATACTTAATCTTTATCAGTAATCTGCTCATCTTTTTCTTATTTTGGGATGATGTGCTTGTCATGGAGATCTTTTAGAGGCTTCAGAGCCAATTGCTAGTTTTCTATGGGCTCAAGAACCTCTGTATTTCAGTTAGCAGAGACAGCATCCACCACGGGTTCCAGGTTCTGATGTAACAGCAAATCTACTCGTGCAGTATCCATGAGGTCCAACAGAAAAAAAAGTCCAGCTAGGTGACTTTGGAGCAGATCACACTGCTGATCAATTTTTTTAGGTTAATTTAAAACATATCAACCTCAATGTATGGCCTGTGTGCAATAAGCAGAATGCACAAAACAGAATGGGTGGGCAGGACAATGAACTGACTAAAACAGAGCATGGAAGCATACCTATAAAGCAAGTTCAAATTTCTAATATTTTGGGGTAAGCATTAATATGGTGCAATGTTAAACTGTTATTGGTGCAGAAAAGCAGCAGTTTGAGAGCAGATATTTACAAAACTTTTTAAATAGCATCAAATATACTGTGGATTTTAAAATGTTTGGTTTACAGGGTTATTTCCCTCTTATAAAAGTGATGGCATACCGCTTGGACATCCATCACTTTATTATTGGTAGGGATCAGATCTCTAAGACCTCCACCAATCCTAAGAAAGAAGGGGCTGTGCACATTGGTGCTCCTAGCCACTCGATGGGCAGGAAGCTGCAACACTGAGCACATGTTCATTCTTACCATGCAGTATGCTATCACTTTATAAGACAGAAATAATGCTTTAATGGATGCCATATGACTACCAGTCTTCTGGTGATACAAATTGAGACCTGAAAATAAGCACCATCCCCGTGTAAAAGTAAAGCAGTAGGGTTTTATAGAAAAATAAAATATCTGCCTCTAGATGTATCATAAAATATATATCATCCTGAGAATAAACCATATCCAATAGACCAGTCAGTTATAGTAAGTGAAAAAGAGAAGAATGCTTCAGGATCAACAGGGTCCAGTAAATTATTTAAAAGGAACATCACTTAGAAACAGCTACGTTTATTGAGTATTATAAAATGAACATGCAAACAACATTGTTCGGCCTTAACAGTCTCCCGTTCTCCTGATGTAGCTTGACAAATTGGAGCTCCCGCAGTGGCTGCCAAGTAATCAGACTGTGACAAATGCCTTACTACCAGCAATTTATTTTCATTTTACTGAATATTTCCTGTGCATAACCACAGTCTCAACAATGCATTCTTATTATTTAGTTTATCTTTTTTGTACGCAGTCTGGTTGAATTACGTTGAAATGAATTTCAGGTCCATATCTTAACTGTAAAGGTCCTTTAAATAACACCCATTGTCCCTAAATACAGGGGCTGTGGCAGTGCAGAGAATTGCAGCTTGACTGGGACAAAGCTACAATATCCTGGACTGTAGTGTATGAAACAAGTTTTCAATGAATATTCGTTATATTTTGGAAGTAACTTCAGTCCCATATGATCAGACCAATAACAGAGATAATCTGTGATAGTTGGTGGACTTGTGTCCAGGAGCTTCAAGTAATGCCCCTGGAAACAAGTGGGAAGTGTGCCACTTTTTGGTGTATTTTCTCAGAATGTGGTTGCAAAGGATATTTATGGCTGAATCTGCGACTTTTCCTCTCTCACGCCACTTTTCCGAGGTGGCGGAAAAAGGGGGAGTGGTGTGGATGGGGAAGGATATGGGCCTGCAGGCCCTTATGATTCATCATTTTCTATGCCTTTTTTTGGGGGTAGAAAATGACTTAAACCTATGCCAGAAAGGGAGCTGGCGTTGATTTAAGCAAGTAGCTTATCTGACTGTAAAGCACCCAAGTTATGTAGAGGCTGGTGTCCCTACATAACTTAGGCTTATCAAGTGGCGGTGGACATGGACTAAGACCGGCGTCTAAATTGCTGGTCTTAGTAAATTTCCCCCAAAGTTTATAAACCTAACTTTATATTCTATGATATATATAGTGTTGCCATACATTTAGTTCTTTGGCAGTCTGTAAGTTCCAAGGTGGGTGCTCCAAGTAGGGTTGCCAACCCGTAGTATAACAAAAGAGAGACTATAGCACTGTGTAATCAATGCAATTATAGAGAATATTTAGAAAAGTTCATGGCAAAGCAACGTGTGAGGTTTTGGTGAGATGGTGACCTTTTTCAAACACTACAAGATAATTAGGAGCATGTTAAAAATGCATGACAATTATTTTTTTTTAAATCTAAATGAATCACACAGATATCAAGTAAAGGTAACATGATAAAAGTAACAATGGAAATAAAACAAACATATAGACTTAACTACAAAAAATGTAATGGGGTAAATGATAGTACAATAAAAAAATATTGACTGATAAGGAGCATCCACATAAAACCTTCTAACTATCTAAGGAATATATATAGCATAATCTGATATGCGTATTTTCTATTTCATTTGTTGACCTCTGAATTAAAGGGGTTATACCTTCCTAAATGTAAAAAATAAAAATCAGACATCATATAGTATAGTACAGGACAATATGTAACAAAGCTTGAAGCAGCCCTGTTTCCCATACGGATCCAGAGCTCCCTCATACACTGTTCTAGTTGTTCCGAGGGTGTGTCCTTTCTCAGATGTCATGTCCTTAATGCTAAGGGTGTGTGTTCTTTTTTGAGGGGGCATGTCCTTTATCAGGGGGGTGCCCTTGCTGCTACAGCTCTCTCTGTAATTATCACAGCTTCTAACAGTAGATAGGGCTAGTGGTAGTTGGAGGATGGAACTAAGAATGTGCAACGTCCTCAACTATGTCACTAAGATGGTCAGAGAAGTAAAGAAAAGAACAAACAGCAGGTGCGCTGTACAAATAGATTTTATTGGATAACTCAGTAGCTATACTACATTTTTTATTGCATGCAGTTAGAAACGTATTCAGATATAGATGCTGGTTTGAAAAATGTAGAACATTTTTCGAGAGACATATCCTTTAATTAACCTTTCAATAGCTTACTTTACTTTGCTTAGGTGTTGTATAATGCATTCCATTACATGTATCATTGTAAACAGAATTCCTAGGTAGTTAGGATCAGTGTGGGTCCCCCAACAAGGAAAAAGGTCAGTTTCTGTCCACACCACTGTAACCATATAAATATCCCTACAGCAGACAGAATAAACATCGCTACTATATATATATGTGATCTTATTCAGAGAACTGAAAGGTTTTGCTCAGTAGAAGCAAATTTCATAATTTATTTATTTAATGCACTTATATAGCGCTACTATATTCCGCAGCGCTTTACAGACATTAGGATCCAACTGTCTCCAATGGGGCTCATAATCTAAGGTCCTATCAGTATGTCTGTGGAGTGGGGGAGGAAACCCATGCAAACACGGGGAGAACATACAAACTCCATGGAGATGTTGTCCTTGGTCGGATTCGAACCTAGGACCCCAGCACTGCAAGGCACCAGTGCTAACCACTGAGCCACTGTGCTGCCCATTAATTAATAAAGTAATTAAGTAATAATTAAACAATTTCAATCGTTGGGCTAGTTCTGGCAGGGGAACGGCCTGCCGGATCCGTGCTACCGCTAGTGCTCCGGCCCCATTCACTATAATAGGGGCAGGCCGGAGGTATGGCCGCAGCACGGCAAACATGCCGAGAGGCAGCCGTAATAAAACTATGACATGTTGTAGTTTTATTCCGTCCGCCTCTTGACTGGAAACAAAAATGTTTAAACATCTTTTAAAACCTTTTTCTCTCCAGCTTCGATGTTACTGTTACACACCCAGAAGGGAAAAGCCCATTCTGACTCAGCAAGCTATACAGAAAACAAAGAGCAATATAGAAGAACTCCTGTATAAAATGGAAACTTTGGTAAGGTTTATTTTTGGGGAAAATAGAATACATTTATGAAAACTGTCTAAATAAAAATCGCTGTTGCCCATAGCAACCAATTATAGACTTAGAAAATGTAAGTGCCACATAGTCAAAACAGCAATCACTGATCAACTCACTGCTCCAGCTGTCCATAGACTTGTATCCATGCTTGGATAATTGAGGAGGCGATCCAGCAGTAGCAAAGATAATGTGATCCAGCACCAGAGGTAGATCTCAATAAAATATCTTCAAATTTAGTAATAATATTACGTTAAAGGGGTTATCTAGGATTTTTGAAGTTGATGGTTTATCTTTAGAATAGATCATCAATATCAGATTGGCTGGGGTCCGACTCCTGGCATGAACAGGCTGCGGCGCTCTGTGAGCCCTTAAATGAATCGTGCATCTGGTATATCTGATCGGTGGGGGTCCGATGCCTGGCGTAGGTCATTATTAAATACTGCCTGCACAACTCCATTTTAAGCCTCTTCTTAGGCCAGTGATGTCACGTTCATCAGTCACTATGGCCTATGTGCAGCTCAGTCCAAATCAAGTGAAAGAGGCTGAGCTGCAATACCAAGTGCAGTGAGCCTGCAGGGGAATGGTTGTGAGGAGGATGGGAGTGGTGGCAGTGGCTATGACTAGTGTTGAGCTCGAATATTCGAATAGAGAATATTATTCGCGAATATCGCAACTTTGAAAATTCACGAATATGCGAATATGCAGTTCGCGAATATGCAGTGTTCGCCGACGAACACATGCGATCTGCCATCTTTATTCCCAAGCCCGGTGATGCAGAGGTAAGTACTTACCTGGGGCCTGCGCCGCAAGCCGCTCTGAAACACATGCGGTCACCGGGAGCAGGCAGTTCCGAGAACAGCCTTCATCGGGCTGTTCTCAGAACTGCCTGCTCCCGGTGACCGCATGTGTTTCAGAGCGGCTCGCAGCGCATGCACAGGTAAGGACTTACCTCTGCATCACCGGGCTTGGGAATAAAGATGGCAGATCGCATGTGTTCGTCGGCAAACACTGCAAACTGGCCATCACTGTTCTGGACCTTCTATAAAGTTTGGTCTCTTTACTGCAGGGGTACTCTGGTAATAAAGTAGCTTCTTTGGCATGTGTAGTCTCAGAGACAGAGATTCTTTGGAATTGGGCCGGGTCTACAGGAACTCTCACACACATGTCCTTTCTGTGGCTCTGCTCAGACTAGACTCACTAACTAGCCAAGGAGCCGACTAAGGCTATCACCCTGGTAACCTAAACAGTCTGTCAATATAATTCCTATATTGTGCGCTTGCATTGCTATTTAAAAAAGGTATCTTATCTTGGCAACATTAAATTAAATCATTAGCAGTAATAAACGATTTCCAGTAGGCCTCTGCTACCCAATGGACAGCACTTGCTTGGTAAGCTATGAGTAGACTGTGGTGCTCTCTGGAGCACTAGTAAGCTCCACAGCTTTCTCAAAAAGTTGATTGGCTGGGGTGCCAGGAATCGGACCCCCGCCTATCTAATATTGATGACCTATCCTGAGGACAGGCCATAAACGTTAAAATCTCAGGGAACCCCTTTAAAATCTAGTGGTACACAACAGGATCCAAAAAGATATTGAGCAACTGGTCTATAAGCTTTGGACAGTTAATAGTCTTTACTCATGACTCATCTGATATGTGTAGACCAATTGCTCATTATCTTTAGGGAACCCTGTGCTGTACGGTTGGATTTTAACTAAATACTAATAATTTGGAAGATATTTTATTGAAATCTACATCTGGTGCCATATCACTTTATCTTTACAAAATCAAAGCTCCCGAGGTTTATCACCTCCCACAAGTGTGTATAATTCTTTCCAAACTGGTAAAAGATCAATGATGTGATCAAAATGAAAGCCAGATGGATGCTAAAGTATCTCACTGAGCTTTAGTGTAGGTTCACACATAGCTGATTGGTGGCAGATATTTCTTCGACTGTCCCATTCACCTAGAACGGAGATAGTAAAAATCCATGCATATGTGGCAGGAACAACTAATTTCTGTAACAAATCTACTACATTTGAAGAGTCAATCTTCTGTTGTTAGCCTCAAGCACTTGTCAGAACTCCATACTATTTCTTCTAGGGGATAGTATCTTCATTGGCGCATGGTACTTTTTTTCTTTTTTTCCTAGGGCCATATAGAAGTCTATAGATTATATATATATATATATATATATATATATATATATATGGAAAAAAATAACCAGCAGCACCACCAAGCCAGGAAAAAAAGTAGAGAGGGTGCAATGTCCAAGTATGGTAACTGGTGCTTACCCACTAATATGGAACAAAGAAATCGGACTGCACTCCAGTTGAATCCTCAGTGAAAAAAGGTTTATTCACCCATAGGTGGCACAAGCGACGTTTCGGCTCGCAATGAGCCTTTCTCAAGCCTGACGCTTGAGAAAGGCTCATTGCGAGCCGAAACGTCGCTTGTGCCACCTATGGGTGAATAAACCTTTTTTCACTGAGGATTCAACTGGAGTGCAGTCCGATTTCTTTGTTCTATATATATATATATATTTGCTCTGTAAAGAACCAAAATGTGTTTACTCACATGAGCCCATACAAAGAAGACTGCTTTCTATTAGCAATGATCGAATTTCCCAAATTTGTTTCCGGTCTGGTTTGGTCAAATTGGCCATCAGATTAGATTCATTCCAGTTAACTTCAACCCAACTTGAAAGTGCCTCAGTTACCCTGAAAAGTCATGTATGGCACTATGGGGTCTCCTAGGACTCTATACAACCCCCTTTAATGTCAAGACAGCATTAGTAATGTCAAAGTGACATTATCGTTTGCAAGTGTGCAAGTATTATCAAAAATACAATATATACAAGACTGATTCAGTTATTCATCCGGTTATAGGACCTTGTATTTTCTTGATGGAGAAACATTTTAAAGGGAACGTGTCGTCAGAAAATTACCCATTGTTTAAATCAAGTTTTTAATTACAATATATATTTTAGAACTCTTGGTGTTTTCTTTTTAATTTTCAATATTCCTATCTTTACTTTAAAAAAATTCAAAAATCATGCTGTTTTCACACATTGCATTAGGTCTAAAATATGTCACATGGACGATAGACACAATAGACTGGAAGGACTATTCTACCATTTCTATGGGAGAGTTTTCTAGTCATGCTCTGTGACCTATACTGAGGTCAGGAGGGAGTAGATAAGCTGTGATATCACCTATTGTGAATGATGGATCCAATGTTATCTATACAAAATTGATATGTGTCATTATAATTCTGCATGTGATAATAATGTGATGGCTACTGAACAAGAAGTCTAGACATATTATTAAGCCTAGTGGCCAGTTGGAAAACTGCATGATTTTTAAATACAAAAATATATATATTTAACATAAAAAACAATTTAAACAGTATCTAATTTTCTGATGACACTTTCCTTTAGTGTAGCGCAACACTCGCTTGCACAGATCTTCAATTTTTTTTTACCCCAGATTTTTTTTTTACCCCAGATTTTTTTTTACCCCAGATTTTTTTTTACCCCCACCCCAAATCCCTTTTATATATATATATATATATATATATATATATATATATAGCATATTCTCAATTACCTATACCACACTGTCCACTTTGCAATTTGACCACCATCTGTACCCTGTAACTCACTCCATCGCTTCTTTGGCACCTCACCTAATTATTTGGTCTTCTTCTATATATACGGTATTCACCAATATTCTATGTCCTACCTCCTTAACTGACCAGGGTGAGAGGACTCGCTGGGATCTCAACTGGAAATTGGATTACTATTTGCCAGGTTACAGAGAGCGTTCTGCTACTAGAAGCATACCAAGTAGGTGGTCTTCAAGAACATTTTTTGTAAACTTGCTTAACTAAAGGGTCTGACTCTCTTAGGTGTCCTCATAAATGAGTGAAATGTCTTTCTTCCCATAAGTCTCATTGTACAGAGACTGTTTTATTATGTCTTCCTGAAAATTATTAAAAACGGTTTTTACTTCCTAAATATTTGTATATCAAACATTGGTTCTAATTTATAGCCTAAAAGGCTTGGGGTAGGGGGGGGGGGGGTGTATTAGTCAGTTTGCTACAGAAAAGTGTGTTAAAAAGTTGCAATCATGTGTTTGCATCTTGTTAAAATAGTCTCAATTGGCTTTTTTATGCAGTCCTCGCCACATTTCCAAAAGGGGGTATGGCAAGCGTGAGAAGAGGGCATGGCTAGCCACCGCAACAAATTTATTTTCATTTACGCAAGCTTTCTGGTGCAAATGAAGCCAGAAATCTACAGCAGTGCCTCGTCATAAATTAGGCACGTCTTCTGGCAGTGCAGTGATTTTCAAAACCGGAGCAGAAAGCACCAGTCTTGATAAGTCTCCCCCTTTGTCGTAAACAAGATAAAAATCATAGACTGCTGGGAATTGAAGGTGAATAGATAAGATGTCCATATGCATTAGATGAAGGTCGTTTCAAGCCACCAATTTTGACAGAACCATCCACCCTTCTAATGTGCTTGGTGTTCTGACTCTCCCTTGAGCGTAGAATAGATCACTGGGAGTAGATCCCTGCAAATAGATTTATACAGCTCTCATTGAACTCCCAATGTGAGATGTAAGGATCTCTCCCTAGTGGACAATGCAGGCAGAAGTGTTATTACCAAAATCTGGATAGGGAGGTATAGTTGTGTTTGTATTCAGCTGCCATATTTTCAAAAGTGACAACAGGACATGCAACCATGATGTTACTTTTGTATAAAATGACAATAAGCTGGAATTTTGTCAGGCTGTTCAATCAATAGCAGCTTACCATCAGTGGAGAAGTAAATTCCAAAATCACAATACATATGGCTGTATCTCCTGTTGTTACTTTTACAAAAAAAATGGCTGCTGGAATAAAGAGGACCTGTCACCACTCCTGAAATGTCTGTTTTAATAACTACATGCATTCCCCATGTAATAACAATTCTGGAGCATCTATGCTCTGTTGTGTCAGTCCTTTATATAGGAGTTATGAACGAATTGCCAGCAGTCTGCAGTAAGGGTACAGAGGGGTGGTAACAAATTAGGGGTGTGTCCATGCATTGTCTCACTCTATTCGTCAGTGCTGTCATTGTCAGACTGTGCATGGACACCTTCCATATGTCTGTCCATGAGTGAGGCAATGAGGCAATGTCCCTCTGTTTACACTTCTTGCTAAAGTCTCTTTTAATAGAATATGACTGGTGACTGTACTCTATCATTAACGCCTGCAATTTGCAAAGTGGTGGGCAGGTTCAATGATATGAATGGCCAAGCTCATCCCTGAGGTGTGTAGGGTGTCTTAACTTAATACCCCTCAAAAGCAGCAGGGTCTGGAAAGCTTTAAGCAAGTTAACTTGCTGACTAACTTCTCTCCTGGCCATGCAGATTCTCCAATCTTTTCTTTCTTCCTCTTTACTGTAGCAGAAGCAGAGTATCCCATGGAGATCTGAGTCTTTGACTTCTTAAATATGGAGGCCTAAGGAGAGGAGCACATAGAGTCTTCTTCCTACCCCCTTTAACATCATCCGAAGATTAAATAGAACTTTCTAGAGCTAGAGGTGGAGCCAGCCCACACCCTAAGTTCCCTAATAGGGCTTGGCCATGATAATTAACCCTGGCTGTGTGTATCCCATGCTAAGACATACTGAGTACACATTACATTCTATAGAATAACAACACCAAACGACTCCAGATAGGCCCATATGTTTTTATTGAAAACTGAAAAAACATTGTTTTAATCATTTTAGCGGACCCACAACCTCCAAAATCTATCAAAAAGAAGTCCTATAAAGATGATGTTTTTCAAAGGCTGTCTGCGCTGAGAAAGAGGTAAGAAACAGGCCATGGTACCATTGTAGCCTTCATAGGAATCTGTGTGGAATTTTCCTGGTTGCTTTATTTTTATTTGCAATATACTGATACTGCAAAAAAAACAATGTCTGCTGAATCATACCAAAGCTCTACTTTTTGAAACTGAGAGCATTCTTTATCAAAGTAGTACCTTTTTAGTTAGCCCTGGTGTCCCTGAACTGACAGGTAAAGTTAGCGTGCTGTTAGGTACCATAAGCATGGGAAGGTCAATCATTTTTCATTCGAATGCTCAGCACATTACTTTCTGATCATTTGGACTATGACCTAAAAGAGGTACAAAATGCAATAAAGCTCCCAGATATAAATTGGATGACACACAAAGAGCCCATTAAGCATGCATACTGTAATATATTACTCGGATGCTTGGTAATATTTATAATATATGGAATTCTTTCGTGAAATGCTATTTTTTTTCTGCATATGGTAACCTAACCTGTTCACATCATCATGCCTTAACCAATCTA
The DNA here is from genome assembly GCF_905171765.1 of Bufo bufo. Taxonomy (NCBI): domain Eukaryota; kingdom Metazoa; phylum Chordata; class Amphibia; order Anura; family Bufonidae; genus Bufo; species Bufo bufo. The sequence continues at coordinate 158,094,170 of NC_053395.1, forward strand.
TTAACTCTCTCTCTCTTTATGTCTCTCTCTCTCTCATCTCTCACTCTCTACTGAAACAAATTAAAAAATTTGAGTTCAACTGAATCCGAACTTTTTGAAAAGTTCAGACCAAATCCTGAACCACTTTGTTCATCCTTAAATGGCACCACTTAATATTGCATATGATGTAGGGGGAAGCTGGAGAAATTTCCAAATGGGGTGAAACTGAAAAAATAAAAATGGGTTTTGTTTTTACGGCGTTCCCTATACAGTAAAACTGAACTGTTACCCTCATTCTCTTGGTAATTACAGTGACACCACATTTATATAATTATTCTTGTGTTGTAATACTGAAAGAAGATTACTTTTCATTTGCATTGTCATATTCTGACCCCCATATCTTTTTTTTATAGTTAAGCCTATGGAGCTGTGTGTGGGATCATTTTCTGTGGGGGCAATCTGTAGTTTTTATTAACACCATTTTGGGTAATGTGTGACTGTTTGATTACTTTTTATTCAATTTTTTTTGCGAGGTAAAGCGACTAAAAAAATGGTGAATTGGCACCTGCAGACCTCCAAAGGAACTACAGCTTGGGAAGGCTAGCATTCATCAGTGGGACCCAGCCTAGCACAGCGAAAACACAGCTTCCCTAAATGCCATGAGGGGAGGCTGTTCTGTCCCCAGGAGTCTCAGATGCCGTGGTCACAATTGACCATGACATCTAAGGGGTTTAATGTCTTTGATCGGCATCATCACCGATCTTAGACCTTAGCCCAGGTGTCTGCTGTTTAAAACAGCAGAAACCCAGTGGCTATGATGCCCGCTCTGCTTGTGAGTTGATGTCTTTTTCAAACAATGGACTTCTACCATACATGTACAGCAGTGGTCCTAAAGGGGTTAAAGTCAAAATTATGTTTCTGTGATTTCTCTTTTTTTTTTTTTATCCATGTTGCTATCTACATTGAAATAGGACCTGTCAACTCTCCAGACATTGCTGTTGTAATAACTACTTGCGTTATCTCCATTTATGGAGCATCTGTTCTCCAAGTCTTTATGTTGTGCCATTCCTGTATTATTCCTGCTAGAAGTTAAGAATTAATTACTAGCAGCTTGCAGTGAAGGTCCAGATGGATGTTACCAGTTGGGGTGTGCCTTTACTGTCTGACACCAGCAGCACTGATTGGACAGAGTCAGACGCACCCACTACTGGTAACACCCAGCAGTACCTTTACTGCAGACTGCTGGCAATTTATTTGTAAACTTCTATCAGGAAAAATACAGGAATGGCACAGCATAGAGTCATAAGAATAGATGCTTCAGAATTGTTATTACATGGGGAATGCAAGTAGTTACTAGAACTGACATGCTGGCAAAGGTGATGGGTCCTCTTTAAAAAAGTAAATTAAAATTCTGCAGTTTTCACATTGGCCACGAGGCCTAAAATATAAGACTTCCGTCTTTAGAGAGCAGCTTCATGGGCCATAGACAGAATAGACAGGAAAGGACCTCATTGATTTACATGGGAGAGTTTTCTAGGCATGCTCTGTGACCTTTGTAGAGGTCAGGAGGGAACTGATAAGCTGTGACCACCATCTTGTGGGAATGGTGCATCCTGTCTTATCTATAGAAAGGTGTTACCACTTACCAGTCATTGTAATTCTGCTTGTGGTGATAATGATAATGGCTACCGAAAAGTTACCTGTACAGAACAAGAAATCATGACCTATTATTTGGCCTAGTGACCTGTGTGAAAATTGCATGATTAAATCCATTTTCATTAAAGGGGTTGGCCACTTTCTGGCTACTGACCAATATGTTTGTAAGATGACTATATGGCACTTACTAATATAGTCTTTGTTGAAATTCTGCACCATTTTGTATATTTTATAAGGTATGCCCTATTGTTCACACAGAGGACTTGTCCATAAGATGACCGTAGATGGAGGGTCATGTGACCAGGCAAATCACCTCCATGTAATGTGTCCTCCATTCAAACCCACTGCCCCTGCACTAAACGCCCAAAAGAACAAGTAAAGATGGCAAATGCAGTGTATGTGAATGGAGGAGACATAACATGGAGGTGATTTGCCTGGTCACATGACCCTCCATCTTATGGACAGATCCTCTGTGTAAACAAGAGGGCATACCTTATCAAATATAGCAAATGGTACAGAATTTCAACAAAGGCTAAATTAAGTGTCATATAATCATCTTACTAACATACTGGTCAACAATAACCAGAAAGCGGCCAGCCCCTTTAATTATAGACAGTGACTAGAGATGAGCAAATCGAAGCTGATGAAGTGGAATTAGATCCGAATTTTAGATAAAATTTGATTCGCAACGAATGCGAATTTCCTCGCACTTCGTGGTAATCGCATTTTTCCTAAAATGGCTGCTCCATGTGTGAAAACATGGGGCAAGGAACTCTGGGAAGGGGGGGATCACCCAGATTGACATGCCTGCATGCAGCCAATCAGCAGCCAGCCAGCCCTGTGATGTCACAGCCCTATAAATACGGCAGCCATCTTGGATTCAGACATTTTCCAGTGTTCTGAGTGCAGGGACAGACATGAGAAGGCACTAGGGACAGCAATAGGAAAAACCTGATTGTGAAAAGAAAACCTGAAAAAACAATTTATAAGTGCAGAGAAAGGATAGGAAGGAATCATTGCACATGATCTTAGTGCAGGGGGAGACGTCAGAAGGCGCTATGGACAGTGCTAGAAACGCGATTTACAAGTGGAGGGAAAAATTATTTGGGCATCCAAATAGCCATTATACAGCTCTGGCATTCCAGCAATTTGTTCTTGGGGTGCAAGTGCTATGTTGAAAAGCCTTTAGTGGCTTATATCTGTGGAAAACAAAAAATATATTCTCAGTTCATTTCTGCAGTTATATGTTGTGAAAGCATTTAGTGGCATATTTCAGTACAAAACAGAAAGATATATACGCAGTTCACTTCTGCAGCTATATGTGGTGAAACCGTTTAGTGGCGTATTTCAGTACAAAAAGAATAATAAATATGCACTTCACTGTTGCAGTTATTTGCGGTAAAAGCATTTAGTGACGTATTTCAGTACAAACAGAAAAATATATACACAGTTCTCTTCTGCAGTTATATGCGGTGAAAGCGTTTAGTGGCGTATTTCAGTACTGTAAAAAGGTGCAAGGGTCTGTCGTTGACGGAAGGTATGTGTCACAGAGGTTCCTGGCCTCGGTGAAGTAAGAGCCAGTATTTTCAGGTGTCAGCGGCAGCTAATGCTGATTGACACTTTGCTATTTTAGCATGGCTGTATAGCTGATCTGGGATGGCTCTTACTGGGAGTAGTCAAAGTGCTAGGTGGGTGACTACTCCCACGTTCCAGGCCGGGTCTTGACTGGCCTATAAAAAACCCAGCTGGCAGTGTCAGCTGGGAGTGATTACCTCTCTCTGACAGAGGAGCTCGGGCAATCGCTGGTGTGGGAACTGAGCCCTGTGCTGGGCTGAAAAGCTGAGACCTGTGTATTGGGAGAGCAGGCCACCTAAAGCCTGCATTTGGACTGCTGGAGGCAGAATCGCCGACAAGGTGACGTTTTTGGTATGCACAAACTTTCTACTTGGTGTGAAAAACACCAACCCCTGAAAATAGTTTTTTTTTTTGACCCTATGTGTGAATAAACACAGACATTTGAATTCCGAACTTGTACGTTGCCCCTGTACTGCACCCGCTTATACCAACTAACAGAGCAAATTCACACAATTGGTAGAGGATGCGGGCATTGCAGTGAGGCTGGCGTGAAGTCCGAAATATTTAAATTTTTTCGGGCACAGTTGTATGTCTTACATCAGCGAGATTACAACCCGTGTCCCTCGACAAAATGGAAGCTGTCATAAAAGCCCTCGTGGAAGCAACAGCGGGAGGCCAGTAAGCAACAGCAGGAAACAAACCAGCTGCTGTTACAACATGTGATGACTTTACAAGCAGCATGAGCTTCCCAGAGCGTCCACGATGCCCGGAAAGTGGTTCGTGCGGCGATCCCCAAGATGACCCTAGCAGACGACGTTGAGACCTATTTGGAGATCTTCGAGAAGGTAGCCGTGAGAGAGAAGCTACCCCGGGAGCAATGGGCTGAGGTCGTCGCTCTGTTCCTGGCGTCTGGACCCCAGCAGGTGTATTTTGACTTACCGGATGATCAAGCGGCTGATTACCCGACAGTAAAGGGTGAGATCCTGGCGAAAATAATAGTGAATGTATTAATCCGGGCCCAGCGGGTAGTGATGGACGAACATCTGTTGTCCCCATTCACTTTAATGGCAGGTGAATCTGAAAAACTTTCATGTCATATTTGCAGCCACCAAATACTTACTAGAAGTGCACAAATAGTCCCACAACATAGACAGTAACAAACTAGGGGGATCCATGACTAAATTTCCCACAAAAAATATGTATTTTAATTATGGGCCATTTTTATGCGTCTTAAAGGGAAATTTTCAAAAATGTGCCCTGCTGGAGCATAGAAATTTTTTATTTTAGGCAACGGGAGTACGGGCCCTAAAAATTAGGCATTCACCTGACATAAAAGAAATTGTGATTATGTGGCTTGAGGTACATTATGCGGTCACTGTATAACAATTTTACTGTAGCCCACTGGAGTACAGGCCACAAACATTAGGCATTCACCGTACAGAAAAGATCAAGTGATTATGTGGCTGGAGGTACATTAGGCGGTCACCGTATAGCAATTTTACTGTTGGACAGTTAGATTACAGGCCCCAAAAATTATGTATTCACCGTACAGAAAAGATCAAGTGATTATGTGGCTGGAGGTATATTAAACGGTCATTGGATATTAATTTTACTGTAGGCCAGTACAAATACATGTCAAATACATATGTTTAAAAGAACAAAAAATATAAAATTGGATTAAAAACATGGCTAACGAAACCCCCCCTCTTGAATAAACCCCAAATGATAATAGGTGAAATTCGATAACACGTGGTCGTCAAAGGTGTTGAAATTCTCTGAGGCCCCAACAATTAGGCATTCACCGTACAGAAAAGATCAAGTAATTATGTAGCTGGAGGTATATTATACGGTCATTGGATATCAATTTTACTGCAGGCCAGTGAAGTACAGGCCCCAAAAATTAGGCATTCACCGGACAGAAAAGGTCTTTTATGCTGCTGTATTTACATAAGACAGGGACCATTCTTTGTTCTAGTTGGTGGCGGATATGTGTGGGCTGGCATGAGGAAAGCGTGAACTAGGCGAGTGCGCTTATCGGTCACGATCCCCCCTGCTGTGCTGAACGTCCTTTCGGACAGGACACTCGTTGAGGGGCAAGCCAAGAGTTCCATGGCAAATTGTGCCAGCTCTGGCCACAGGTCAAGCCTTTACACCCAGTAGTCAAGGGGTTCCTCGCTTCTCAGAGCATCCACATCGGCTGTTAACCCGATGTAGTTGGACAACTGTCGGTCTAGGCGTTTCCTGAGGCTGGATCCAGAGGGCGGCTGTCGATGGGTTGGCTGCAAGAATAATCTCATATCCGAAGTGACCAACACATCTTCAAACCGCCCTCTTCTTGCATGTGCGGTAGGATTGGTACCCGTAACTGTTTCTCTGTGGGTGGAAATGCAGCATCTCTAACAGCAAGGCCTGGAAATGCTGCATTCTGACAGCCCTCTGTGATGCTGATAACATGTCCGCCATTTTGTGTTTGTACTGGGGGTCTAAGGACGTTGCCACCCAGCACTGGTCCTTACCCTTTATGCTTTTAAAACGCGGGTCCCTCTTCAAACACTGGAGCATGAAGGCCCCCATTTGCACTAAATTGGAAGCGGTGGAGCGCCCTGGCTCCTGCTCATCGTCCAGAAAAATGTCGTCCTCGGTCTCCTTCCCACATCCACAGACAACACCAGGGATCCCCGAAAAGTTTAGACCTGCTCTTCTTGCTCCTTCTCCTCCCTCCAGGCACCATCCTCCTCTGACTCCTCTTTAGACTCCTGCTGACTTGTCTCAGATGGAGTAGCCCTCCCTGGGAATTCATTCAGCATTCATCTTCCTGCTCCTGCTCCTCGACGGCTTGATCAATGACACGACGCAATGCATGCTCCAGAAAGAAGGCGTAAGGAACGATGTCACTGTTGGCACCCTGGATGCGACTGACCAGTTTGGTGATCTCACCAAATGGCCGCAGAAGTCTGCATGCGTTGCGAATGAGCAGCCACTGGCGTGGTGAAAAAAAACCAAGCTCCCCAGACCCTGTCCTGCTGCAGAGTTCGTACAGGTAGTCGTTAACGGCAAGTTGCTGCTGGAGCAGCCTATCAAGCATATACAAGGTGAAGTTCCAGCGCGTCTTGCTGTCACAAATCAGACCTCTGACGGGCAGGTGGTGTAGCTGCTGAACGTCAGCAAGGCGAGCCATGGCCGTGTAAGATCTTCTAAAATGGCCAGAGATTGTTTCAGCGCGCTCAGCAGAATGGCACCGTTGTCGCACACCACTTTACTAACTGTCAATTTGAGCGGGGTTAGTCACAGATCGGCCTGTGACCGCAGATCTGAAAGCAGTAAAGGGTAAAGGAACGGTGTGGCTCTTGGCTTCCAGGCAAAACAGCTGCAGCACAGCATGGGGAGCTTGGTGGGTGCAGCGGAAGATGTGGTAGCAGTGGAAAAGGAGGAGTCAGCCGAGGAGGAGATGGAGGATGGAATAGGAGGAGGAGAAGAGGAGGCAGGCCTGCATGCAATCCATGGCGGTAACACCAAATCCACACGGGTGCCATGGGTTGCATGCTTGATAGCCATCAGAAGGTTCACCCAGTGGGCAGTAAAAGTTATGTACCTTCCCTGCCCTTGTTTGCTAGACCACGTGTCTGTGGTCAGATGTATCTTGGCACCGACACTGTGTGCCAGAGATACATTCACTTGCCACTGAACGTGGCCATATAGCTCTGGGATGCCCTTCTGGGAGAAATATTGTGGTGTGCCAATAGTTGGCAGGCTAGCAGTTCCGACAAGCCAGCGGTCAGCCGTTGGGCAAGAGGGTTATCCGGCGTCATCAACTTTTTACGTTTGAACATTTGGGCCACGGAAGCCATTAGAGATCTCGGAGTAGGCAGCAACAGCGGGGACCTCCGTCCTTGGGCTGATCTGGGTACTGTCAAACCGCTGGGTGGCGGCCGTTGCTACCTATTCTTCCTGATCTGATGCCAATAATGGCTGCGCATCGGTAAGGTCTGAGATTGGATGGGAAAATAATTCCTGTGACTCAAGTGGAGGGGCTATGGTGGTGGTGGTGTCTTTGGGGGTGCACACAGCAGAGAGTGAGGAGGGTGCAGATACAGAAGATGAGAAGGGTGCAGAACGGAAGGCTGAGTAAGCCATTCAACCAACTCTTGTGCGTCCTTTGATGTAATCGCACGCACCTTCTCCATCTTCCCACTAAGGCTCCAGCCTGGTGCACCTGCACGACCCCTACCACCCCTGCGGAATGGCCTGCCTCTTTCTCTGCCTGTCATTTTTAAAGTAACCCTGTGACAAACTCCCTATAGAAGAGCAGTATTTGTTGAAGCAGGTATATCGCAGGCCTCAATTAATATTTGGTGGAAGCTGGTATATCAATCACCTCTTTCAGTATTTTGTGGAAACAGGTATATAGAACCCCTTAATGAGTATTTGGTGGAAGCTGGTAAATCAAACCCTTTAATCAATATTTGGTGGAAACCAGTGTATCGCAGGCCTCAATCAATATTTTGTGGAAGCCAGTGTATCACACCCCTCAATCAATATTTTGTGGAAGTCGTTGTTTCACACCCCTCAAGAGCAGTATTTGTAGAAGCAGGTATATCGTAGGCCTCAATCAATATTTTGTGGAAGCAGGTACAAACCGGATTCCCAAAAAGTTGGGACACTAAACAAATTGTGAATAAAAACTGAATGCAATGATGTGGAGATGGCAAATGTCAATATTTTATTTGTAATAGAACGTAGATGACAGATCAAACGTTTAATCCGAGTAAATGTATCATTTTAAAGGAAAAATACATTGATTCCAATTTTCACGGTGTCAACAAATCCCAAAAAAGTTGGGACAAGTAGCAATAAGAGGCTGGAAAAAGTAAATTTGAGCATAACGAAGAGCTGGAAGACCAATTAACACTAATTAAGTCAATTGGCAACATGATTGGGTATAAAAAGAGCTTCTCAGAGTGGCAGTGTCTCTCAGAAGCCAAGATGGGTAGAGGATCACCAATTCCCACAATGTTGCGCAGAAAGATAGTGGAGCAATATCAGAAAGGTGTTACCCAGCGAAAAATTGCAAAGACTTTGCATTTATCATCATCAACTGTGCATAACATCATCAGAAAGATTCAGAGAATCTGGAACAATCTCTGTGCGTAAGGGTCAAGGCCGTAAAACCATACTGGATGCCCGTGATCTCCGGGCCCTCAAACGACACTGCACCACAAACAGGAATGCTACTGTAAAGGAAATCACAGAATGTGCTCAGGAATACTTCCAGAAACCATTGTCAGTGAACACAATCCACCGTGCCATCCGCCGTTGCCAGCTGAAACTCTACAGTGCAAAGAAGAAGCCATTTCTAAGCACAATCCACAAGCTCAGGCATTTTCACTGGGCCAGGGATCATTTAAAATGGAGTGTGGCAAAATGGAAGACTGCTCTGTGGTCAGACGAGTCACGATTCAAAGTTCTTTTTGGAAATCTGGGACGCCATGTCATCCGGACCAAAGAGGACAAGGATAACCCAAGTTGTTATCAACGCTCAGTTCAGAAGCCTGCATCTCTGATGGTATGGGGTTGCATGAGTGCGTGTTGCATGGGCAGCTTGCATGTCTGGAAAGGCACCATCAATGCAGAAAAATATATTCAGGTTCTAGAACAACATATGCTCCCATCCAGACGTCATCTCTTTCAGGGAAGACCCTGCATTTTTCAACAAGATAATGCCAGACCACATTCTGCATCAATCACAACATCATGGCTGCGTAGGAGAAGGATCCAGTGAAAATTGCTGACAGCCTCTCCTCTAAACAGGCTCAGAAAGCCAGGGAGTTTATTAGTCGGAACACGGATGTGTTCTCGGACCTTCCTGGACGCACTTCCATAATCCGGCATGACATTGTCACTGAGCCTCAGGCAAAAGTCCGGTTAAAACCATACTGGGTACCCGAGGCACGGCGACAAGCCATCGTGGAGGAAGTGCAGCTAATGCTGCAACTAGACGTCATTGAGGAGTCCAAAAGTGAATGGGCCAGTCTGATAGTCTTAATACCCAAGCTGGACGGGATATTATGGTTCTGTAACGATTTTCGCAATCTAAACGTAATCTCCAAGTTCGATGCGTATCCCATGCCCAGAGTAGATGAGCTTATAGAGAGGTTAGGACAAGCCAGATATTTTTCTGTTTTGTACCTTACGAAGGGCTACTGGCAGGTGCCCTTAAAGGGGTTGTCCGGCATCAAGCTTATTTTTTAAAAACAGCTCACTCACCGTTACTAGCGGAGTCTATGTTGCCCAGATGTTTTTAGGTAACTTTTATACTGCAGCATGGCTCCTACAGTCCCCAACAGATTGTTTACATATCTGTTTATCTGTGCTATCACTTCCTGCCGCACTGCACTGTGGGTCCCAGCGCAGATCGGCAAGTCCCAGTTTCTACATTCTAACATCGCGTCCCTGCACCCGCCCCCTCATACATATTCATGCCTTATGCACATTACATGGGAGGAGTTTTCTATACTAACTAGCATAGTGATCTGCCTCCATTCATTATAAAGCTCCATGCCCGGTGACGTCACCGAACCAGGAGGGGCGGGGCTTAGCGCAATGTCGGCCGGTCTAGTTACCGCCGTGCTGCATAATTACTTAGGCTGGAAGTGACGTCACCGGGCTCCCTGAGCAGCGGAAGAGGAGGCTTTGCTCGCCTGCAAGGGACTTGGTACGTCACTGAGAACAAGAAAAGTCACTTCCAGCCAAGAATTTACTGGACGAAAATGGTGCTTGAGAAATATGTGCAAAAGGTAGTACATGCATGTTTTTAATGTGTAAGGCAGTCTAGTACTATTAGACCAATGTCCCCAATCCCGGACAACCCCTTTAACAGAGGCTGCCAAAGAGAAAACTGCCTTTGTCACCCCTGAGGGACTATATCAGTATAAAGTGTTACCCTATGGTCTGCATGGTGCCCTGCCACGTTCCAACAACTCATGGAAATTGTACTTCGTCCACATCGTTGGTACACGTTGGCTTACCTGGACGATATCATCATCCACAGTACTGACTGGGAAAGTCATATCTACCCAAAGTGTAGGCTGTAGTGGACTCCTTTAGGAAGGCTGGACTGACCGCTAACCCAAATAAATGTGTGATAGAGTTAGAGGAGACTAAGTACCTGTGGTACATCATTGGACGTGGAGTTATCAAACCCCAAGTGAATAAAATAGAGGCGATTTGGAATTGGCTACGAGGCAAGTAAAGTCGTTCCTGGGAATACTGGGCTATTATATGAGGTTCGTTCCAAATTTTGCCACTTTAGCGGCTCCATTGACTGGGCTCTTAAGGGACAGAAGTCCGTGATGGTCCGCTGGAATGACCAGGCGGAAGAGGCTTTTTCGGCGTTGAAGTCGGTCCTGTGAGGGTTACCGGTTTTGGTGACCTCCGACTTCAAGAGGTTGTGGTACAGACCGATGCCTCTGAAGTAGGCCTGGGAGCTGTACTCTCTCAGGAAATCAATGTGTTTTTGTTTGACCTTATGTGTGAATGAACACGGACATTTGAATTACGAACTTGTACTTTGCCTCTGTACTGCACCCGCTTATCCCAACTACCAGAGCGAATTCCCACAGTAAAAACAGAAAAATATATACACAGTTCACCTCCGCAGCTATATGTGGTGAAAGCGTTTAGTGGCCTATTTCATTTCAAAAAGAAAAATATATACACAGTTTACTTTTGCAGTTATATGTGGTGAAAGCATTTACTGGCGTATTTCAGTACAAAATGAATAATATATACGCACTTCACTGTTGCAGTTATTTGCGGTAAAAGCGCTGAGTGATGTATTTCAGTACAAACAGAAAAATATATATGCAGTTCACTTCTGCAGTTATATGTGGTGAAAGAGTTTAGTGGCGTATTTCAGTACAAACATAAAAATTTATACGCAGTTCACTTTTGCACCTATATGTGGTGAAAGCGTTTAGTGGCCTATTTCATTACAAAAAGAAAAATATATACGTAGTTCACTTCTGCAGTTATATGTGGTGAAAGCGTTTAGTGGCGTATTTCAGTACAAAAAGAATAATATATACGCAATTCACTGTTGCAGTTATTTGTGGTGAAAGCGTTTAGTGGCTTATTTTAGTACAGAAAGAAAAAAATATACGCACTTCACTGTTGCAGTTTTTGTGGTGAAAGCGTATAGTGGCCTATTTCAGTACAATTTTTTTTATATATTCTCAGTTCACTTTTGCAGTTATTTGCAGTGAAAGCGTATAGTGGCCTATTTCAGTATAAAAATAAAAATATATTCTCAGTTCACTTCTGCAGTTATTTGTGGTGAAAGCGTATAGTGGCCTATTTCAGTACAAAAATAAAAATATTGTGGGGATTCGCTCTGGTAGGCAGGACCAGTGGACGCAGTATAGAGGCAAAGACCAGTTTGTAACTCAAAAACTTTAGTGTTTTATTCACACTTATAGCAACCAAAACAGTACGACAGTCAATTTGCAGTTTTGGTGTTCATTCACACCTAGACAGTAGTGTTGAGTGCGAATATTCGTATTGCGAATATTAATCGCGAATATCGTAACTTCGCTAATTCGCGAATATTTCGAATATAGTACTATATATTCGCTATATCTAATATTCGTAATTTTTTTACATCTGAAAACATGATTCCTCCCTGCTTCTTTCTTGTGGGTCAGTGGGTCAATCTGTACAGTTGTTTTCATACTCCTCCCCGACAAGCGTCCCCGTCACTATGAGAACGCCTGTGGGTTAGAAAATACCATCGGATCTGAGTTTTCCCTGAGATCGTGAAAACTCTGATCCGGTTTTGATCTGGTGCCCTGCCACGTTCCAACAACTCATGGAAATTGTACTTCGTCCACATCGTCGGTACATGTTGGCTTACCTGGACGATATCATCATCCACAGTACTGACTGGGAAAGTCATCTACCCAAAGTGCAGGCTGTAGTGGACTCCTTTAGGAAGGCTGGACTGACCGCTAACCCAAATAAATGTGTGATAGAGTTAGAGGAGACTAAGTACCTGTGGTACATCATTGGACGTGGAGTTATCAAACCCCAAGTGAATAAAATAGAGGCGATTCGGAATTGGCTACGAGGCAAGTAAAGTCGTTCCTGGGAATGCTGGGCTATTATATGAGGTTCGTTCCCAATTTTGCCACTTTAGCGGCTCCATTGACAGGGCTCTTAAGGGACAGAAGTCCGTGATGGTCCGCTGGAATGACCAGGCGGAAGAGGCTTTTTCGGCGTTGAAGTCGGTCCTGTAAGGGTCACCGGTTTTGGTGACCTCCGACTTCAAGAGATTGTGGTACAGACCGATGCCTCTGAAGTAGGCCTGAGAGCTGTACTCTCTCAAGAAATCAATGGGGAGGAACATCTAGTTGTTTTTCTGAGCCGCAAGCTCACCCCAGCCGAGACTAGGTACAGAGAGAAAGGGCCTGGCCATAAAATGGGCAATCTAGTCTCTCCGCTATTATCTGTTGGGTAGAAAGTTCCGTCTAGTGACTGACCACTCCCATCTCAAGTGGATGAGCCAGGCCAAAGAGAGGAATGCTCGGGTCACCAGATGGTTCTTGTCATTACAGAACTTCAAGTTCTCAGTGGAACACAGGGCAGGCAGCTTGCAGGGAAATGTGGATGCCCTGTCCCGGGTATACTGTCTGGCAAATGTTCACCCCCTCAGGGTTGAACAAAGGTGTAATGTATGTAGGAAGACGCAAGGGTCCGTTGTTGACGGAAGGTATGTGTCACCGAGGTTCCTGGCCTCGGTGAAGTAAGAGCCGGTGTTTTCAGGTGTCAGCAGCAGCTAATGCTGATTGACACTTTGCTATTTTAGTATGGCTGTATAGCTGATCCAGGACGGCTCTTACTGGGAGTAGTCAAAGTGCCGAGTGGGTGACTACTCCCCATGTTCCAGGCCAGGTCTTGACTGGCCTATAAAAAACCCAGCCGGCAGTGTCAGCTGGGAGTGATTACCTATCACTGACAGAGGAGCTCGGCCAATCGCTGGTGTGGGAACTGAGCCCTGTGCTGGGCTGAAAATCTGAGACCTGTGCATTGGGAGAGCAGACCACCTAAAGCCTGCATTTGGACTGCTGGAGGTAGAATCGCCGACAAGGTGACGTTTTTGGTATGCACAAACTTTCTACTTGGTGTGAACAAACACCAACCCTGCAAAGAGTGTTTTTGTTTGACCTTATGTGTGAATGAACACGGACATTTGAATTACGAACTTGTACTTTGACTCTGTACTGCACCAGCTTATCCCAACTACCAGAGCGAATTCCCACAGTAAAAACAGAAAAATATATACACAGTTCACCTCCGCAGCTATATGTGGTGAAAGCGTTTAGTGGCCTATTTCATTTCAAAAAGAAAAATATATACACAGTTTACTTTTGCAGTTATATGTGGTGAAAGCATTTACTGGCGTATTTCAGTACAAAATGAATAATATATACGCACTTCACTGTTGCAGTTATTTGCGGTAAAAGCGCTGAGTGATGTATTTCAGTACAAACATAAAAATATATACGCAGTTCACTTCTGCAGTTATATGTGGTGAAAGAGTTTAGTGGCGTATTTCAGTACAAACATAAAAATTTATACGCAGTTCACTTTTGCACCTATATGTGGTGAAAGCGTTTAGTGGCCTATTTCATTACAAAAAGAAAAATATATACGGAGTTCACTTCTGCAGTTATATGTGGTGAAAGCGTTTAGTGGCGTATTTCAGTACAAAAAGAATAATATATACGCAATTCACTGTTGCAGTTATTTGTGGTGAAAGCGTTTAGTGGCTTATTTTAGTACAGAAAGAAAAAAATATACGCACTTCACTGTTGCAGTTTTTTGTGGTGAAAGCGTATAGTGGCCTATTTCAGTACATTTTTTTAAATATATTCTCAGTTCACTTTTGCAGTTATTTGCGGTGAAAGCGTATAGTGGCCTATTTCAGTATAAAAATAAAAATATATTCTCAGTTCACTTCTGCAGTTATTTGTGGTGAAAGCGTATAGTGGCCTATTTCAGTACAAAAATAAAAATATTGTGGGGATTCGCTCTGGTAGGCAGGACAAGTGGACGCAGTATAGAGGCAAAGACCAGTTTGTAACTCAAAAACTTTAGTGTTTTATTCACACTTATAGCAACCAAAACAGTACGACAGTCAATTTGCAGTTTTGGTGTTCGTTCACACCTAGACAGTAGTGTTGAGTGCGAATATTCGTATTGCGAATATTAATCGCGAATATCGTAACTTCGCTAATTCGCGAATATTTCGAATATAGTGCTATATATTCGCTATATCTAATATTCGTAATTTTTTTACATCTGAAAACATGATTCCTCCCTGCTTCTTTCTTGTGGGTCAATGAGTCATTGGCCCACAAGCAACTTAAGCAGGAAGGAGTCATGTTTTCATATGAAAAAAAAATGACGAATATTCTAAAAAACAAATATATAGCAATATAGGGAATATATTCGTTATTTAGAATATTCGCCTTTTTTTTTCCAATCGGTACAGTTGTTTGCATACTCCTCCCCGACAAGCATCCCCGTCACTATGAGAACGCCTGTGGGTTAGAAAATACCATCGGATCTGAGTTTTCACTGAGATCGTGAAAACTCTGATCCGATGGTATATTCTAACCCACAGGTGTTCCCATGGTGACGGGGACGCTTGTCGGGGAGGAGTATGCCAAAGTGGAAGAACAGTACAGATTGAAAAAAAAAAAAAACGAATAGTCTAAATAACGAATATATTCGCTATATTGCTATAACTTTGTTTTTTAGAATATTCGTCATATTCCAAAAAAACTGTTATAGCAATATAGCGAATATTCATAAAAGATTATAGCACAATATTAGCTAGATTGCAGTCTATATGTGTATTTTACGAATATTCGCTATATTGCTATAACTTTGTTTTTTAGAATATTCGTCATATTCTAAAACAAGAATACATGGCAAAATAGCGAATATTCATAAAATACACATATTAGCCAATAGCCATAGCCAACCAATAGGAAAGTTGCCTTATCAGTTAAAAAAAAAAAATCGCAATACGCGAATAATTAAATCACATATTATTCGCGATAGAATAATGACGAATATTCGATTTCGACGAATATATGACGAATATTCAACCGAATATTCGCGAAATATTGCGAAATTGAATATGTCACCTCCCGCTCATCACTATTAGACAGTTCATACAGCAAAAGAGCCACCAGGATTTTGTGCATAGAGCTGGGGTCATGGGCTGCTAGATGGCCGCTAGCACATCTGCAATACCCAGTCCCCACAGCTCTCTGCGCTTTTATTGTGTTATAAAACTGTTTTGATCAATATGCAAATGACCTGATATGAGCCCTGTATCCGGAGATGAGTCAAGCGGAAAGGAGCCCAGCACCGCCCCGCGTCCTCCGAATCTCCTCCTTGCTGGCTGACGTCACAGAGCTGGAGAGCCGAAATCTCGCGATGCGCGAGCTAGCGCATGCGTAGTTCGTTCCCTGTGCTGATGCCAGCACAGGGAATGAACATGATGCCGACACTGCGCATGCACTAGCTCGCGCATCGACACATACCTTCCGTCAACAACAGACCCTTGCGTCTTCCTACATACATTACACCTTTGTTCAACCCCTAGGGGGTGAACACTTGCCAGACAGTGTACCCGGGACAGGGTATCCGCGTTTCCCTGCAAGCTGCCTGCCCTGTGTTCCACTGAGAACTTGAAGTTCTGTAATGACAAGAACCATCTGGTGACCCGAGCATTCCTCTCTTTGGCCTGGCTCATCCACTTGAGAGGGGAGTGGTCGGTCACCAGATGGAACTTTCTCCCCAACAGATAATAGCGGAAAGACTCGAGTGCCCACTTGATGGCCAGGCACTCTGTCTCCACTATACTGTACCTGGTCTCGGCTGGGGTGAGTTTGCGGCTCAGGAAAACAACGGGATGTTCCTCCCCATTGATTTCCTGAGAGAGTACAGCTCCGAGGCCTACTTCAGAGGCAACGGTCAGTACCACAAACTCCCTCTTGAAGTCGGGCGTCACCAAAATCAGTGATCCGCACAGGACCGACTTCAACGTGGAAAAAGCCTCTTCCGCCTGGTCATTCCAGCGGACCATCACAGACTTCCGTCCCTTCAAGAGCCCTGTCAACAAAGCTGCTAAAGTGGTAAAATGGTGAACGAAACTCATATAATAGCCCACCATTCCCAGGAACGACTTTACTTGCCTTGTGGTGACAGGTCGGGGCCAATTCCGAATCGCCTCTATTTTATTCACTTGGGGTTTGATAACTCCATGTCCAATGACGTACCCCAGGTACTTAGTCTCCTCTAACCCTATCGCACATTTATTTGGGTTAGCGGTCATTCCAGCCTTCCTAAGGGAGTCCACTACAGCCTGCACTTTGGGTAGATGACTTTCCCAGTTAGAACTGTGGATGACAATATCGTCCAGGTAAGCTAAAGCGTACCGACGATGTGGACGCAGCACAATGTTCATGAGCCCTTGAAAAGTGGCAGGGGCACCATGCAGACCAAAGAGTAACATCTTATATTGGTACAGCCCCTCTGGTGTGATGAAGGCAGTTTTCTCAGTTCACTTTTGCAGCCTCTGTCAAGGGTACCTGCCAGTACCCTTTGGTGAGGTCCAAAACAGAAAAATACTGGGCTTGGCCTAACCTCTCAATAAGCTCATCCACCCGAGGCATGGGATATGCATCAAACTTAGAGATCTCGTTTAGTTTTCGGAAATCGTTACAAAACCGAAGTGTCCCGTCCGGCTTGGGAATTAGCAGTATAGGACTAGCCCACTCAATTTTAGACTCCTCAATGACGTCTAGCCTCAGCATCATCTGCACTTCTTCTGAGATGGCTTGTCGCCGAGCCTTGGGTACCCGGTATGGTTTTAGCCGGACTTTTGCCTGAGGCTCAGTAACAATGTCATGTCGAATTGTGGAAGTGCTTCCAGAGAGATCCGAAAACACATCCGTGTTTCGGTTAATAAACTTCCTGGCCTCCTGAGCCTGCTTAGAGGAGAGGCTGTCAGCAATTCTTACTGTGGCAGCCGCTTCCCTTGCTTCAGACAGAGGGGCCAAAACCGCTTCCCCTAGAAAACCTGGCTGCGGGCTGTCTTCAGTACAGGTTTCCCTATCTTTCCACGGTTTGAGTAGATTCACATGGTACACCTGCTCTGGCTTTCGCCTCCCTAGCTGATGTACCTTGTAATTTACCTCTCCAAAGTACCTCATAGGGCCCCTGCCACCTGGTCAGGAACTTACTGTCCATGGTCGGCACCAGAACCAAAACCCGATCACCTGGGTTAAAGATCCAGACCCGATACTGCCGATTATAGATCCGACTCTTAGCTCGCTGAGCGGCCTCCATATGCTCCCTGACTATCCGCTGTTGAATCTTGGTAACATACTCAAGGCCACTTTTATGCGGAGAGGGTTGCTGCTCCCACGCCTCTTTGGCTACATCCAACAAACCACGAGGATGTCTGCCATATAGCAATTCAAAGGGCACCTGGGGTACCTCTCGCACAGCGAACATGAGATAGGGTAGAAGAAGGTCCCAGTCCTTCCCGTCTTTAGACACCACCCTTTTTAACATGGTTTTTAGTGTTTTGTTAAACCTTTCAACCAAACCGTCCGTTTGCGGATGGTACACGGACGTCCGTAACTGTTTGATATGCATAGACATAAAAGGGGTCACCTGGTCAGTCAGAAACTCCTTAGGTAGCCCCACTCGGGAGAAGATCTCTATTAGCTCCTTAGCTATAATTTTTGCCGATGTATGTCGCAGTGGCACCGCCTCCGGTTACCGAGTGGTGTAGTCTAGGACAACCAAGATGTGTTGGTGTCCTCCAGCGGACTTCGGTACTGGGCCTTTGAGGTCCATAGCGATTTGCTTAAATGGTACCTCGATGATCGGGAGAGGTACCAAGAGACTGCGGAAAAGTTGCTGTGGGCTAGTTGCCTGGCAGTTCGGGCAAGACTTACAGAATTCGTCCACCTCCCTAAACAAACTGGGCCAGTAAAACTGTTTTAGTATCCGGTTCTGTGTTTTCTGCATTCCCAGATGCCCCCTGAGAACATGTTGGTGGGCTAACTCTAACACGAGTCTGCGATAAGCCTGGGGCACCACCAACTGTTCAATGGGTTCACTCCACAGCTGGTTTATCCAATACAATATATCCTGATGAACCACAAAACGGGGGAACACCGACTCTGCCACAACTTGTTGTGGTTCACCATCTACTATTAATACATTTTCCCAGGCTCGGGATAGGGTTGGGTCTGGTGTTGTGCAGTACCAAAATTATCCCCGCAGACATTGAGGTCTGCCAGCTCAGGCCCTGGCGGCAAGTCCTCCACGTCTTCCAACATGACACTCAGTGCGGTTCTCTCCCCCACTACCACCGAAGTGGCGGTCACCCCTACCGCTGGTCCTTCGGCCTCCGGTTCCCAAGGTTCTGGCCTCCCCCCGGAGCAAGGCCACTCTGCTGGGGTTACCCCTGTCTCATGGGTATCAGTCACTTTCATAGCAGGCCATAGTGCCGGGAAACCCGTGAAGTCTCTTCCGATTATAAGTTCGTAGTGTAAGTTTGTGGCAACTGCCACTTCGTGAGTCCACCTGCCGGTGCCTGTGGTTAGAGACACCAGGGCTGTGGGATAGTCTTTTAAGTCCCCATGAATGCACATGACCCGACTTTTCGGCCAGTATACCATACCGGGGAGCCCTTACTAGGGACACCAGATTCCCTGAGTCCACTGGAGTGTCTCCCACTTCCACCTGGCACAAGTGATTTAGAGTTTCTGGGGTACCCGTTGCACACAGCTTCCTGGCATATAACGACTGACGGAAGCCATAGTTCGTGTTCATGGGTTCTACCTGATGTGGACAGTCAGCCCGTACATGGCCAGGCTCCCAGCAGGCTATCAGAGCTGGGTCCATAGGGGGTACATCCCCTGGCGGGTTTGGTTGGCACAAGTCGCTGGGTCTGGGGTGGAGATTTACGGGATTTGACTGCCCCCCTGCCAAAAGAACCCGCCTGTAGATTCTGGGTAGCCTCATACCGTTCCACCAGGTCGACCATCTCAAGGGCATTACCTGAAGAGACCTGGCCGAGCCATTGCTGGAGAGGGGGTGGCAAAGCCCTCCAGAACATATCAGCCAATATTCTGTCCAGCATAGCCCTGGGACTCAGCACATCAGGCTGTAGCCACTTTTGCAAAAGGTGGAGTAAGTAATAATACTGGAGTCGCGCGGGCTCAGCCGGCTCAAACCCCCACTGATGTACCCACTGGGCCCAGACGAACATTCACCCCCAGTCTTGCCAAAATCTCACCCTTTACTTTGTGGTAGTCGGCCGCTTGATCGTCCGGCAAGTCGAAATACACCTGCTGGGAATCGAATGCCAGAAACGGAGCGACGACCTCAGCCCACTGGTCTCGGGGTAGCTTCTCCCTTGTGGTCACTTTCTCGTACATCGCCAGGTAGGTTTTGATGTCGTCTGCGGGTGTCATCTTAGGAATCGCCGCACGGACTGCCTTCCGGGCATTGTGGACGCTCAGGGTTGCTCCTGCTATCTGGAAAGCCATGACGTGTTGTAGCAGGAACTGTTTGGTCTCTTGCTGCTGCTTGTTAGCCTCCCATTGTTACAGGTTTGTCTTTCACTGCTGCAGATTAGCCTCCACGAGAGCCTTCACAACAGCCTCCATTTTGTCATGGGACACGGGTTGTAATACCGCTGGTTTGATGTATGACATACAACTGTGCCCAAAAATGAAACCAAAAAAAAATTTCGGCATTCACGCCAGCCTCACTGCTCTTGCACGCATCCTCCACAAATTGTGGGGATTCGCTCTCGTAGACAGGACAAGCGGACCCAGTATAGAGGCAAAGACTAGTTTGTAACTCAAAAACTTCAGTGTTTTATTCACACTTATGGCGTATGACAGTACGACAGTCCATTTGCAGTTTTGGCGTTCGCTCACACCTAGACAGTTCATACAGCAAATGAGTCACCTGTTATCCTAGGTGTTAGTTCACACCCGATTGGCATTGCTCAGGACAGAGCAGACCTCTCAAACTCAGGCCTCCAGCTTAGGACACGGCTCAGATCCCAATCCAGCGATTGCCAGAGCTCCTCTGTCAGAGAGAGATGTAATTACCACCAGCTGACACTGCTGGCTGGGTTTTTTATATATAGGCCAGTCAAGACCTGGCCTGGAACGTGGGGAGTAGTCACCCACCCAGCACTTTAACTACTCCCAGTAAGAGCTGTCCTGGATCAGCTATTACAGCTATACT
Source organism: Bufo bufo (assembly GCF_905171765.1). NCBI lineage: Eukaryota > Metazoa > Chordata > Amphibia > Anura > Bufonidae > Bufo > Bufo bufo. Next base: position 158,114,732 of record NC_053395.1, read on the forward strand.
AAATAACAAGGTGCCAAACAGCAACTGCTGCTGACACATGAAAACTGGCTTTTACTCCACTAGGGCCAGGAACCTCGGTGACACATACCTTCCGTCAACGACGGTCCCTTGCGCCTTCCTACAATATATACACACTTCACTGTTGCAGTTATTTGTGGTGAAAGCGTATAGTAGCCTATTTCAGTACTAAACAAATATATATTCTCAGTTCACTTCTGCAGTTATTTGTGGTGAAAGCATATAGTGGCCTATTTCAGTACAAAAATAAAAATATATTCTCAGTTCACTTCTGCAGTTATATGTGTTGAAAGCGTTTAGTGGCGTATTTCAGTACAAGAAGAAAAATATATACGCAGTTCACTGTTGCAGTTATTTGCGGTAAAATGGTATAGTGGCCTATTTCAGTACAAAAATAAAAATATATTCTCAGTTCACTTCTGCAGTTATTTGTGGTGAAAGCGATTAGTGGCCTATTTCAGTACAAACAGAAAAATATATACGCAGTTCACTTCTGCAGTTATTTGTGGTAAAAGCGTATAGTGGCCTTTTTCAGTACAAAAATAAAAATATATTCTGGGTTCACCAGAAGTATCTGGCTCGATGAGCAGCCGATACCGCACTTGCATCAATCTTGACAGGATTCGTCTCCAGATGGAGAGAAATTGTTTTTTGGAATGCTTTCTCCATCGCAACCATGTCGTCGAATAACCAGAAGACTGGTCGATTCTCTCCTGTCTTAGGCAACACTTAATTTTTTTAATAAAATTTATTAAATATTAAATGGAACCAAAACTTGATTCAAATTATTTGAAACTAAACTTAAATTCATCAATATATTATCACAATCTTCGATGGAAATTTGCCAAGCTTTTTGTGCCGGAGAACGTGTATTATTAAATCGTGCAGAGCAGAAGTGGCCTCCTCATGCTGCTGCCACCTCCACAATCTCTCATCATCGTGCTACTCTGTGGCCTCCTCATGCTGCTGCCACCTCCGCAATCTCTCATCGTCGTACTACTTTGTGGCCTCCTCATGCTGCTGCCACCTCCACAATCTCTCGTCGTTGTGCTACTCTGTGGCCTTCTCATGCTGCTGACACCTCCACAATCTCTCGTCGTCATGGTACTCTGGCCTCCTCATGTTGCTGCCACCTCCACAATCTCTCGTCGTTGTGCTACTTTGTGGCCTCCTCATGCTGCTGACACCTTCACAATTTCTCGTTGTCGTGCTACTCTGTGGCCTTCTCATGCTGCTGCCACCTCCACAATCTCTCGTCGTCATGCTACTTTGTGTCCTCCTCATGCTGCTGTCACCTCCACAATCTCTCGTTGTTGTGCTACTCTGTGGCCTCCTCATGCTGCTGACACCTCCACAATCTCTCGTCGTCGTGCTACTCTGGCCTCCTCATGCTACTGACACCTCCACACTTTGTCGTCGTGCCACTCTGTGGCCCCCTCATGCTGCTGCCACCTCCACAATCTCTCGTCGTTGTGCTACTCTGTGGCCTCCTCATGCTGCTGTCACCTCCACAATCTCTCGTCGTTGTGCTACTTAGTGGCCTCCTCATGCTGCTGCCACCTCCACAATCTCTCGTCGTTGTGCTACTTTGTGGCCTCCTCATGCTGCTGACACCTTCACAATTTCTCGTTGTCGTGCTACTCTGTGGCCTTCTCATGCTGCTGCCACCTCCACAATCTCTCGTCGTCATGCTACTTTGTGTCCTCCTCATGCTGCTGTCACCTCCACAATCTCTCGTTGTTGTGCTACTCTGTGGCCTCCTCATGCTGCTGACACCTCCACAATCTCTCGTCGTCGTGCTACTCTGGCCTCCTCATGCTACTGACACCTCCACACTTTGTCGTCGTGCCACTCTGTGGCCCCCTCATGCTGCTGCCACCTCCACAATCTCTCGTCGTTGTGCTACTCTGTGGCCTCCTCATGCTGCTGTCACCTCCACAATCTCTCGTCGTTGTGCTACTTAGTGGCCTCCTCATGCTGCTGACACCTTCACAATCTCTCGTCGTCGTGCTACTCTGTGGCCTCCTCATGCTGCTGCCACCTCCACAATCTCTCGTCATTGTGCTACTCTGTGGCCTCCTCATGCTGCTGACACCTCCAAAATCTCTTGTCGTGCTACTCTCGCCTCCTTATGCTGCTGACACCTCCACAATCTCTCGTCGCCGTGCTACTTTGTGTCCTCCTCATGCTGCTGACACCTCCACAATCTCTCGTCGTTGTGCTACTCTGTGGCCTCCTCATGCTGCTGACACCTTCAAAGTCTCTCGTCGTCGTGCTACTCTGTGGGCTCCTCATGCTGCTGACACCTCCACAATCTCTTGTCGCCGTGCTACTTTGTGTCCTCCTCATGCTGCTGTCACCTTCACAATCTCTCGTCATTGTGCTACTCTGTGGCCTCCTCATGCTGCTGACACCTCCAAAATATCTCATTGTCATGCTACTCTCGCCTCCTCGTGCTGCTGCCACCTCCATACTTTGTCGTCGTGCCACTCTGTGTCCTTTTCATGCTGCTGCAACCTCCAGTATCTCTCGTCGTCGTGTTACTCTGTGGCCTCCTCATTTTGTTGCCACCTCCACAATCTCTCGTCGTCTTGCCACTCTGTGGCCTCCTCATGCTGCTGACACCTCCACTATCTCTCGTCGTCGTGCTACTCTGTGGCCTCCTCATGCTGCTACCACCTTCACAATCTCTCGTCGTTGTGCTACTCTGTGGCCTACTCATGCTGCTGACACTTCCACAATCTCTCGTCATTGTGCTACTCTGTGGCCTCCTCATGCTGCTGCCACCTCCACAAAATCTCGTCGTCGTGCCACTCTGTGGCCTTCTTATGCTGCTGACACTTCCACAATCTCTAGTCATTGTGCTACTCTGTGGCCTCCTCATGCTGCTGACACCTCCACAATCTCTCGTCGTCGTGCAAGGCAGTTCATATGTAAACTGTAGGCAATCGATATGTAAACTGTAGGCAATCCATATGTAAACTGCAAGGTAGCACAATCCACATAGTACTCACTATGAAACTCCCTTACTAGCAGGCACTGCAGGCTGGACGGTCACTCACTTCCTCACACTCGTGCTCCGCCTGCTTCATTAATAAAGTGGAAGGAGCATGCACGTGAGGAAGTGAGCGACTGGCCAGCCTGCCTGCTAGTACGGGCATTTCATTGTGAGTACTATGCGGATTACGCTACCTTGCAGTTTACATATGGATTGCCTACAGTTTACATATCGATTGCCTACAGTTTACATATGAACACTGGTGTGTGCGGAGTCCAGTGTATTAGAGTACAGTGACTGCACCGGGCCCCACGCAAGTTGCCGGCCTCCAGCCCCTCCTCCCTCCCGCTGATGCATCACAGCCGGCAATGTATCAGTGTTAGCAGTGAAAATGTCAGCATTCGTCCTATAAGACGCAGGGGCATTTTCCCCCCACTTTTGGGGTGAAAAATACGGTATATGTACTCTAATCAACCCTGTCTTGTCTCTGGATTAACCTCTTGTGTACTGAATTTATTGTGTTTGTCTCTTCTGGTTTTTGACCCTGCTTGCCAACCTCTCTGGTCATTCTGGAATATTTTCTGCCAGTGTGTCCGCATCATTGTTCTGTTATCAGCTCCACATATGTATCCTGGTCTTTAGCAGCCTAGTCCATCCAGCCTTGCAGCAGGCTCTGGTGAATACCTAGGGGTAGCCTTAATTTCATACTACACAGAGAGGTTTTGAAACAATGGTCGCAGTCATGGCGTTCACTGACTGTGGTCTGGACGGTGACTTTAATTTTTTTCTGCAGTTATATCACGCAAAGGCGTAATAGATTCTTTATGGGTTAGTTAAAAGCATTATACACAGCTCCACAATGGCTCCAGTGCCTTTAACATCACCAAAGAAACCTGGAAAACACGTCATCTTCCACTATCACTACTACTTTTAAATTTGGCCATTTTGCCCCTTATCTTTCTCTATCTTGTCTTCCCATCTTTTGACTTAATATTTCTATCCACTTTTATTGATAGCGATAGAAAAGCTCTGACATTACAAACAGTAACGGTAGGTCCATAGCCTAAAAGCTCCCCATACTGCAAATGACAATGGATCAAAGCAGTAAGAAGCAAAAACACTGGACATCACAGCATATAGATATTCAGAATGAACATGGAACAAGGTTTAATAGGTTTAGTGTTGAGCAAATTGAAGTTAAACTAATTGACTTTGATCCAAATTTCAGGAAAAATTTGATTTGCCATGAATCAGAATTTCCTGGTGCTTTGTGGTAATGAATCAATTTTTCCTGAAATGGCGGTAAAAAAAAGAAAATCATACCTCATCCATTTGCTTGCGGAGAGGCCTTTTTGGCCATCTTGATTGAAGAAAACATGCCAAATCTCAGTGTCCAGTGTGATAACATCATCACATCAGTGTGTGAGATTTGGCGTGTTTTCTTCAATCAAGGTGGCAGTGACAGCCTCTCTGCGAGTAAATAGATGAAGTGAGCATGTTTTTTTTAACCCCTGATTAACCCCTGAAAGGCCTCAATTTGACTGTCAGATGCAACGATCAGCGTTGAACACGGCATCTGAGGGGTTCAATGGTCGCTGTTCCCTGCTATTGCGCCTGCTACATACAATGGAACAAATCTAATTTCTTTGTGAACTTCAGTTAAAAAGCCAAATTTAATTTTTGATAACTTTAATCTCATTTAATCTCAGTTATATTAAACCATATATTGTTCTGCTTGTTTTAGGATACCGTCTCCTTGTCATGCCACAACTTGTGATGCATTCAAATTGGGAATCGCTGACAAGATACAGAGAGAAAGAGTAAAATGCTCCACTGCTCCACTTCTTGAAAGACGAAAATTTCCAACATGCAAAAACTTGCCACTTACATTGCCAGTCAAGATATAAATATCTGTAAATGTTATATATCCATTGAACTGAGAGTATCTACCTCTAGAAGATCAAGAAATAAACTGTCATACAATGCAATCTAGATGTTTATCAAATTCTAATAATTAAATTGTAAATTATAAAATGTATAATAACTAGGGATGAGCGAACCCAGACTTTTTCACTGAAGTCTTGGTTCGGGTTCAGTGTTTGGGTCATTTTGTTATATTCGGTTATAACATGGTTATAGCGGAAAATAATAGCATTCTTAAGACAGAATGCAAAACAGTATGGTAATTTAGGGGTTAAAAAAAACAACTCACCTTGTCCACTTGATCGCACTGCCGCAGTGTCTTCTATCTTCTTTCAGCAGGACCTGCAAAAGATCCTGCGATGACGTGAAGGTGCTCACCACGTGGTAAGTACGGTGACGTCATCGCTGGTCCTTTTGCAGGTTCTGCTGAAAGAAGATAGAAGACATTGCGGCAGTGCGATCAAGTGGATGAGGTGAGTGTTTTTTTAACCCCTAGATTGCCATATACTTTTGCATTCTGTCTTAAGAATGCTATTACTTTCCACTATAATGTTATAACGGGAAATAATTAGTGTTAATCGAGCATGACACGTGTTCGGCTCAGTGTTAGTCAGGGAGAGCTGTGCTGAAGAAGGAAAAGATATTGTAGGGAGTGAATTTTTTTTTTTTGTAAGTTTAAAAACTTGTCAGAGACCCAAAAGTCCTTTTAAGGACTATTGTTGTGTGTGGCAGTAGCAATATATATTTGAGCGCAACCTGCGCTAAATTGCTAAAACTTTACAGACCCAAAAGTCCTTTTAAGGACTATTGTTGTGTGTGGCAGCAGCAATATATATTTTTAGCGCAACCTGCCCTAAATTGCTAAAACTTTACAGACCCAAAAGTCCTTTCAAGGACTGTTGTGTGTGGCAGCAATATCTATTTTTAGCGCATCCTGCGCTAAATAGCGTGTAATAGTTAGGCGGCTGCAGACAGCGACATTATCTGCGCTACATCTCTTGTGTAACCTGTGCGCATCCCAAAAATATCTGTGACATCCAGTGTACTTTTTCCGTAGATGGTGTCTGCTGCGGACAGTGACATTAGCTGCGCTTTATCTCCTGTGTAACGTGTGAACATGCCAAAAATATTTGTGACATCCAGTGTACTTTTTCCGTAGACGGTGTCCGCTGTGGACAGTGACATTACCTGGGATACATCTCCTGTGTAACGTTTCCCCATCCCAAATACCTGTGACATTCCCTGTAATTTTATATTAGCCGCTGCTGACATCAGCGATATTATCTGTGGTATTTCTCTTGTGTAACGTTTCCACATCCAAAATACCTGTGACATTCCCTGTAATTTTATATTAGCCGCTGCTGACATCAGCAATAGTTAGGCCGCTGCAGACAGCGACATTATCTGCGATACATCTCCTGTGTAACGTGTGTGCATCCCAAAAATATCTGTGACATCCAGTGTACTTTTTCCGTAGACTGTGTCCGCTGCGGACAGAGACATTACCTGGGGTACATCTCCTGTGTAACGTTTCCACATCCCAAATACCTTTTTTTAATTTGCGCATACACTTACAAATTCTACACTTCTGTACGTGTGACATACTTTCAAGCATATATAACATTTAGAATGAAGAAGACGAGCAGTAACGAACAGGAAAATGGCCGTGATGCTGATGGTACACGCAGAGGCCATGGCCCTGGGCGCGTTGAAACTGTGCCTGCTTCCAGAGCACAAGAAAAACAATCATTCACGATACCTAGCTTCATGTCCCAGTTTTCAGGGCGGCGCAGGACAACGCTCTTGAAGTCAGACCAGTGCGACCAGGTGGTCGGTTGGATTGCAGCAGATAAGGCTTCCAGTCGGATAAGCACCACGCTGTCTTCCACCAAGTCCAGTCTTAGTAGCCAAGAGTCTGGTCAACACAATCCACACCCTGACCCTCCTTCCCCCTACACTTGGATATTCCAAGAAGCTCTTTTCAGCGCCATTCCTTCATTTGGGCCTCTCGACAAGTCTGCTTGGACATGAGATCTTGTGCCCTGATTCCTAAACTCTTGTGCATTCACAGTCAGAAGAAGATGACGGTGGGGAACGGCAATTAGTGTTTCACGAGGTGGATGCTGATGATGAGACACAGTTGCCAATAAGACAACCGCAATTAGTGTCTCAAGAGGTTGATGATGAGGATGATACACAGTTGTCAATAACTAAGGTTGTTGTTAGGTCAACAAGTCAGGAGGATGAGCAGAGTGAGGAAGTGGAAGAGGATGTGGTGGACGATGAAGTCACTGACCCAACCTGGGAAGGTGGCAAGCCGAGCGAGGACAGCAGTACAGAGGGGGAGGGATCCGCAGCACCGCAACAGGCTTGAAGAGGCAGTGGGGTGGCAAAAGGGAGAAGACGGGCCACACCAAACAGGCCCGCAACTGTTCCCCGGAGCACACCCTTGCGGAAATCTCCTTTGCCAAGGGATAGGTGTTCCGCAGTCTGCCGCTTTTTTTTTAGCAAAGTGCGGACGATAAAAGAATTGTAATTTGCAACCTGTGCCATGCAAAAATAAGCAGGGGGTGAACACTAGCAACCTCACCACCACCAGCATGATCCGCCACATGGCAACAAAGCACCCTAATAGTAAATAAACACGCCTGGGTCCACAATCTATGTCTGCGGGTCACACCACTGCCTCCTCTTCCCCTGTGTTGGCCAATCCCCTGTTGAAGGCGCCTCCCGCCCTGCACCTGGACCTTCACAAGCACCATCAGCGACCACATCCACTTCTGTGTCCCAGCACAGCGTACGAATGTCCTTACCCCAGGCATTTGAACGCAAGCGCAAATACCCAGCCACCCACCCACAGGCCATAGCACTAAATGCACAACTTTCCAAATCACTGGCCCTGGAAATTTTGCCATTTAGGCATGTGGACACTGAGGCCTTCCACGGCCTGATGTCAGCAGCCGTCCCTCGTTACCCAGTCCCCAGCTGCCACTATTTTTCAAGGTGTGCCGTGCCTGCCTTACATCAGCATGTGTCCCGTAATATCACCCGTGCCCTGACCAACGCAGTTACTGGAACAGTCCACTTAACTACTGACACATGGACAAGTGCTTTTGGCCAGGGACGCTACATTTCCCTGACGGCACACTGGGTGAACGTTGTGGAGGCCGGGAGAGAGTCGTACCCTGGGATGGCACTGGTGCTACCGACGCCAAGGATTGCGGGCCTTAATTCCATCAGGGTTTCCTACGTTAGCGGATCCAACCCCCACCTCCTCCTCCACTTCCACCTCAAAATTATCCTCTTGCAGCACCAGTCAGCCATCAGTCGGTAGCTGGAAGCAGTGTAGCACTGCAGTAGGGAAGCGTCAACTGGCCGTGCTTAAGCTGATCTGCTTAGGAGACAAACAACACACCGCTGCAGAGGTGAGACAAGGGATAAGAGACCAGACTGAGCTGTGGCTCTCTCCACTCAACCTAGAACCAGGCATGGTTGTGTCTGATAATGTCACAGATGGTGTTGCAGAAAACTGGAAGTTATAAATAAACATCCGACTGACTTGATCCCAAACTAAGGAACATATGGGTGAGCCCTATAAAACCCCTAGAGCTCTCCCTGAATGCTTTGCCCATGCAAAGATCTTTATGATAGAAAATTGCATGCCCTCGTACCTATACTGAGTGACACCTGAAAACCCTATAATAGTGAGGGGACACGACCACCGGCTCCCTGCACTTAATACGGAGGGAGTCAGGGTCACCTAGAATCAAGCCAGCACGGAAACACAAATAAAGGAAAAGACTTATCTGAGGAACCAGCAGTTGCAGCCACTTGCAGTGAACACAATCCAGGAAGTACAAACCGGATTCCAAAAAAGTTGGGACACTATACAAATCGTGAATAAAAACTGAATGCAATGATGTGGAAGTGCCAACTTCTAATATTTTATTCAGAATAGAACATAAATCACGGAACAAAAGTTTAAACTGAGAAAATGTACCATTTTAAAGGAAAAATATGTTGAATCAGAATTTCATGGTGTCAACAAATCCCCAAAAAGTTGGGACAAGGCCATTTTCACCACTGTGTGGCATCTCCCCTTCTTCTTACAACACTCAACAGACGTCTGGGGACCAAGGAGACCAGTTTCTCAAGTTTAGAAATAGGAATGCTCTCCCATTCTTGTCTAATACAGGCCTCTAACTGTTCAATCGTCTTGGGCCTTCTTTGTTGCACCTTCCTCTTTATGATGCGCCAAATGTTCTCTATAGGTGAAAGATCTGGACTGCAGACTGGCCATTTCAGTACCCAGATCCTTTTCCTACGCAGCCATGATGTTGTGATTGATGCAAAATGTGGTTTGGCATTATCTTGTTGAAAAATGCAGGGTCTTCCCTGAAAGAGATGACGTCTGGATGGGAGCATATGTTGTTCTAGAACTTGAATATATTTTTCTGCATTGATGGATCCTTTCCAGACATGCAAGCTGCCCATGCCACACGCACTCGTGCAACCCCATACCATCAGAGATGCAGGCTTCTGAACTGAGCGTTGATAACAACTTGGGTTATCCTTGTCCTCTTTGGTCCGGATGACATGGCGTCCCAGATTTCCAAAAAGAACTTCGAATCGTGACTCGTCTGACCACAGAACAGTCTTCCATTTTGCCACACTCAATTTTAAATGATCCCTGGCCCAGTGAAAATGCCTGAGCTTGTGGATCTTGCTTAGAAATGGCTTCTGCTTTGCACTGTAGAGTTTCAGCTGGCAACGGCGGATGGCACGGTGGATTGTGTTCACTGACAATGGTTTCTGGAAGTATTCCTGAGCCCATTCTGTGATTTCCTTTACAGTAGCATTCCTGTTTGTGGTGCAGTGTGGTTTAAGGGCCCGGAGATCACGGGCATCCAGTATGGTTTTACGGCCTTGACCCTTACGCACAGAGATTGTTCCAGATTCTCTGAATCTTCGGATGATGTTATGCACAGTTGATGATGATAGATGCAAAGTCTTTGCAATTTTTCGCTGGGTAACACCTTTCTGATATTGCTCCACTATCTTTCTGCGCAACATTGCGGGAATTGGTGATCCTCTACCCATCTTGGCTTCAGAGAGACACTGCCACTCTGAGAAGCTCTTTTTATACCCAATCATGTTGCCAATTGACCTAAATTGTGTTAATTGGTCTTCCAGCTCTTCGTTATGCTCAAATTTACTTTTTCCATCCTCTTATTGCTACTTGTCCCAACTTTTTGGGGATTTGTTGACACCGTGAAAATTGGAATCAACGTATTTTTCCTTTAAAATTATACATTTACTTGGATTAAACGTTTGATCTGTCATCTACGTTCTATTACAAATAAAATATTGACATTTGCCATCTCCACATCATTGCATTCAGTTTTTATTCACAATTTGTTTAGTGTCCCAACTTTTTTGGAATCCGGTTTGTAGTATAAACCGCAAAGTGAGGCAGTATGGGAGGGAATATAAAGGGAGGCAATCAGTGTAAATAGATGACAGCTGGGAGAAGGAAAAGAGATGACAAAGTGAAACCAAAACAAAGAACATCATGTAAGAGGTACAGAAGAACGTCTGCCACAGCTTCTCAGAGAGCTGGCGGTGACAGATATTGGCCGTAACGTGGTGGCGGCTTTGGAGCTCGGCAAGCTCACACACATCCCATGCCTAGCCCACGTCTTCAACTTAGTGATTCAGCGGTTTCTCAAAACCTACCCCAATTTGTCTGAGCTGCTGGTGAAGGTGTGCCACGCCTGTGCTTATTTCCGCAAGTCATCGACAGCTTCCGCCGGTCTGTCAATGCTGTGCGACGTGAGCACGCGCTGGAACTCCACGTTCCACATATTGGCCAGGATTTGTGAGCAGAAGAGGGCAGTAGTGGAATACCAGCCACAACATGGTCGTCGCCTTTCCAGTCAGCTTCCGCTCTTCACAAGCGAGGAGTGGGCATGGATGTCTGATCTCTGTGAAGTTTTAAGAAACTTTGAGGAATCAACACAGATGGTGAGCGGCAATAACGCTATTATAAGCATCACCATCAGACTTCTGTGTCTACTCAAACTCTCGGTGCTCACAATTAATGCCAACATTTTGCATGTGAAAGAGGTGGGAATGGGGGAAGACATTACACAGCCAGACCACCCTCAGTTCGTCTTCTCAGCGCAAATTGGATGATGACGAGGAGGAGGAGCAGGAGACCGTTGCCTTCGCTACAGAGGGTAGTACCCATGGAAGTTAAATTCCATCTGCTCAGCATGGGTGGGCAGAAGAGGAGGAAGAGGATGAGGAGATTGAGAGTCATCCTCCTAATGACTACAGCAAAGTCTTGCCTGTTGGGACTCTGGCACACATGGCTGACTTTATGTTATGCTGCCTTTCCCATGACTCACGCTTTTTACGCATTTTGGACAACACCGATTATTGGTTGTTCACCCTTCTCGACCCCCGCTATAAAGAGAACTTCTCATCTCTAATTTCTGTGGTGGAGAGGATGAGAAAAATGGTGCAATATCAGAAGGTCCTTGTGGAAAAATTGCTCCAAAAATTTCCAGCTGACAATGCCGGCGGCAGAGTACGTAGTTCCTTGGGCAACCGAGGCGGGGAGATGATGGGACCACACAGCAGTTCCAACAGAGGCAGGGCAACACTCTCCAAAGCCTGGGACAGTTTCATGACACCCCGCCAGCACCCTCACCCTGATGAGGGGCCTAGTATCACAAGGAGGGAACAATTTTGGAAGATGGTGAAGGAGTACATAGCAGACCGTGTCAGCATCCTCAATGATCCCTCTGTGCCTTTCAACTACTAGGTGTCCAAGCTGGACACATGGCACAAACTGGTGCTCTACACCTTGGAGGTGCTGGCCTGTCCTGCCGCCAGCGTTTTGTCAGAGCGGGTATTCAGTGCTGCTGGGGGCATAATAACTGATAAGCGCATCCCCCTGTCAACTGAAAATGCTGACAGGTTGACTCTTATAAAAATGCCCCTGACTTCTCTACTCCACCAGAGGAAAGCGGCTGAACATAAAGGTACTTTAAATGTGTTTTTTATAATGTACTGAATACACTATATTCCCATGCACCCCTTCCACCACAAAAAAGGGTATATGGTTCAATCTTCCTTTACTCGTCCTCCTCCTCTTCCATCATATCAACATGCTTATTAGTCTGCCCTCGCTCCTAATGTTGTAGAGTGTCAGCTCACCTGTAGGCCCTAGCATATAATGTTTTAGAGGGTCAGCTCACCAGCAGGCCCTCACCTACAATCTTTTAGAGGGTCAGCTCACCAGCAGGCCCTCACCTACAATCTTTTAGAGGGTCAGCTCACCTGCAGGCCCTCGCATATAATGTTTTAGAGGGTCAGCTCACCAGCAGGCCCTCACCTACAATCTTTTAGAGGGTCAGCTCACCAGCAGGCCCTCACCTACAATCTTTTAGAGGGTCAGCTCACCTGCAGGCCCTCGCATATAATGTTTTAGAGGGTCAGCTCCCCAGCAGGCCCTCACCTACAATCTTTTAGAGGGTCAGCTCACCTGCAGGCCTTCGCATATAATGTTTTAGAGGGTCAGCTCACCAGCAGGCCCTCACCTACAATCTTTTAGAGGGTCAGCTCACCTGCAGGCCCTCGCATATAATGTTTTAGATGGTCAGCTCACCAGCAGGCCCTCACCTACAATCTTTTAGAGGGTCAGCTCACCTGCAGGCCCTCGCATGTTATGTTTTAGAGAGTCAGCTCACCAGCAGACCATCACCTACAATCTTTTACAGGGTCGGCTCACCTGCAGGCCCTGGCATATAATGCTTTAGAGGGTCAGCTCACCAGCAGGCCCTCAACCATAATGTTTTACAAGGTCAGCTCACCAGCAGGCCCTCGCCCATAATTTTTTCAATAGTTAGCTAAGCAGCAGGAACTCGCCCATATTTTTTTCAATGGTCAGCTCAGCAGCAGGCACTCGCCCATAATTTTTTCGATGGTCAGATCAGCAGCAGCCACTCGCCCCTAATGTTTTAGAGAGTCAGCTCTGCAGCAGACCCTCACCCTTAATGTTTTACATGGTCAGCTCAGCAGCAGGCCCTCGCCGTAATGTTTTAGAGGGTCACCAGCAGGCCCTTGCTCCTAATGTTTTTGAGGGTCAGCAGGCCATCAATCATAATTTTTCAAGGGTGTATGATACCCTCCTTTATGTGTAATAAATGGTGTATTGGAGTGCCGATTCCTTGTCATTTTTGGCAGCCCTTTCACTTAGTGCATAGGCTTTATGAGTGTAGGAGTCCCACTACCTGAACAATTGTACCACAATGTGAATGAGGCCCTCCATTATGTAATATACAGGTTGTGTCGGAGTGCCTCTTCCTTGTAATTTTTGGCAGCACTTGCACTTTATATACAAGTAAATATACAGGAAAGAATGTTTCCTAACAATTTTTCCTCTAAAATCGATTTTATCTTTTGTTTTGTGCGTATTATTGTCAGTCTGTAAAAGTGGCGTACTACTCGGACAACACCGTTTCCATTAGCGACCTGGGAGTCCAAGATGCATCCAGACATCCTCCCCATGCTGTTCCCGAACCATTTCGGTGGTGTTTCCATAAATTTCTGACTTTTTTCTATGAACCAGACACCCTCCCCTCTTCAGAGCAGGGGGTGCCTGGTTTAAGGCTCGGGTTCTCCCATTGACTTTTATTGTGCTCGGGTGCTTTACCGAGCGGCGAGCACCCGAACACCTGAGCACTTTGGTGCTCAATCAACACTAGAAATAATAAAGTGAAGTTCAGCTCCCCATTGACTTCAAGTTCGGCCGAACCCGTTTTGTTTTTTGCAGGACAAGTTGTACTTTCTGGGGAAGCTGGAAAAAAATTCCAAATGGGAGGAATAATAAAAAAAAAAAAGCAATTCCACCAGTTTTATGGACTTTGTTTTTAAGGTGTTATCTATGCAGTAAAACTGACTAATGCCTTTCATTCTCTGGGTCACAGTGATACAACATATATATAGTTTTTCTTGTATTTTAAGACTTAAAAAAACATATTCTATAGTTACAGAGCTACATTTTTTGTGGGACGATCTGTAGTTTTTATTGATACAATTTTGGAGGGTGCATGACTTTTTGATAACTTTTTATTCATTTTTTTGGGGAGGTGAAATTCTGAAATTTGCTGTATTGGTTAAATATTTTTAGATTTTAATAGTATGGGTGTTTTCGGATATGCCAATGCCTATGATGTTTCTTTTTTCATTGTTTATTAAAATTTTGGGGAAAGGGGGTGATTTTTAGTTTCATTCCAATTTTTTTATTTTTAAAAACTGTTTTTTAAATACTTTTTTAAATACTTTTTTAGGCCTCCAAGGGCCTAACATCATGCAATTTTTTGATTGCCACTTCTATCAATGGAAATAAATCACTATGTTGCAATATATGGATGTAGGATAACACACATGCTTTGAGATGTGTTATCTAAACTAAATGCGTTAAACAAACACCTTCAATTGCTTTTCAACGGCTTTTGTTTCAAGATAACGCAATGAGTTAAGAAATTTTAGTTAGGAGTTTGTGTGTTAAACCTGCTACATTGTTGTGCTGCCGCCTACAGGCCTATATTGGAATATACCTGTGAAAGGCATCAGAGTCTCCATCCTGCTGTCCTTTCACAACCAATGAATGGTGCTTCAGGATACCACAGTACTTCCGAGTTTTGTACTCTCAGATGCTGTGGTCATATTTGACCATGGCATCTGGGGGGTTAAATGCCTGTGATTGGCGTTATCGCCAATCACAGACATTAGCCCCAGGTGTCTGCTGTATGAAACTGCCGGAACCCAGTGGCTATTGATATGGCTATGTGCTCTGGAGCGAGCGCCATCTTTAAAGACCTGACTTCGAGAAATGTTGGGAAAGGGTTAAGTAAAAAATATTGAGGTCACAATAGCAGGGGCAGACTTTGAACTTAAAATGGCCCCGGAATTATTTTTTTTAAGTGGTCCCATGTTGTAGGCCAGTCCAAATTGACATATGGTGGGGCAACACAAGTAGGCAGAGACAACAGAAATAGACAAGGACAGCAATAATGTAGTGTAGCACAAAATACTGCTCCAGCAGAACCAAATTTCATAAATACCACAATATACCACCACCCGTGCTGCAGCATTTAATGAAATCACCGTCCTGAGGACAGTGATGCAACTGAATTAAAGAGGGCAACTTCAGCCGCCAGCCAGGTGCATAATTATCTGATGCTCCTACATATATTAATGATATGCGCAAGCGCATCAGATTGTTATGCACCTAGCCGGTTGCCATGGAGGGGGCTCAAGCAGCTTCCCTTGGCATTGGGCCATCAGGAATGTTCCCTGTAGGATCTATGGCCAATGGCTTTATTGATAGATTTCTGTGTTTATTTTCTTCTGAGTGTTATTGCATGTATCTGTATTGCTACAGCTCTAACAGGGCACTGGTTCTCCTAAGGCTCCGTTGGAAAAAGTATGCAAATTAGCTCCCCTCTAGTAGGAAGTAAGCAGTATCTCTAAACTCACATATAGGTAGCTACCCTGGAAATCAATGCCCTACCCTGTTGGGAATCATCTTACAAGTTGTTGCGTTGTATGTGTACAAATCATGTTATGAATCATATTCTATTATGTATGTGCCACATTTTAGTTGCATAAAACCAATTGTATATTCCTGTACAAAGGGTGCTAATTTCATTTTCAGAAAGGTTCTTCCTGAATTGCAACTATGACCTAGCTCCTAATGAAGGGAAACTAGATCCAGGATATTGTACTTTGGAGGGGGACAATTAAGGTCATTTTCAGAAGCTATCCTTCCTTCCAGCTAGTGCGGAAGTGTCAATAGGAGTACTTTATTCCACAAACAGCACGTCTGCAGTCATCCAATGCTTGAGTAGATGGCATATGATCCATAGATCAGAAAGTATACATCAAAAGCAGCCTTGTCATAATTCACATTTTGTAATAAATAACTCATGTTCTTATGGTCAGGTACTTAGGTGATTCTTTGGTCTCAATGGCCAGGATTTTCGGCTTTAGGACACCTATCAAATTACCTATTGGTTGATTAGTATTTCATATTTATGGTATGCCTGGGTTGGTAAAAATACCCTGAATAACTTACCAGTCACATTATCCCCCTCAGAAGTATCTTTAAGAAGTTGTGCCTTAAATTAGAATTATGCCATAAAACATGCCACCTTTTGTATGTATTTAGCCAACCCCCAGTCATATAAGATGAGGGTAGGGAAGCCGGGTAATACCCATTAAAAAATTGCATACTGAAAACTACACATGGTCAGAACTCAGATATACACCTAAGGTAGGACTGATCAGCTTTCAGCTGCCTCCCAGTGTGAATCCGTAACTGATCAAATTAGTAATAGATTCATTATATTTTGCTTTCTGTATGGCTTGCTTATATGTATACCCCTTTGTCAACTGTTTGTAACTGTTCTTTTTCGTAACTCATCTTTTTAGCACTGTATTTTTTCTGTATAATAAATCGGAAAATGTATTAAGTCGCTTGGTAGCCTAGTATGTAGACAAATGTGGAAGCGGTGTTCCCGTGTACATTCCCATACAAATTTTCAGATGCCAAAGTGCCCCTCTTGGCCTGTTGGGTTGCATGTTGTGTGTCTGCGGTGGTTTTCTGACACACCCATCAAACAACCTTGAAATATGAGTAGGAATGTTAGCCAAGCCAAAATCTCTTTAAGGCTACCTGCACAGGCGTGCTGTTAAACATGCAGAAGAACTGCACAAATTTCTGCACCAAAAAAAACACATGTGTTAGTCGCAGATTTTGATGTGGAATTGATACTTTTTTTTTTTCAGATCTCACCCTTCCATTGAAAAGAGTGAAATCTACACCAAAAATCACAAGCATAATTGATATCCAGATATGTATGGCAGGTCAATATCGGCAAAGGAAGAAATAGCACAGTATACATGAAATTTGTCTTTAATGGGATTGAGCTGTGCCTAGACCATGTTAACTGACAGGGGTGGACTGGGAACTGAATCACTGTCCTGAGGACAGCAATACAGTTGAATTCAGAAGGGCATTTGCGGCCACTGGCAAGGTGCGCAAGTGCCTGATTCTCCTACATAAATTAATGCTGAGAGCCTCAGATCTTTATGTACCTGGCTGGCAGTTATAAGCATGGCTTGGGTGCCTCCTTGGACATTAGCCCACCAGAAAATTTCCCTGTAGAGTCTAGGGCCAGTCCGCCGATGGTGACTGATGAACATGACATCACCCTCCTAGGAGAAGGCTGTGGCGCTCACTTGATCACCATAGCCTCTTAAAACAGCCAATCAGCAAGGAGACTCGGAGTTGGACCCCCATCAATCAGATATTGAGGACCTAACCAGAGAATAGGCCATCAATATTAAAATTTGATACAACCCCTTAAAAAGAAACATAGACAGCACATAATTGATAACCTTTGGGGCCCCACCACTAACAAGACATGGACATGGAAAGCTTCAAATAAGGCAGACACGCTGTTCCAATTCAGTTTAAATAATGGCTGCCCTAAAAACGATCAAAGAGGGTACTTCTGCAGTAGCCACTACTGAGACATCTTGATTAGCATATGACTAAGTAGCTTTGCAGCTATATAAAGTATAAAACTCAGCAAAATATACAAATCAGGCAAGTTGCAAAAGCATTCATGTTTTCTTTGACCAATTTGTCCTCAGTGGAAGTCTACTGGTAGCACTTTCCATTTAACTAATAGTTGTGCTCTACTTACATTATTCGTTATTCATTATTTCTGTGCAACATGAAAAGATAAATGAAATAGAAATAGTAAAACATCTCCATCTTTGTGATGCTGTCATATTGTCAGTAGTATAATTATGATCCAGTCTGTCGTAAGGTCATTAGTGAAATCACTGTAATTCATTCTGTCATAGTATCAGTCAGATAATTAAGATTCAGTCTTCTGTCATATCAATCATTTAGATCAGGGTAGGCAACCTTGGAGAGATGGAGGCCTTCTGTAATAATGCAGTAAATATTTAAGATGCCTCCATGATGAAAATATTCTGCCCCTTAATACTGTACGTAGTATAATAAATATGTGATTTTGGGTGCTCATTTTTGATCTACTTTTTTACATTAGATTTTCCAATTTTATGAGGCTTCTTTTTTATCTTTCTAAGCCAAAGCAATATCCCAGCTTAGGCCAAACATTTAGTATTTCTCCAAAAGTGAGACCTTCACTCCTTGTCCTGTGCTAAGTGCCTGTAGAGGACTCGGTAGTCCACAGTGGTACATAGAAAAACACATTATTCCAAAAGAGTCTTTGTAATTTAATCTTAGATTTTATTAGTATGAAAATATGTCCAAGTTTGAGTATAAGAAGAATCTTTATCAGACATTTCAGTCCTGACAGGACCTATTTTAACACTGTTTTTGTGGCCATGCTTTCATACTAATAAAATCTAAGATTAAACTGAAAAGACTCTTTTGAAGTGCTGTGGATTTTCTCTTTAACCACTTGCCTACTGCTGCACGACTTTATATGTGCGGCGGTAGGCTCCTATCTGTAACCCGACGTATAAAAGCGTCTGGTTACATCGCGATCTGCCGAAACAACCCGTGCCACTGCAGACCGCTGTGACCTCCCTGTCATCAGACAGCTGCGGTTAGAGGGAGGAGTTGGGAAGCCAGCTGGAGCGGTCTGGCTGTGATAGATTCTTGCAGCACCCCGCTACAAGTATTTATCACAGTGTAAAATGTAAAAGCCGTCCGGGAGCACTTTTCCTTATGTAAGGCTACTTTCACACTAGCGTTCGGAGTGGGTCCGTCTGATGTTTCATCAGACGGATCCGCTCCTATAATGCAGAGGTTTGCATCCGTTCAGAACGGATCCGTCTGCATTATAACTTAGAAAATTTTCTAAGTCTGAAAGTAGCCTGAGCGGATCCGTTCAGACTTTACATTGAAAGTCAATGGGGGACGGATCCGCTTGAAGATTGAGCCATATAGTGTCATCTTCAAGCGGATCCGTCCCCATTGACTTCCATTATAAGTCTGGACGGATCCGCTCGCCTCCGCACGGCCAGGCGGACACCCGAACGCTGCAAGCAGCGTTCAGGTGTCCGCTCACTGAGCGGAGCGGAGGTTGAACGCTGGCAGGCGGATGCATTCTCAGTGGATCCGCCTCCACTGAGAATGCATTAGGGCCAGACGGCTGCGTTCAGGGCCGCTTGTGAGCCCCTTCAAACGGAGCTCACGAGCGGACACCTGAACGCAGGTGTAAAAGTAGCCTTAGAGTGCCACCTGCTGGCTGTAAAATTAACTGTCAGGCTGTGAATTCACAGTCAGGGCAGGAAGGGGTTAATTCACTTACAAGAAATAAATAAAGAAATTACAAGTAAAAAATAAATAATAAAAAAAGAATTAAAAGGGAAATACAGAAAATCCTAAAATTTTAAAGTTATAGCAATAGTTTCTAGTATTAGCAATAGTATGGCAGACTATGTACACACCCGTTCAAACATGCCGCCCCTTTTTCGTTCATAAAAAAATATAAATAAATACAAAATATATATTTATTAGTTTTAGCATAGTGGAATTTCTGTGTGTAAAATATACAAACATACACACATTGTTTTAATTTAAAAATCTAGGTATTTGTTTTAGCTATATTTTGTATAGCAGGGTTTTTTTCTGCGTAAAATATACAAATTTTGGCCTAGTAATAAACACTCAGGTAATGAAGTGGTTAAACTTTTTTTTTTTTTTTTTTTAAATTTTTTTTATTTATACACTCACTGACAAAAAGAGATAATGCATCCAGATAGAAATGTTGGAATACTAGAAAACTCAGAATGCACTTATGTCTAAGGCTACTTTCACATCAGCGTTCCGCATTCCAGTTTTAAGATCTGGCAGAGGATCTCAAAACCGGGGCTTTTTTGTCAATGGGGACAAAACAGAACAAACTAGATCAGGATGCATTCCATACCAGTTAGTAACATAGTTTATAAGGCTGAAAAAAGACATCTGTCCATCCAGTTCAGCCTGTTATCCTGCAAGTTGATCAAGAGGAAAGGGAAAAAAAAAACTGTGAGGTAGAAGACAATTTTCCTCACTTTAGGGGAAAAAATTCCTTCCCGACTCCAATCAGGCAATCAGAATAACTCCCTGGATCAAAAACCCATCTCTAGTAACTATAAACTGTAATATTATTACACTCCAGAAATACATCCAGGCCCCTCTTGAACTCTTTTAGTGAACTCACCATCACCACCTCCTCAGACAGAGAGTTCCATAGTCTCACTGCTCTTACACTAAAGAACCCTCTGCTATGATTGTGTACAAACCTTCTTTCCTCTAGACGCAGAGGATGTCCCCTCGTCACAATAGATGATGGAATTGATCCCCGTACTGACCCCTGATATATTTATAGTTATTAGATCTCCCCTCAAACGTATTTTTTCTAAAGTGAATAACCCTAATTTTGATAATATTTCAGGGTACTGTATCTTTCAGGGTACTGTAGTCTACCCATTCCAGTTATTACTTTAGTTGCCCTTCTCTGAACCCTCTCCAGTTCTGCTATGCTTGTCTTGTTCACAGGAGCCCAGAACTGTACACAGTACTCCATATGTGGTCTGACTAGTGATTTATAAAGTGGCAGAACTATGTTCTCAGCCCCTTTTTGATGCAACCCATTATCTTATTGGCCTTGGCAGCAGCTGCCTGACATTGGTTTCTACAGCTTAGCTTGCGGTTCACCAAAATTCCATTTCCATGTCAGTGTTAGGGCTCATGCCCACGGCAGTTGCACCGTTGCGGGTCTGCAATACACGGGGCACCGGCTGTGTGCACTCTGCATCACGGATGTGGACCCATTCACTTGAATGGGTCCGCAAACCTGGAGATGCGGTGTGCAAGCATGGATCGGAACCCCATTAAAGCACTACGGAGTGCTTCCGTGGTGTTTCTGTCCGTGCCTCCGCACCGCAAAAAAGAAAAGCATGCACTACTTTTTTCGGTGCAGACTGTTGGATGTGGATTGCGGACCCCATTCAAGTGAATGGGTCCGTGAGCCGCATGCGGCTACCCCACAGTTGATGCCTGTGCATTGCGGACTGCAATTTGCGGTCCGCAGCACGGGCCCGGACAGCACGCGGTCGTGGACATGAGCCCTTACCCAGTGTTTTACCATTTAGTATGTACTGGTGACTTTCTTCCTATGTTCATAACCTTACACTTGTCAGTGTAAGCCTTCAATCTATCCAGATCCATCTGCAGCCGTATACTGTCCTCTTCCGTGTTAATTACTTTACACAGTTTAGTTTCATCTGCAAAAATTTATATTCTACTGTGCAAGCCTTCTACAAGATCATTAATAAATATATTGAAGGTAAAAGGTCCCAATACTGACCCCTGTGGTACCCCACTAGTGACAGTGACCCAATCTGAGTGTGTACTGTTAATAACTAGAGATGAGCAAATTTTTTAAAAAATTTGATTCGCCGGTTTGCCGAATTTTTATGAAAAAATTTGGTACGATCCAAATATATTCGCAGCAAATTTTGTTAAAAAAACAGCTATTTCCTGGCTGCAGAGAGCCTTTATAGCGGTGTAGAACACTGTGCCTTACAATAACATGCATAGGGAGTCTGCTTTGGTAGTGAAATAATACTGTGAGCCCATATGACATGCAGATGACAGGGGTCGCACTTAGAATCACTGCACATTTTACTTATTTGGGCAGCCACGGGGCCAAAACTGACCAAATAACTCAAATATGAACTCAGCCTTACAGGTCGATGTTAGCGCCAAGAAAAAGCGCACTCCTTTTAGATCGTCATCAGCTTCTTCCACATAGATGTCTACAGAACCTGTTCTATTAAACGCTTTTACAAGTAGAGCCCCCCAACAGAGTGGAAAGGGTGTCAGCAGTAAGTTTGTGTTGACGTCACTGATTATTTTGCCCTTCCTCTGATCGGTCCGAACAATAACCCACATAAAACGGATCCTGTCTGTGGAGCATCTGCCTTCACTCAGTCAGCATTTGGTCAGTAATCCATCAATATTGCTAATGCCAAGAATCAGGAGGGGATCCAAAACAGAGATGACACGTGAACGGAATATTTGCATGTCTTGAGTGTTTTGTACCCACTCCTGCTTTGGCTACCAAAATTTTAACCAATTCTGATGGGACCATACAGGCCTTACAGCTGCTACACAGAGAGGTTCAGTTGTGCATCTCATTTTCCTTCCTTCTGACAGATCAGAAGAAGGGTCAAATAAATGATGATGTCAGTCAAGCCAAAAAGGCTAAATAGTGGCCCAGTCATAAAGTGGGGAGGGTGGGAACAGCATGAGAAGTCCACAGAGTGGCCCTATGACATAGTGGTGAGGTGGAAGCAGCATCAGAAGACCACAGAAAGGCAAGGTGACATAGTGTGGAGGTGGCAGTAGCAGTATCAGGAGGCAACAGAGTGGCAAGGTGACGTAGTGTGGAGGTGGCAACAGCATGAGGAGACCACAGAGTGGCAAGGTGACATAGTGTGGTGGTGGCAGCAGCATAAAGAGACCACAGAGTGGCAAGGTGACATAGTGTGGATGTGGCAGCAGCATGAGGAGGCCACAGAGTGGCAAGGTGACATAGTGTGGAGGTGGCAGCAGCATGAGAAGACCACAGAGTGGCAAAGTGACTAGGGTTGAGCGAACCTGAACTGTAAAGTTCGGGTTCATACCGAACTTTAGGATTTTTGGACCCCGGACCCGAACCCGAACTTATCAGTAAAAGTTTGGGTTCGAGTTCAGTGCTTGGCGATTTAATGGCGCTTTTTGAAAGGCTGCAGAGCAGCCAATCAACAAGCGTTTAACTCTGTGCCCTTAGAAGCCATCACAGCCATGCCTACTAATGGCATGGCTGTGTTTGGCCAGTGCAGCATGTGACCCAGCCTCTATATAAGGTGGAGTCACATAGCGCTGCACGTCACTCTGCTCTTACTAGTGTAGGGATAGGATGCTGCTGCTGTGAGGGAGAGAATAGGAAAGAAGACTCTATCTATTATAAGAACTTGTTAACTGCGATCTACAGCAATTGTGTTTTCAGGGTGCAGTGCAACATTTTTTTACCCTGCCCTGAGCCCAGTGACACAGAAAAATTATTTTTATCCATCTGTTAGTTAGGTGGGAGTTGACTGGCCATTTTGTGCAAGTTCAGTGCACCAGCACAGCATATGTGCCAGGGACAATAATTTACCCTATTCTTTTAGTTCAGTGGGCAACATGTACCCATTTTTTAAGTGCACCTGCACTGCATATGTGCCAGGGGAAGGCAAAATAATATAGGGAATCATTCTGTGAGTTCAGGGACCCAGAGAGTGACATATTCACATTTTTTTCTGTAAAATACAATCCAAGTAAATCCATCTGTTAGATTCTGTGGGAACCAATTATTTATTTTTTTGCTAAAAAGTACATTTGCGCCCTGCACTGCATTTGTGACATTCCAATACAAGCGTTAAATACCGCAGTTATATTCTGGTTTTAAAAAAAAAATCCATTTTGTGAAAAACCCTACATTTGGGGCCTTTTCTGCATTTGTGACAGTCAAATACAAGCTTTAAATACTGCAGTTATATTCTGGGTTTAAAAAAACACCCATTTTGTGAAAGACACTACATTTGTGGCATTTGCTGCATTTCTGAGAGTCCAATACAAGCTTTAAATACTGCTATTATACTGTGGTATGAAAAAAAAACACATTTTGTGCAAGACACTTCATTTGCAGCCTTTTCTGCATTTCTGAGAGTCCAATACAAGCGTTAAATACTGCAGTTATATTCTGGGTTTAAAAAAAACACCCATTTTGTGCAAGACCCTACATTTTGGGCCTTTTCTGCATTTCTGAGAGTCCAATACAAGCTTTAAATACTGCAGTTATATTCTGGGTTTAAAAAAACACCCATTTTGTGCAAGACACTACATTTGCGGCCTTTGCTGTATTTCTCAGAGTCCAATACAAGCTTTAAATACTGCAGTTATATTCTGGGTATAAAAACACCCATTTTGTGCAAGACCCTACATTTTGGGCCTTTGCTGCATTTGTGACAGTTAAATACAAGCTTTAAATACTGCAGTTATATTCTGGGTTTAAAAAAACACCCAATTTGTGAAAGACACTACATTTGTGGCATTTGCTGCATTTCTGAGAGTCCAATACAAGCGTTAAATACTGCTATTATACTTTGGTATAAAAAAAAAAAAACATTTTGTGCAAGACACTTCATTTGCACCTTTTTCTGCATTTCTGAGAGTCCAATTGTCACGGTGAGGAGTGGGGGAAACCCCTCACCGTGCGATGTTAAAGAGAAAGGGAAGCCGCTAGGCCAGGACAACAGAATCAGGGAGCAGGTCACCTCCTAAAGCATCCCTAAACTCTGACCCTGACTCCTAACCGTATGAGCCAACCCAGATGGTAGGAGGGCTCATACTCAGGAACCTCGGGTCCCTACTAGCCCTCAAGATATCCCTGGACTAGGAGCAGGGTAAGACGACCTGTTCCTCCGAGACACGGATGAACAGGAGTCTAAACTGACCAAGCTGCAAGGAAAGGGAAACATATACAACATATGGATATGGCAGGTGAGTGAAACCACTTCCACACCTACCTGCCACAGACACAGTGACTGGAACCCGTGCTCAAACGCTAATGTCCACAGCAAACATAGAGGGAGACAGCGCACACACATTAAACACACAGGAAACCAGATCCATAGCTGCAATAAGGTAAGACACCACACAAACATAAGCTTAACATCAATACATGTTTTATGACTACAAGGGTGGCCCTCACTAGTCAGATGGTATAAGACCAGGAGAATGACTCCAGCATAAGGCATGGCTGGAGTACCCCTCAGCTACAGGGATCCAGCAGAGGCTAAATAGCCCAAGTGGCCACACCCACACACACAAACTAGGAAAGGAATTAACCCTTCCAACACCAGACAAGGTAAGTGTCACTTAAAGGGGAAATGCACACATAACATAAATCCCGTGCACACCAAACATAGAAAGTGATCACATACATACATATGTTGCCACATGCAACCGCATGCCTTGACAGCGAGCCGCCTAGCAACCAGCTCAGGCTGCTACACTGCCAAACCTCATCATGTTGCCAGCGGCAACCACACGTGAGACAAACATACAAACTGTCCTCACCTGCGATAGACAACAAACAGACCGCTGGCAACTGCATGCGACACAAAGAGTCACGACCATAGGCAGTGACACCAATACAAGCGTTAAATACTGCTGTTATATTGGGGTTTTAAAAAAAACAAACTAATTTTGTGCAAGACACTTCATTTGCAGCCTTTCTACATTTCTGAGAGTCAAATACAAGCTTTAAATACTGCAGTTATATTCTGGGTTAAAAAAAAAACACCCATTTTGTGCAATACCCTACATTTTGGGCCATTTCTGAGAGTCCAATACAAGCTTTAAATACTGCAGTTATATTCTGGGTTTAAAAAACACCCATTTTGTGAAAGACCCTACATTTTGGGCCTTTTCTGCATTTTTGACATTCAAATAAAAGCTTTAAATACTGCAGTTATATTCTGGGTTTAAAAATACACCCATTTTGTGCAAAACCCTACATTTTAGGCCTTTTCTGCATTTGTGACAGTCAAATACA
Source organism: Bufo bufo (assembly GCF_905171765.1). NCBI lineage: Eukaryota > Metazoa > Chordata > Amphibia > Anura > Bufonidae > Bufo > Bufo bufo. The sequence goes on from NC_053395.1 coordinate 158,140,382, forward strand.
AGCTTTAAATACTGCAGTTATATTCTGGGTTTAAAAAAACACCCATTTTGTGAAAGACACTACATTTGTGGCATTTGCTGCATTTCTGAGAGTCCAATACAAGCTTTAAATACTGCAGTTATATTCTGGGTTTAAAAATACACCCATTTTTTGCAAAACCCTACATTTTAGGCCTTTTCTGCATTTCTGACAGTCAAATACAAGCTTAAAATACTGCAGTTATATTGTTGGTTGACAAATAAAAAAAAAATTGTGACCGTGATATAATTGTTTAAAATTCGCCTGTCACACTGTTGTATGACCTCAAGAATTTTTTTCTCTTTATGACTCTGGCACTGCCTTACTGTCAGTGAACTTAATTGTTGACTATTGGCAGTTACATAGCCGCCTGACATAAACCATCTGTTAGTTTGGTTGGTGAACGCAAAGAATGAGGAGAGCGTCAAATAAGGGACGAGGCCCCGGTCGTGGTGCTGCTGGTGTTGATGGAGCTCCTGTTGCAAGGAGAGGACGTGGTAGATCTATGCCAGCTACACGCACAAGTGAAACACCTTCATCAGGTGCGAGTATGCTACAGAACCTTCAGCGTTATTTGGTCGGGCCTAGTGCGGCTCTACGAATAGTGAGGCCAGAACAAGTACATGCGATAGTAGATTGGGTGGCTGACAGTGCCACCAGTTCCTTCACATTGTCTCCCACCCAGTCTCCTACTGAAAGATCCGAGTTGGCACCTGCAGCCCATGTCCATCAGTCTTTCACCTCACCCCCTTGCAAATCAGCCAAGCAGCCTGAGCCCCAAGTCATGCAGCAGTCTCTTCTGCTTTTTGATGAATCTGCTAGCAGGGTTTCCCAGGGCCATCCACATAGCCCTGCCCCAGAAGTGGAAGAGATTGAGTGCACCAATGCCCAACCACTTATTTTTCAGGATGAGTACATGGGAGGACCACCGCAGCACGTCTCAGATGATGATGAAAAACAGGTGCCAACTGCTGTGGCTTTCTGCAGTGTGCAGACCGACAAGGAGGGCAGGGGTGAAGACTGGGTGGAAGATGATGTAGAGGACAATGAGATCCTCGACCCCACATGGAATCAAGGTCAATGCAAGTGACCTGTCTAGTTCGGAGGAAGAGGTGGTGGCCGCACAGAGCCACCAGCACAGCAGAAGAGGGAGCAGGGTGCAAAAGCGGAGCGGCCGTCCCCTAGACAGTACGCCTGCTACTGCCCACCGCATCAAGGGACCGAGCACACCAAAGCCAGCTCCAAGGAGTTCCCTGGCGTGGCAGTTCTTCAGACAATGTGCTGATGACAAGACACGAGTGGTTTGCACGCTGTGCAATCAGAGCCTGACGCAAGGCATAAACGTTCTCAACCTGAGCACAACCTGCATGCCAGGTACACTAAAACAAAAATAAGAATAAAAACTCGTAAATTGAGTTATCTTTCTGCCCCAGCTTTTGTGACAGGGTATAGCCTGGAATATTCGCGTATTTGTCAAATTGTCAAAAAACACCTCTCGATTCTAGAATACGATAATCAATGGAAGGATATAGTGTGTTCTGGTATTAAGTGTATAGCACGTAGAGCACCTACATTGGCCCAAAAAGTGAGTCCTTCCCTTTTCTCAGATATCAAACAAAGTCCACCTACCTGGCTAACATACAAGGAGAATTTTAAATGTGGGGACAATATTTGTACATGTTGCAAAGTTATTCTAACAGGCAGACACATTTTTTCATATGCTAACCAGAGATCTTATAATCTAAAACAATACATCAATTGCAACACAAGTTTTGTTGTATATGTCATTGTAGGCGAAACCTGATGTATATGTCATTGTAGGCGAAACCTTGGGATCTAGTGATCACCAGTCAGGGTGGTTTAATATAAGAACTGTGAAAGAGTCCCACCACACAAAAACAAAAGTTTTAGATTTTAGAAAAACAGACTTTTCAAAAATGAAATTAGTCATAAATGAGTCCTTATCAGACTGGAACGGATTACATGGAGTCCAGGAGAAATGGGACTACTTAAAAGGTGCATTATTGAAGGCAACAGAAAATTGCATTAGACTTGTCAGTAAAAGCAAAAAAAGGAGGAGACCACTGTGGTACTCAGCAGAAGTGGCCCAAATCATTAAAAATAAAAAGCTAGCATTTTGTAATTATAAAAAAACCCAGAGCAATGAAGATAAGGAAATCTACAAGATTAGGCAGAGAGAGGCCAAGCAAGTTATAAGAACTTCTAAAGCGCAGGCAGAAGAAAAACTAGCTCAGTCTATGAAAAAAGGGGATAAGACATTCTTCAGATATATAAATGAAAAAAGGAAATTAAAACAAGGAATAACTAAATTAAAAACAAAGGACGGAAGGTATGTAGAAGAGAATAAAGGGCTAGCCGACTGCCTTAATGAATACTTCTGTTCAGTTTTTACAAAAGAAAAAGGAGAAGGACCTCCACTAGAAAGAATGACTAATAAATCGTTTGATGCATGTATCTTTACAGAGGAAGATGTTCTAAGTTTGCTGTCTAAGGTGAAGACAAATAAGTCACAGGGGCCTGATGAGATACACCCAAAATTATTAAAAGAGCTTAGTGGTGAGCTGGCAAAACCGTTAACAGATTTATTTAACCAATCATTAGTAACAGGAGTCGTCCCGGAAGATTGGAAATTGGCAAATGTCGTGCCCATTCACAAGAAAGGTAGTAGGGAGGAATCGAGCAACTATAGACCAGTGAGTCTGACATCAATAGTAGGCAAATTAATGGAAACCCTATTAAAGGATAGGATTGTGGAACATCTAAAATCCCATGGATTGCAAGATGAAAAACAACATGGCTTTACTTCAGGGTGATCATGTCAAACAAATCTTATAGATTTTTTTGACTGGGTGAATAAAATAATAGACGGTGGAGGTGCAGTAGACATCGCATATCTAGATTTTAGTAAGGCTTTTGACACTGTCCCACATAGAAGACTTATCAATAAACTGCAGTCATTGAGCATGGACTCCCATATTGTTGAGTGGATTAGGCAGTGGCTGAGTGACAGACAACAGAGGGTTGTAGTCAATGGAGAACATTCAAAACAAGGTCATGTTACCAGTGGGGTTCCACAGGGATCTGTACTGGGACCAATTTTGTTTAATATCTTCATAAGTGATATTGCAAAAGGCCTCGCTGGTAAGGTTTGTCTTTTTGCTGATGACACAAAGATATGTAACAGGGTTGATGTTCCTGGAGGGAAACGCCAAATGGAAAAGGATTTAGGAAAACTAGAAGAATGGTCAGAACTCTGGAAACTGAAATTTAATGTGGATAAGTGCAAGATAATGCACCTGGGGCGTAAAAACCCAAGGGCAGAATATAGAATATTTTACACAGTCCTGACCTCAGTATCTGAGGAAAGGGATTTAGGAGTAATTATTTCAGAAGACTTAAAGGTGGGAAGACAATGTAATAGAGCAGCACGAAATGCCAGCAGAATGCTTGGATGTATAGGGAGAGGTATAAGCAGTAGAAAGAGTGAAGTGCTTATGCCGCTGTACAGAACACTGGTGAGACCTCACTTGGAGTATTGTGCGCAGTACTGGAGGCCATATCTCCAGAAGGATATAGATACTCTAGAGAGAGTTCAGAGAAGAGCTACTAAACTAGTACATGGATTGCAGGATAAAACTTACCAGGAAAGGTTAAAGGACCTTAATATGTATAGCTTGGAAGAAAGAAGAGACAGAGGGGATATGATAGAAACTTTTAAATACATAAAGGGAATCAACTCGGTAAAGGAAGAGAACATATTTAAAAGAAGAAAAACTACCACAAGAGGACACAGTTTTAAATTAGAGGGGCAAAGGTTTAAAAGTAATATAAGGAAGTATTACTTTACTGAGAGAGTAGTGGATGCATGGAATAGCCTTCCTGCAGAAGTCGTAGCTGCAAATACAGTGAGGGGGTTTAAGCATGCATGGGATAGGCATAAGGCCATCCTTCATATAAGATAGGGCCGGGGGCTATCCATAGTATTCAGTATATTGGGCAGACTAGATGGGCCAAATGGTTCTTATCTGCCGACACATTCTATGTTTCTATGTTTCTATGTATACTGTATCACATGCTCGCTATGCCGCCTCCAATATGTTGGATGCACCATGAATAGGTTAAAAACCAGAATCTGCAGGCATATTTCGGACATTGGAAAATATAGTGTATAGGAAAGTTGTGCACACCTCATTTGGAAAAGTTTGTCCGAGTGCTGGTTTGATTTATGTTGGTTGCGATGAATTTCAAGTCCCGTGTAAAAGGAAAATAGTTAGAGCGCTAGCCACTGAGGAAGGAGACTGAGATCTCTGAAACGCGTATGGTGAGAAAGGACCCCCAGCCAGACGTCATCAATTAACATTGGAACCCCATATACTAAAGAGCGCTCTAACTATTTTCCTTTTACACGGGACTTGAAATTCATCGCAACCAACATAAATCAAACCAGCACTCGGACCCTGTAAACCCTTCCAGTCCACAAGGAGACGCCGGAAGACTTAAACACTGTGAGTTCTGCAGGCACGTGGGACGCCGCGGCCACAGACATCAACATCACTACCGTGTCATTCCAAGTATCATGATGCTAACAGTATAATCTGTGACGTACACTTATCACATTGAGGGAAATTCTTCAATTCCCCCTTCAATACCCCATCTGCTACGATCCAACCAGTCCAATTCCTTGGGACAACTAACCGTGAGCAAGGTTATACTATCCAGCCTTATCGCCTACGTAACCAAAATCTATCAAGCCGGTATACGAAAATTGCTGGAGTTTAAGTTTATTCCTATAGACTCACTCACAATGTTTCTGATACCCCATTTGGAGCAATGACATGATACATTATTGCACACTGTTGCACAAACGGGAGTATTTCAACAAACAACACGGTCTCACAATAGATGAATGATTCATATTTATATATTTTAACAAATAACACAGTCTTTCAATTGATGAATAATTTGCTGGATGGATTTTAAATCTTCTGCATTTTAACCCATTGCAGTCACATTGCGGATGAAATATTTGCTAAACCTTTGCATTTTAACCCATTGCGGTCCTACTGTGGATGAACTATTTGCTGGAGTAGAATGTCTATATAGGCGGAACTATATTCTCTCTCCTGCATATTAACCCATTGTGGTAATACTGTGGATGAACTATTTGCTGAAGCAGATTTTTTCTACAGGTGGAAATACACTCTTTTTTTTATACAGGTGGAACTATTCAGTTTATGGTTATAATTAACTTTTACATGTGACCTCATAATTATTCTGTCTATTATTTGCTGGATCAACCACATCTCAAGTGGATTGACGCTTACAGTATAATCGATTTGATGAGCCTATATTTATTTATTTATTGAGCAATATCATCTTTCTGAATTATTGGCGTATTATATGACTATTTGGAGACTGCCCTAGATACCCATTACGGAGACCACCACCACCTCTTGGTCTACATCGACCACGGTCCCCGTTGCTGAGTGTCTCTGACATTCTTCCAAAATAACCCAATACATATGAAATATTGTTTGTTTTTTACACAGGTATTGTCTGAATTTTATCCGAATATATATTTTTATATTTTTTAAATATACCAGAATAAAACTATAATTTTATATATTAAACTACATTTTACTATTTTTCAAAATACAACTACAGTATTATTAACACATCATAGCAATCTGATTTATACCAATTTGACTTACACTAACACGTCAGACGAACTTTTCCAAATGAGGTGTGCACAACTTTCCTATACACTATATTTTTATTTTGCCTTATAGACAGGGTGTATCTATATTAGTTGGGCCACCCACTCCATGTGCAACAGCTAGGTGAGCCATCACTAATAACCATTATTTCATATTTCGGACATTCCATATGTTAGGACTAGGAATGTGTCTGCAGTCAGTGCACATTATGCGGCAACACATGGAGGCGATATCGCAGGTATGCAGGTACAGAGATTAGAGAGGGTTAATCCCCCAGTGCGGGGTGGAGACTATAGAAGAAAGCTTCTTAGGGAATCATATTGGATTTTCTGCATGGAATCTAGTATTCCAAAAGGTCTAAATCGAAAACATGATTTGATTCTTCATTATTGACCATATATATATATATATATATATATATTATTTTTTCTTAGCTGGTTTTTAGCTATTTTTATAAGGTTGAATGTCTTGACGGCCAGAAGAGGGTGTGATTAGGTTAATTGTAGTCACCTGAGGATGCCTGCAGTTATCCACCATATAAAAGTCCTGTGTGAACACAGTCTCTTTGTGGTCATGATTAAGGATCAGCATTAAGGGGATCCGAAACGCGTTGACATGGACTGTCTGTATGGTTTTTAATGCACTACGTTTATTAATAAAGATGCCACGTTGCAGATGAAGCTGGATTATTCCTCTCTTTTTCATGATTAAGAATCTCTTTGCGTCCGGTTACTGATGCAATCCGTGCTTCCATGAGCATTCATATACAAGTGATCACACCCAACCCTCATTTACTTGAGCACAACCTGCATGACCAGGCATCTAAGTGCAAAGCACGAGCTGCAGTGGAGTAGACACCTTAAAAACCAAGAAAGGTCTCTGGCTCCTACTGCTTCCTCTTCTGCTGCAGTCTCGGCCTTTTCATCCCCCTCTGGAGTGACAGTGGCTGCTGCCACCCCGTAAACAGAGGATGTGCCAGCCACGCCACCACCTGGGTCACCAAGCATCTCCACAATGTCCCATGGAAGCGTTCAGCTGTCTATCTCCCAAACACTGGAGCGAAAGAGGAAGTACCCCCCCTACCCACCCGCGATCCCTGGCCCTGAATGATAGCATTTCTAAATTACTGGCCTTTGAAATGCTGTCATTTTGTCTGGTGGAGACGGAGAGTTTTAAAAGCCTTATGGTGCTGGCAGACCCATAGTATGTCGTGCCCAGGCGCCACCTTTTTCCAGGCGAGTCATCCCTTCCCTGCACAACCAAGTGGGGGACAAAATCAGGTGTGCACTGCGCAACGCCATCTGTGGCATGGTCCACCTAACTACGGATACATGGACCAGTAAGCACAGTCAGGGACGTTATATCTCCCTAACAGCACACTGGGTAAATGCAGTGGCGGCTGAGCCTGAGGCGGATAGCAGTTTGGCGCATGTCTTTCCACCACTGAGGATTGCAGGGCGCTTCAGTTTGCCTCCTGTTGTTTCCTCCTCCTACTCCGCTTCCTCATCCTCTACCGTCTCCTCATCCGGTCAGCGTAACACCTTCACCATCAACTTCAGCACAGCCAGGGGTAAACGACAGCAGGCAGTTTTAAAACTTATCTGTTCGGGGGACAAACCCCACACCGCGCAGGAGCTGTGGACGGGCCTTGAACAACAGACCGATGAGTGGTTGGTGCCACTGAGCCTCAAACCCGGCCTGGTGGTGTGCGATAATGGGCAAAATCTCGTAGCAGCTCTGGGCCTAGCCGGTTTGACGCACATCTCTTGCCTGGCGCATGTGCTGAATTTGGTGGTGCAGAGGTTCCTAAAAAAAATTACCCCAATATGTCAGAGCTGCTGCAAAAAGTGCGGGCCATCTGTGCGCGCTTTCGGCGTTCTCACCCTGCTGCTGCTCGCCTATCAGCGCTGCAGTGTAACTTCGGCCTTCCCGCTCACTGCCTCAAATGCGACGTGCCCACAAGGTGGAACTCCACCTTGCACATGCTGGCCAGACTGTGCGAGCAGCAGCAGGTGATAGTGGAGTTTCAGCACCACTTCACCACCAGTGAGTGGGCCTTCATGCGAGACTGTGTGTCTTGTTGCGCTGTTTCAAGTACTCCACCAACATCCAACTTCTATGCCTCCTTGAAAAAATGCTTCGGGCGATGATGGAAGAAGATGTGGCACAGGAGGAGGAGGAAGAGGGATCATTTACAAGGGTGGCTCCGAGGGTGGGTTCCTGCACCCACATACGCCAGGTACACAATTATCCAGCCAGGGCACAGTTCTGGAGGATGACAAGGTGGAGGATGAGGAGGAGGAGATGGAGGAGGAGGAACTGTGTTCACAGCAGGGTGGCACCCAAACCAGCTCATGGCCATCACTGGCGCACTGGGGGGATACAGAGGACACAGATGATACACCTCCCACAGAGGACAGGTTGTCGTTGCCTCTGGACAGCCTGGCACACATGAGCGATTACATGCTGCAGTGTCTCCGCAACGACCGCCGAGTTGGCCACATTCTAAATTGTGCTGATTACTGGGTGGCCAGGCTACTGGATTCCCATTACAAGAACAACGTACCTTCCTTAATTCTGTCACTGGAGCGTGATCGTAAGATGCGCGAATACAAGGGCACGCTGGTAGATGCGCTGCTGATGGCATTGGAAGCACAAGGCGAAGGCAGAGGAGGAGGAAGAGGTTGCCAACGCAGCTGGGACACCGCCAGCACCTCAGAAGGCATAGCATGGCCAAAATGTGTAAAAGCTTTGTCAGCACGCCACAACAACCAGCACCACTATCTGATATGGAACTTCTTAGCAGGAGGCAGCATTTCAGCAACATGGTGGAGCAGTATGTGTGCACACGCCTACACAAACTGAATGATGGGTCTGCCCCCTTTTAACTTCTGGGTCTCCAAATTGGGCACATGGCCTGTGCTTTCCCTTTACGCCTTGGAGGTGCTGGCCTGCCCTGTAGCCAGTGTATTGTCTGAACATGTGTTTAGCACTGCAGGGGGCGTTATCACAGACAAGTGCAGCCGCCTGTCAAAAGCCAATGTGGACAAGCTCACGTTCATTAAAATGAACCAGGCATGGATCCCACAGGACTTGTCCATACCTTGTGCAGAATAGACATGTATACCGGCCTTACCCAGCGCACTCTTTTGGAGTGTACCCTAATTTAAACAAACAAAAAAATAAATTTAACCAAAAAACTGTGTTGGCTCCCTCCTCTTCCTCCACCGCCGCTTCCACCTACACCGCTACGTCCACCGCCTCCTCAGCCTTCTACTCCATATGGACCTCCACCTCCTAGATAAAGATTATTATTTTTAATTTTTGCGTATTATATTTTATTTTAAGTCATTTCACTAATTTGTCTGACATATTCAAAATTTTTGGCTGTGATATACCCCTGCTCTACATTGTGGACAGGGAAATACCTTTCACCAATTCATCTGTTACATTGTTGGGTGACATTCCCAAATTTTTGGCTGTGATATACCCCTGCTGTACATTGTGGACAGGGAAATACTGTAAATTTAACTAATTTGTCTGTTACATTGTCGGGTGACCTTCACCAATTTTTGGCTGTGATATAATCCTGCTCTACCTAGTGGACAGGGAAATACATTTCACTAATTTGTCTGTTACCTGGTCGGGTGACATTCACCAATTTTTGGCAGTGATCTACCCCTGCTCTACCTAGTGGACAAGGAAATACATTTCACTAATTTGTCTGTTACATGGTCGGGTGACATTCACCAATTTTTGGCTGTGATATACCCCTGCTCTACCTAGTGGACAGGGAAATACATTTAACTAATTTGTCTGTTACATTGTCGGGTGACATTCACCAATTTTTGGCTGTTATATACCCCTGCTCTTCCTAGTGGACAGGGAAATACATTTCACTAATTTGTCTGTTACATTGTCGGGGGACATTCACCAATTTTTGGCTGTGATATACACTTGCTCTACCTAGTGGACAAGGAAATACATTTCACTAATTCGTCTGTTACATTGTCGGGTGACATTCACCAACTTTTGGCTGTGATATACCCCTGCTCTACCTAGTGGACAGGGAAATACATTTAACTAATTTGTCTGTTACATTGTCGGGTGACATTCACCAATTTTTGGCTGTTATATACCCCTGCTCTTCCTAGTGGACAGGGAAATACATTTCACTAATTTGTCTGTTACATTGTCGGGTGACATTCACCAATTTTTAGCTGTGATACACCCCTGCTCTACCTAGTGGACAGGGAAATACATTTCACTAATTTGTCTGTTACATTGTCGGTTGACATTCACCAATTTTTGGCTGTGATATACCCCTGCTCTACCTAGTGGACAGGGAAATACATTTAACTAATTTGTCTGTTACATTGTCGGGTGACATTCACCAATTTTTGGCTGTGATATACCCCTGCTCTACCTAGTGGACAGGGAAATACATTTAACTAATTTGTCTGTTACATTGTCGGGTGACATTCACCAATTTTTGGCTGTTATATACCCTTGCTCTTCCTAGTGGACAGGGAAATACATTTCACTAATTTGTCTGTTACATTGTCGGGTGACATTCACCAATTTTTAGCTGTGATACACCCCTGCTCTACCTAGTGGACAGGGAAATACATTTCACTAATTTGTCTGTTACATTGTCGGTTGACATTCACCAATTTTTGGCTGTGATATACCCCTGGTCTACCTAGTGGAGAAGGAAATACATTTCACTAATTCGTCAAGTGTCTCCCCATAGGTCATGATCCTGCCCTACACCTGTGTAAAAAGCTTTGGTCGGTCATTAGTCAATTAGACCAATGCCGGCCCGCTAATCTACTTTGAACTTGCGGCCAGGTGGTATTCCCTTCGCTGGTCGGCGAAGCGCATAAGAAGCGCATACGCACGACCACGTATCCCCTTGCGAATCCGTTTTCGAACGTACACGCAGATCCACGACAGGCTCTGCGAGAGTGCGCGAACGCATCGACATGGACACCGGAATGGAATCCGCAATAGGCACCGGAGACAAGCTCGGCTGCAGCGCCCTGCCACTAGCCCGGCCAAGCTGTCCCCGAAAGCCATGTGGTCTTCCCCTCCGGCGCACATGCGAACGCATTCCCGCATCGGTTCGCAAAGGGGTCGGAGCTGGTGTATCAATGGAGACACGCGTAACCTGTCCCGCAGCTCCACGAGGACCCTTTTTGGTCACACCGGAGTGCGAGACAGGTGAGGATCTTACAAATACACCAAAAACGGCAAATAATTTTTTGTGCTACTAATACACGCCAAAAAGGGCTTTAGAACAGATAACTGCACCTCTGATTGGCAAATATATATATTTTTTCCACTAATACACGCCACAAAAGGCTTTAGAACAGATAACTGCACCTCTGACTGGCAAATTTATTTTTTCTTTTTCCACTAATACACGCCACAAAAGGCTTTAGAACAGATAACTGCACCGCTGAACGGCAAATATCGGCAAAGAACGCATCTGGTACCTATTGACAATGATTTTCATGCCGTATCTGGTTTGTTCAGTTTCTATTTAATACAACCAGATCTTGAAGAAACTGATTCATACGGTTATATTAAATGAAACAGAAGTTTTTTATTCAGGTTTTGAGATCCCGTGCCGAATCTCAAAACCTGAATAAAAAATGCTGATGTGAAAGTAGCCTAAAGGAAATATGTAAATGATTACAGGAGGGGACTGATTAGAGACAGGATCTTACCATAAGACGGTGTCAAATTGCTTCATCGGCTGCCCTATAAAACTGCTCTCGGAGACTACTTTTGGGTACTGTACCTCTCGTGAGAGATTGTTGACTGGCAGACATGCCAATATACTCAAATACATTTTGCCCAGTTGATAGACTTTTAGGGGGGTCACATTATTAAACAGAGAGAAGCAAGATGGTTATTTTTACAATTGCCCACCATCTAAGCCCTTATGATCTAGGTGTTGAGAGCAGTGGTTACCTGAGGGCATACATGCACAGTAAACAGGCTCTGGATGGCCCAGAAAGACCACTCGTAGAGAGGATTGTTTAATTTACCAACAAACATGACAGCTCCCACAGTTTGGTTGTTCAGACACAGATGGCACCTTCACTGCACTTTTATGCCAGAACTATTTCCAGGCACCAAGGGTGCACCTAGCCTTTCTGCTGCCTGACGCGAAAATTGAAACAGCCCCCCCCCCAACCAATTCTCAACCTAACCCCTTCTCTCCTAACATTACATATATCACTACAAAATATACAGGGTAATACAGCACCCCATACCTCCTACATCTGGTGACGTCTCTTCTGATGTAGATGTTCTCATCTTTTCCATTCAGTGCAGAACGCCATGATGATTTCTTTCAGCTATCTCTCGACTCTCGGCTGTTTGACAAAAAACATCTTAGCTTACTACTTTTCCATCATCCTCCCATCTTCTAGACAAATTATCCTACTACCCCCAATACTGTGCTGCTGTGCTCCACAATATTATACTGCAGAAACAGATAAACCCCCTGAAAATACTGTTATCACACAGATAGTGCCCTTCAATAATTATTGGCACACAGTGTCCTAAAATAACTGCACCCAGAAAATAGTGTCCCTGACAGTGTACTGTCCCCAAAAAATAATTGTGCTAAGCTGACACTGTGCCAATGTGCCCCAACAGTAATAGTGCTCCCAAAAGTCCCAACTAATAATTATCTGCCAGAGCACACTTGGTAGTAATACTGCCCCATACAGTGCCCCCAACAGGTCCCCACTGTTCCCCAGAAGCAATAATGCTCTAATAGTGCCCATACTAGTAACTATGTTCCCCACAGTTCTCCGGTAGTAATAAATTCCTCCAAAATGCCCCCCCCAGTAGTAATTATTCTCCATATAATGTAACAGTAGAAACATGCTCCCTTAAAATGAGCACTAGTACAAAAAATGCCCCCTTTTAATGCCCCCAGTTCAGCTGATGATCTGGGGAGTCATCACATATGACAGGTGGTCACCCCTAGTAGTGATATGAGGGACGCTAACAGCTCAGCGTTATGTGCAGGATACCTTGTGGCTACGTGTTTCCCCTCTTGCAAGGGCTTCCAACTGGCATTTTTCAGCAGGATAAATGTTATAGATTAGGTAGAATCGTGGCAGATGTGGAACTACTGTGCCAAGTGACCAGTTTAAATTTGAGCTAAACCCTGAGGGTGTTATTCCGATGCTCCCCTCGTCTGCACCCTTTAACCCATATACAGGGATCTGGTCTTTACTGCAGGGGAGTGACTGGTCCGCTACCTCCTATGATGGGCCTGGTACACTTAGCAGCTGACCTGCAAGGAAGCAGAGAAGCTGGTGCAAGCACCAGCTGTCCAGGCATATTGCAAAACATGGAGCGTAGCAGAACCAGAACCCAAACAGACATACAGTCATAGGACACTGTTCCGACAGAATAACAGGAACCCTGAACATACAGAACAACAGGCAAGACAGACCTGGTAGACACTATACCAGGCTACAGGATCACAGACAAAGCAGAAACAGACAGACAAGAGACAAGGAAACTGAACAGGCTTCAGAAAAGGAGTATTGCATGGCTAGGGTCTGGATACAAACTAAAAACATGATTCTCCCACAAGCTGAGACAACCTAGGAACTAAATAGGGAAACAGACAAGCAAATGACAGACAGGTGAGGCAACAGGTGATGAAGACAGATACAGATTCCGACTGGGGAGTTAACCCTAAGGGTGGGTTCAGATCAGTGTTATTGATTCTGTTATGGCTTTCAGTTATAACATGGCTATAATAGAAAATAATGAAATCCATAAGATGGAAGTCAAAACGGTAGCCTTTAAAAGGCATTCTGTTTTGATCCTTCATAATACAAGTCTATGGGCAGCAGAATTGATCCCTCCTGGTTTCCATTATTCAGGAGTCCAGTCCTGCATAACGGAAACGGGACGGGTTCGTTATGCTGCCCATACACTTGTATTATGACGGAATGCAAAACAGAAGCCTTTAAAAGGCATTCCGTTTTGCTTTCCGTCATAATAGAAGTCTATGGGAATCATAACGGACCCGTTCCGTTTCCGTTATGCAGAACAGAAAGAAAAGTCCTGTCGACAGGACTTTGTTTTCCGTTTTGCATAACGGGAACCAAACGAATCCGTTATGATTGCAAATAGACTTCTATTATGACGGATCAAAACTGAATGCCTCAGTTTTGACTTCCATCTTATGGATTCCGTTATTTTCTGTTATAACCATGTTATAATGGAAAGCCATAACGGACTCCATAACACTGATGTGAACCCACCCTAACCCCGTAGACTCCAGCAGATACAAAGACTGGAATGCTGACTAGGGACTTTAACCCCACAGGGACCAGACAAAACCAGAAACAGACACTGTTCACAATACAAGTCACCGCTGCCAGTAAGCACAGACCACAGAGAATATGCCCTAGACACACATTCACATGACTACGGCAACCAGCGAAAACGGCAGTACTTTCACACCAAGTATGCCTTGCACAACAGAAGAGAATGTGCACTGTCGCACTGACACATGGCCCTAGATACACATTCACAGCCACCAGCCCACACTGCATATAAGGGACACGAAGAACGGTGGCAGACGAACATAGAACACAGGGGAGCAACACTCACAGGAGGCAGTTCACACTCAGCCACCAAGGAGCCAGCACATGCCAGCAACCAGCATACATGGAAAGAGGATGTGCACTACAGCACAGACACATGGCCCTAGACACATATCCACACAACTCCGCAGTCACTAGGCAATACCACCAGCAGCAGTGGTGTAACTACCGTGGAAGCAGGGAAAGCCGCTACTTCAGGACCTGAGTTGAGAAGGGGCCCGGGAGCAGTGTCTTATCTACAACTTTCAGGCCAGGCTGGGCCCCCTCCATGTGCAGTCACATTGAGGACCTGTGTCTGTCCACTATAATTCATTAAATGACCACCCACCCAACTGCATTCCGCTATTCATATCATTCATGAGGGAGCAGGCAGGCAGCGCTTCCAGTCCAGATCGGAATAAGGAAAGCACGGCAGCAACAAAGCAATAGCACAGCAGCAGGATCTTCTTATAAATTTGGCAGGCATGCGCCCTGGCCTGGACCCCTTGGCCCTGCCTTATAGCAAAGAATGCCCTCCCTGGCCTGCTGGTTCTGGGCATGAGGGAGGGCAGGGCAGCTAGGAGATAAGAGATGAGGACGGGTAGTGAAGCCAGGTACAGGGCACAGTTCAGGGGCGGACTGACAACTCATGGGGCCCCCGGGCAATAGGAGATTATGGGGCCCCTGTGTCCCGCCCACCCTCAAGTCAGACCCATACACAGCCCTACCCACATATTGCGCCACCCACATCACCAACACTTGGTACATTTTTTCTCTTTACCACCCCCCCCCACCTTCTCCAATCACCCAGCACCCTTACTCACATAAAACAAGTAATATATATAATATAGCTTACAGTGAATTACTGTAAATACTTACAATTCTGAAGACTCCAGCAGGCTCAGGATCAGTGCTCTGGGCAGGGGGCAGCTGGGCTCAGGGCTAGAAGTTGGCACTGCTCTGCAGTTCAGGAGACCTATAAGACGCACCTAGGTTTTAAAGGGGCACAATAAGAAAAAAATATTTTTCATTACACCTCAGGTCAGACCCCCAATGTTAATCAGACCTAATCAGACCCCCAATGTAAATAAGACCCCAATAAGACCTCAAATCAGACCTCAGCCTATACCCCAATGTAAATTACCCCCAATCAGACATCAGATGAGAGCCCCATGCCTCTCATTAGCCCCCATTATCAGCACTTATGCCTCTCATCAGCCCCCATTATGTCTCCAGTCTCAGCCCCCATTATGCCTCTCAGACAGCCCCCATTATGCCTCTCAGTCCCCAGATTATGTGCCCCTCACAGTAGATATGCCCAGATATGTGCCCCCTAACGGTAGTTATGCCAGATTATGTGCCTCCTCACAGTAGTTATGCCAGTTTATGTGCCTCCTCACAGTAGTTATGCCAGATTATGTGCCCCTCACAGTAGGTATGCCCAGATATGTGCCTCCCTCACAGTAGTTATGCCCAGATATGTGCCCCTCACAGTAGATATGCCCAGATATGTGCCCCTCACAGTAGATATGCCCAGATATGGGCCCCCTCACAGTAGTTATGTCAGATTATGTGCGACCTCACAGTAGTTATGCCAGAATATATGCTTCCTCACAGTAGTTATGACAGATTATGTGCAGACTCACAGTAGTTCTGCCAAATTATGTGCCTCTTCACAGTAGTTATGCTAGATTATGTGCCTCTCGCAGTAGATATGCCCAGATATGTGCCCAGTCACAGTGGTTATGCCAGATTATGTCCCCCCTCACAGTAGATATGCCCAGATATTTGCCCCTCAAAGTAGATATACCCAGATATGTGCCCCCTCACAGTAGATATGCCCAGATATGTGCCCCCTTACAGTAGTTATGTCAGATTATGTGCCCCCTCACAGTAGTTATGCCAGAATATGTGCCTTCTCACAGTAGTTATGCCAGATGATGTGCCCACTCACAGTAGTTCTGCCACATTATGTGCCTCTTCACAGTAGTTATGCTAGATTATGTGCCTCTCGCAGTAGATATGTCCAGATATGTGCCCCATCACAGTGGTTATGCCATATTATGTGCCCCCTCACAGTGGTTATGGCCAGATATGTGCCCCCTCACAGTAGTTATGCCAGATATGTGCACCCTCATAGTAGTTATGCCAGATATGTGCCCCCTCAAATTAGTTATGCCCACAGCCCCCTCACAGTAGTTGTTGTCCCCAGTCTGTAGCTTTATAAAACAAAACAAAAAACACATACCTTTATTCCTGACGTGCTACCACACTCACATCACTCTGCTGTCTTTGCTGGAGGCCGATTCCCAGGCCTTCAGCGCTCCTCCCACAGCCAGCAGTGCGATGTGTGGCCAGCAGGGGGAGCGCTCAGAAGAACAGTGAAGGGAGAGCGCTATGGAAACAACAGCCCGGCAGTGACAAGAACTGCTGGGTGTGTGAGTGCGCACCGCGCCCCCCCCCCCCCCCTCCTTGCCTCTGCACCAACACTCCCCTTCCTTGCCTCATATTATACATATTTGAGGAGCACTCTGACGAGGCCCGGCATGGTCACTGTACTTCAGTCCATGCCCGAGTGCCCGAATGGTCAGTCCGCCCCTGGCACAGTTATGAGTGTGCAGTAAGGGCCGGCTGCATGCAGACTTCTCAACCTCTGCTCACTCCTTCCTCAGTCAGCCTTTTGTACAATAGCTTGCATGCTGTAGTACAGGAGATTGTTGAGATTGTCAGGCAGTGATTTTGTAGTGACTTTTCAGGGGTGCTTCAACAGTTGTTTTTTCCTTAGCTTTTTTCCCCATGTCCTGTTCACTCTCTTCCATAAGTCCGGCTAACAATTTTACATCAGATACAGTATCTTTTCCTGTGTAATACCCAGTTTCAAACACTGTTTTTTTATCATGCATCAGGAAGAACTTACACCATTTAAACCTTCTGATGAATAGATTAATGTCTTTTACCCAATTGAATGAGTTATATTTACAATCAGGGACAAATGAGAGCCCTTTTTTTTTTTTTAGAAGCCCCATTTCTATTTCCGTAAGCTCATCTGTATTGTTCAAAGGTTTTAAGTTTCTTTCGTGTTTCACAGTTGATAATCTGACATTGGCTGAATTGACCCTAAAGAACCCCCTCTGTATCCCCTTTCTGATCTCCCACGACCTCTGTTAGTGTCCTGTCTGTGGCCTTACTTCTACCTCTTCATCTTGTATTGACACTGGGGCCTGTGTTAGTCTCAGGATCAGTCTCGTATTCAGAGGAGGACTGTTCTGTTTCACTTTCTGGACTGACCACCCCTCTTGTTTTAATGAAATCAAAGATCTTGCCCTCTCTAAAATCTTTAGTGTCCCTGAAAAATTGGAAGTGTTTTTACTTTCCTTTAGAAAGTTAGTAAACCATTCAACAGCTTGCTGTAGTGCCACCTTCTTTCTTTCAAAGTCTGAGGAAGTGGAGAACTTCTTTGCTGCCTCCACACACTCATGTAGTTCTGCTGTGTTCCTTGCTAGTATCTCCCTTTCCTCTTCTATTAGGAGTCACATTAATATCAAAGAAGACTTGATTGACTCTTTCTCCCACTTCCTTATAAACTCATCAGATCTCACTCTCGCTGTGGGCAACACTGGACTTCTAAGTCCTCTAGGCACTATCTTATTTTTTAAATAGACCTCTAGCGTCTGCACCTCACACCATGATCAAACTTGATTTTTAGAAACCCTGGTCAGGTTTTTAAACACAGATATAATACTTAGGTGGTTGGAATGTGCTTTTGGATTACCCAGCCATTTGTCAGAACTAATGTCCCCTGACAAAAAGCCTGCCATCACTTGACAAAACTAATTATTGAAATTGTTAACTGAGAAATCGGTATAGAAGTATGCCTCTATCACACTCTGGAAACGCTTAACTATACTGGGGATAGAGCTACAATATAAAAAAATGGGTATAGGTAGGTGGTTTTAAAGTATATGGTTCCCCTTTAAGTGAGGGTACAGATGTATGCAACACACATTCACCTAGATATAGCCATACACATGCATGCCCACTGCAGATCACCTGAGCTAACTTTGTGCTCACTTTAATCTACTGGCAGCTAAAGAAGGCTATCAAGTTCGTGTGCGCACCCTACATCTGTGTTCCTATTGATTTGGCCCTCACTACACACAGGCTACAAATATGATTTGTTTCTACATCGTGTCACACTCGACGCGTTTCCTAGCTGGACACTGCCAGCCATTCATCAGGAGTCGGCGCTTTTATTTCCATACACACAAATGCATTGGGAACACTACACATTCTATTCCAAATCAAAACATGAAGAAAAATATATCCAATTTGTGTTGTTTCTCTGAAAAAATTGAAGAAAAGTGAATATTAGACTGTTCAAAAAATAGCAGTGTTTGTATTCTTCTTTACAAACTCAAACATTCACTATATAACCTGAAAATTTTTTGAATCACTTAACTAATATTTAGTTGTATAACCGCTGTTTCTGAGAACTGCTGTACATCTGTGCTGCATGGAGTCAACCAACTTCTGGCCCCTGTGAACAGGTATTCCAGCCCAGGATGATTGGACTACATTCCACAGTTCTTCTCCATTTCTTGGTTTTGCTCAGGTGATCTGCCGTGGGCGTGCATGTGTATGGCTATATCTGGGTGAACGTGTGTTGCATACATCTGTACCCTCACTTAAAGTGCAACCATATACTTTCAAACCACCTACCTATACCCAAAGTAAACATGGGGGGTCAAAGGGTTGGTGAATGTGTGGCTCCCAAAGTATTTGATAGGAAAGAGGCAGATAGCCATTTCAAATTGACATTTTGATCAGTGATTTCAATAAAATATTTTTATTTATTTATTTATTTATTTTATATTGTAGCTCCCCAGTATACTTACACCTAGAGGCTCTGCTTTCTCTGGAACTGCCGCACCCTTTGCACTTTGACAGGACCAGGCGTTATGATGTTTTCTCTGCCTGGTCCTGTCAATCAATGTGCAGAGGGTGCGGCAGTTGCAGAGAGAGCAGAGCCTCTAGGTGTAACTGCAACTCCTCCATTGCTCCTAGAGGACCTTTTGCATATATTAAAACTTCATTTTTCTCAGCAATGCGGACATATATGAACATGGCACCAACACAGATGCCTTCAGCTGCCAAGTGCACATGTAAGAGGTCAGCCAGTTTCATAGGTACAAATATGCTGACAGATGCCCTTTAAGCTGTTTTGTTAGAAAATCCTACAAATTACTAAAAATAAATAACAACATATACCTACTTTATTTTATGCCTACTTTATGCATATAGGGACAAAATACACCAACATTATTACACATTTATTTCTGTGTAAAATGAACCCCAAACCATATCAAACTGAATCTTAGCCCAAAAATCTGATCTAAAGCCAATGATAATGTTGTGTCTTTACACTTCTCTAATAGTGATGAGCGGCAGGGGTCATATTCGAATTCATGATATTTCGTGAATATTTTGCAGAATATTCGCGAATTCGAATATTCATTATATTCTACATTATTTTTTTTTACTCGAAAATCGGCAAGGTAATGATCGCGTCATATGCGAATATTACACGATCAATACAGGCGTGTGTTAAAAACGAATATATAGCACTATAGAATATAGTGCTATATATTCATTTTAGAATATTAGTCATTTTTTTCATCTGAACACATGATTCCTCCCTGCTTCTTGCTTGTGGGCCAATGAGTCATTGGCCCACAAGCAACTTAAACAGGGAGGAATCATGACTTCAGATGGAAAAAAATTACGAATACTCTAGAATACGAATATATAGCACTATATTGAATACAGGGAGTGCAGAATTATTAGGCAAGTTGTATTTTTGAGGATTAATTTTATTATTGAACAACAACCATGTTCTCAATGAACCCAAAAAACTCATTAATATCAAAGCTGAATATTTTTAGAAGTAGTTTTTAGTTTGTTTTTAGTTTTAGCTATTTTAGGTGGATATCTGTGTGTGCAGGTGACTATTACTGCGCATAATTATTAGGCAACTTAACAAAAAACAAATATATACCCATTTCAATTATTTATTTTTACCAGTGAAACCAATATAACATCTCAACATTCACAAATATACATTTCTGACATTCAAAAACAAAACAAAAACAAATCAGTGACCAATATAGCCACCTTTCTTTGCAAGGACACTCAAAAGCCTGCCATCCATGGATTCTGTCAGTGTTTTGATATGTTCACCATCAACATTGCGTGCAGCAGCAACCACAGCCTCCCAGACACTGTTCAGAGAGGTGTACTGTTTTCCCTCCTTGTAAATCTCACATTTGATGATGGACCACAGGTTCTCAATGGGGTTCAGATCAGGTGAACAAGGAGGCCATGTCATTAGATTTTCTTCTTTTATACCCTTTCTTGCCAGCCACGCTGTGGAGTACTTGGACGCGTGTGATGGAGCATTGTCCTGCATGAAAATCATGTTTTTCTTGAAGGATGCAGACTTCTTCCTGTACCACTGCTTGAAGAAGGTGTCTTCCAGAAACTGGGAGTAGGACTGGGAGTTGAGCTTGACTCCATCCTCAACCCGAAAAGGCCCCACAAGCTCATCATTGATGATACCAGCCCAAACCAGTACTCCACCTCCACCTTGCTGGCGTCTGAGTCGGACTGGAGCTCTCTGCCCTTTACCAATCCAGCCACGGGCCCATCCATCTGGCCCATCAAGACTCACTCTCATTTCATCAGTCCATAAAACCTTAGAAAAATCAGTCTTGAGATATTTCTTGGCCCAGTCTTGACGTTTCAGCTTGTGTGTCTTGTTCAGTGGTGGTCGTCTTTCAGCCTTTCTTACCTTGGCCATGTCTCTGAGTATTGCACACCTTGTGCTTTTGGGCACTCCAGTGATGTTGCAGCTCTGAAATATGGCCAAACTGGTGGCAAGTGGCATCTTGGCAGCTGCACGCTTGACTTTTCTCAGTTCATGGGCAGTTATTTTGCGCCTTGGTTTTTCCACACGCTTCTTGCGACCCTGTTGACTATTTTGAATGAAACGCTTGATTGTTCGATGATCACGCTTCAGAAGCTTTGCAATTTTAAGAGTGCTGCATCCCTCTGCAAGATATCTCACTATTTTTGACTTTTCTGAGCCTGTCAAGTCCTTCTTTTGACCCATTTTGCCAAAGGAAAGGAAGTTGCCTAATAATTATGCACACCTAATATAGGGTGTTGATGTCATTAGACCACACCCCTTCTCATTACAGAGATGCACATCACCTAATATGCTTAATTGGTAGTAGGCTTTCGAGCCTATACAGCTTGGAGTAAGACAACATGCATAAAGAGGATGATGTGGTCAAAATACTCATTTGCCTAATAATTCTGCACGCAGTGTATAGTGCTATATATTTGTTTTTTAGCATATTCATATTTTTTTTCCATCTGAAGTCATGATTCCTCCCTGTTTAAGTTGACTCATTGGCCCACAAGCAAGAAGCAGGGAGGAATCATGTGTTCAGATGGAAAAAATGACGAATATTCGATATAACGAATATATAGCACTATATCAGAAATATTTCCGAATTCTTGAAGTGGCGATATTCGAGATAATAATTTGCTTTTCAAATATTCGTGCTCAACACTATTCTTTAATATTTATAAATGTCTAAAGACTGGAGCACGTACAATAGAGAGTTGTTGTGTTCAATGTAATTGTGTTAGAATATTTATTATACGTTATGGGACATTTTAAGGAATATCTCACAGATATTCATTTTTTTATTGCTTCATCCTCATATGATTTTATAGATTGGCTGAACCTCACCCTTACTTGTGGTTTCATACTATATTTAAATCATAAAAACTCTCACACAGCAGTATTAACACTGCCTACTATAATCCAAAAGAATAGAAAATTATCAGAAAATGTGTAAAAAATTGTTCCGCGTTATAAGGCGTATTCCAATTATCAATCACTCACATCTCCCTCTTTTACCTTGCTAACAACATTTTCCAGACGTGAATGTCTGTAATATGCCTGTATATCAGAATACTATATTGTGCAAGTGTCTGCATTCTTCTTGTTATATCTGACCATAACACAATAGATCTGTTATTGCTACATTTTGCATTTACAAGATAAGACAAGCAGCCATTCAGAGGCACAGCGAAGATTTTAGTAAGGATTTCAGCATGTAGCATACAATATAATTCCCATTATGAAGCCTTAAAAGTGTCATTCTTCATGTGTCTCTTAACGTGATGAGCGTTACGACTGCTCCCCGCACCGATGAGGCGTAGCTGAACCTGACTTGTATGCCCAGCGATATGATGTCACTCCCGAGAGGAACTGCAGCACGGTCACAATAATGAAGAAGAATGGAGGCATTTGCATTTAATTGCTGTAATTTCATTAATGAATGTTTGAATAATTGTTAGGGTTCTTTCTATTGCAATTCGGAAGATTTCATTTTATGTTTTTTTAATGTGGAATGCAAGGCTAATTACTTTGTTTTTCTGAGCTGAGCAGAATCTTTAGGAGAAAATGATGGTGAAGAGGGAAAGCTGTACAGGACTTTGCGAAACATACTGGAGGAATAGCTAGAAGGGAAAGGGAGATATGTTTATAGGAAGGATGGTTGTCAAGAAGCTGGTAAAAAGTCTGTTCCATCTGTGCTACAGGTGGCTTATACCAAGATGTACAGACAGCAGATGTAAAAAGCTATGGGGGAAATTTATCACGTCCTGCACTGCAGAATTCTGGCTTTAAAAAGTCAAAAAATAAAGCTTTGCACCTTTTTCAGCTTATTTTCACACAAATTTTGCAACATTTCGATTCTTACACAACTCTAGTTTTGAAATGTGGTTTGGAAAGTCGGTCTATTTGGTATGTTAATTAATTTCACTCCAGATTTATCATTGGGCACAGTCCCACTCCTGATGACCCTGTGTACTTTCAGGCATGGTGCATATGGGATGAAAAGTCGTTGAATAAGCTTTGTACTGTTTACTGCGAGGAATTTATTAAGACTGGCGTTTCATACTCTATTCTTAATAAGAAGTGCGCTGGAATAAGATGCACCAAATGTATTGATAGGCCTCTTAATAAATTTTGTGCAGGCACCAGAAAATCAAATCTCTGAGCAGGTGCAGATTTGCTCTACATTTATGCCATTTTCTGGCATAAATTACAGTAAATCTGTTTTTGCGCAGGAAGCCACTCCCTCCCACTAAGTCCCAACCAATTTTTCAAGTTTTTGAAAGTTGTAAATTGTTGCATAGATGCCATTTGCACAAAAATGTGTGACTTTTGTACACTATCACCCTTCTTTTTCAGGTTACTTTTAAAATCCACATTCACTTCAATAATTCCTTCAATAATTACGTGTATTCTCTTCATCAGTATTTTACAAAGTGGGCCCTCCCAACAGGGAATCCCGTTGTCTTCTAGTTGTGTCTTTGGTAATGGTGGAGGGTATGAGTAGTAAAAATAAGGCTGTAATCAAATACGACGGCAAGTAAAGGTAAGAAGTCTTTCTGCTGACTGGACAGGACAGTTCGAACCACCTGAAGAAGTGTGTCTCCACTTTCATTATTGAGTTTGTATAGGCCAGTACTGTTGTCTATATGGGTATATAAATTAATTTAGGGTATTGTATCTTGGTTCTGAATAAATTTGGGGGATATATTGTCTTGGGTCTTAATAATTTTATGAGTTCTGAATGACTATTTGGTGTTTGAAGTCTTGAGTCTAATTTAATGTTTGGTCGCTGATGGAAAGATTTGAAGAACTGATGAAGGAGTCATCTAAACTACTTGGGCATAAGGTTGGGGAAATGTTTCAGGTGGGGAATATGCCCATAAAATATTTGCTTGGAGCAAACAAAGAATTAGGCTTCTGAAGTGGAGATCATTAGTAGGTTATATGTTCCCTGGCCTCACGAAGTTTGGAATCACTGCTCTACAGCATTCTCCTGCAGAGCTTCTGTGTACTGTATAGCTCAGATGACCTGGAATTGAAGTTTGAAAACATTACCAAAACTACTGTGACATTTATAAAGGCAAATCGGCAGATGAGAAGGTGGAGAAAACATTTCTATATAAAACCATATAGATTTATATTCCCTTAGGGACTTTTTAAAACCAGTGACAATGAGCATTTTATTGATGGAGTTCAGAGGAATTAATCTTTGATAACTCCAGTTTTAGAGCATCTTTGTTGCCAACTCACAATGGAAAAATGAACTGTGCTCCTGATCCCTATTAGTAGTGCATATGTGTAGCCTTTCTTCAGCAGGTTCCGCTGTTTGTGCTCCAGAGTCAGGAAGTCTCTGTCAACCATATAAGACCCTAGACTCAACTTCTTTGCATCTCTAGTCTCTCACATATTGCCTGCTGACTATGTGCGTATTCCAGATAGCAATTATAAGGGCAGGCTGAGTATTTGCATAATCCAGATAATAATTCCAAGGACAAGTGGCAAAGAGCAGAATTAATAGTCAGGCAAGGTACGGTACAAGTTTAGTCAGACAAAGGATCACACCTTCCCTGGCTGCTAGACATTAGAAAACCCAAATCTCAGGCAAGGAGGTGGATCCATAGACCAGTTAAATAGGGAGGCTGATCAGCACCTCAATCAGCAGCTGAACAGGGAGCAAGAGGAAAGAATTAACTCTTGCAGTGCTGAAAGGAGGTTCACTGAGCAGTGGTTGCAATACATACAGCGAGAGAGGAGCCTGCACCTGCTCTGGACATCCGTACAGCTGTGGGCATGGAGAGCTGTTTCACCTGGTGAATGGCAATTCAGTGCCATTCAAATAAAATACACATCACACGTTGCTAGGAATTTGTGAGTTGTCTCTCTGCTAAACCAATGCTTTACATCCAAACATTTACAATTAACTCGGCTTTCAAACCAAATAATCCGGTCTGGAATCACACAATGATAAATATCCCTAGCTCTTGTTTTCCAGTCATTATGCCATCCCCAGTTCCTCCTTCCTATGATTTAGTTATACCTTCAGTCTATTATTATCCTAGAAGCCAGTCCTTGGCATCTCCAGGTATAATTACACAGCCTACTGAAAGAATATGCCTTAGTGTCTTAAGCTTAGTGTGATATTTTCAGACATATGCTATAATTTATATTTATGTAAATATCTGTGCCCCTTTTGAAATACATAAAGCAATTTATGTGCATTCTTGTAGAAATTACTTAGTGTTATGTGTCTATTGTAACACATACAAGGGGTTTAGCTTTATATAAGCTGTGTAGCATGGCCCTCGCTCATTAACAGCATTCAATAGGGGATTTAAAGGGACCATAAACATATCATTTATTGATACAAAGAGGTGGAATTACAATTTGATGATCCTTCCTATATGGAGACAATGTTCACTTCTTACTAAATCGCTTAAAGAAAAGTCAGATAGAAAAATACTGTCTGGTGCAGAGGTGATTATATACACAGTTTATTCCAGGTTGTATTGTATTGTATGTTGTATTGAATTGTTAAAGGGGTAGTCCAACTATAAAAACTTTTATCCATATGCCTCCTTAGGACTATTGAGATTACAGACCTTTCTCTATTAGCCCAGTCTCAGATGTGTGTTTTTTGCACACATTACATATAAATGTCCTGGTCTGCCCTCTGGTCTACTTACCTGAACCAGAGTGGCACAAGGTAATTCCTGTTCTGAAGGACTCAGCATGTGCATGTACTACAGTCCTGATCAAAAGTTTAAGACCACTTGAAAAATGGCAAAAAATCATATTTTACATTGTTGGATCTTAACAAGGTTCCAAGTAGAGCTTCAACATGCAACAAGAAAAAATGAGAGTGAGACAAAACATTTTTTGAGCTTTCAATTAATTGAAAATAACGATTAGACTGAAACAGGCTGTTTTTCAGCTGATCAAAAGTTTAGGACCACATGCCTTTAAAAGGCCAAATCTGTGCAAAGATGTGGATTCATTGGCATTTTCTGGCAGGTAGTCACATGTTGTGATGGCAAAGGCTAAAAAACTCTCCCTTTTTGAACGTGGTCGAGTTGTTGAACTGCATAAGTAGGGTCTCTCACAGCGCGCCATCGCTGCTGAGGTGGGACGCAGTAAGACAGTCATTTGGAATTTCTTAAATGATCCTGAGGGTTATGGAACAAAAAAGTCAAGTGGAAGACCCAACAAAAATTCATCAGCACTGAGCCGGAGGATCCAATTGGCTGTCCGTCAAGACACTGGACGATCCTCGACCCAAATTAAGGCCCTTACTGGTGCTGACCGCAGCGCCATAACCATCAGACGGCATTTGAGACTGAAGGGCTTCAAAAACAAAAAACGTCTTAACCCTCCTCTTATGTTAGCTTTCTGTTACTATCCATGATGTTAACGGGTCGGTTTTGACCCGTGTCTTAAATCAGCCATAAAATACCCTCTGAACAATTATTTATCATCCAATTTGTTTCTTACCTCTTGGTTACCTTGTTAGGCTTCTTGATCCTTGAAAAGATTGGTTTTAATATTTTTGGTGTGACCCCTTAGACCTTTCTTTTGATAGCATACCTCTCATTTTCAAATTTAAAAAATTGTAAAATAAACCTCAATAGAATATTTACTTTATTTAGAGAAGCAGACAAGCAGGCAAAGAGATAGGCCCCTCCCTAACTACAGCTCACAGGGCTGAGAGGTGATTGGCTGTCAGTGTTACTAAGCAGAGAGAGTGTTTATGATTTCAGTTTTGGCACTTATTAGTGTCCTATAATCCTATATTATAACTGGGTCAGAATTGACCCTAACACCATAAACGTCTTAATTTTCACCACAGTATTTTATAATTTAGTGAAAAGGATTCTTTTTCTATTATATTGTTTAAATAGAGGTTCCTGACAAAGTAAAAAAATCTTGATGCAATAAACAAATTTATGTGATACTTATAGACATTCAAAACCTGAAAACGGGTCGGTTCTGACCCTAACATAAGAGGAGGGTTAAAAGACCTCGTCTCCTTGAAAGCCACGGAACTGCTCATTTGGAGCACCAAACATGGGACATTCAAAGGTGGAAGAAAGTTTTATTCTCTGATGAGAAAAAAATTAACCTTGATGGTCCTGATGGTTTCCAACATTACTGGCATGACAAGCAGATCCCACCTGAGATGTTTTCTACGCGCCACAGTGGAGGGGGCGCCATAATGGTCTGGTGTGCTTTTTCCTTCAGTGGAACAATGGAGCTTCAGGAAGTGCAGGGGCGTCAAACGGCCGCTGGCTATGTCCAGATGTTGCAGAGAGCCTTCCTCATGACTGAGGGCCCTCATCTGTGTGGTAACGACTGGGTTTTTCAACAGGACAATGCTACAGTACACAATGCCCGCAGGACAAGGGACTTCTTCCAGGAGAATAACATCACTCTTTTGGCCCATCCTGCCTGTTCCCCTGATCTAAATCCAATTGAGAACCTTTGGGGATGGATGGCAAGGGAAGTTTACAAAAATGGACAACAGTTACAGACAGTAGATGGCCTTCGTGCTGCCGTCTTCACCACTTGGAGAAATGTTCCCACTCACCTCATGGAAATGCTTGCATCAAGCATGCCGAAATGAATTTTTGAAGTGATCAACAATAACGCGGAGCTACTTATTACTGAGTTCATGTTTGGAAGTTGGATTTCTGTTTGGGGGGGGGGGGGTTCGTTTTTTTTTGAAGGTGTGTGGTCCTAAACTTTTGATCAGCTGAAAAACAGCCTGTTTCAGTTTATTTGTTGTTTTCATTAAATTGAATGCTCAAAAAATGTTTTGTCTCACTCCCATTTCTTCTTGTTGCATGTTGAAGCTCTACTTGGAACCTTGTTAAGATTCAGCCATGCTAAATATGATTTTTTGCCATTTTTCAAGTGGTCTTAAACTTTTGATCAGGACTGTACAAGGTCACTCATTCATTTGAATAGGCACCACATAATGGCACATTTTGTGCAGAATGATTGCTGCAGATAACATGTGCAGTAATACTTACCTTCTTCTCTGACCCTGGGTTCAAGACACGAAGAGGAAAATAGTGCTTCTCCTCTTACAGAAGAAAACATATCCACCTGTACTGCCTCAGGACATACCGTAGTTAAGGCAAATATGCAGCTGAGCACTACATAGATGTAGAGATTGGGGCATAGGGGTAGAAATAGCCTCCTTGCCCCCACATCCTGATAGCAGCCGGACCTGCATAACACTGCAGGATTGTGATCAAAACCAGCCAGTTGCTGGTACCCGCAGTGGTGTCTGCACCTTGTACTTGCCTGCGTGCAAGACTACCAGGTGGGAAGAGATACCAAAGCCTCTGTTGTTCTGTGCATGCTGTGTGGAACTGCACCACTTGGAGCTGGTACTACTGGGGCATAATTGCTGACACCTTTATTTTCATTGCTGACAACCAAAGCAGACTCTTGCCAAAATGTTGATGCCCAGAAGAGTTGGGAGCCTCACAGTCAAGTTACAGAAGCCACTGTTTTAAAAGGTTTGTGTATAGTTGCCTGTTGCTGTTGTTAAAGATTGTCTTCACTAAGAGATTCTGTAACTGCCAGGCTTATTGCCTCATTTGAGACCCTTGTAACCATTAAGGGGGTACTTCCAACTTTTAGATATTGATAATTTAGTTTCCAGACAGGTCATCAATATCAGATTGGTGTAGGATCTGATACTTGAATGAGAGCTGAGCTGAAGTTCTCAGCATGGCCACTACACAGTAGATGGAGCCTCCTGCTCTTAAAGTCTTCCATTCCTAGGTCTCTCCTACAGTAGGTCTCTCTCCTACAGGGCTAATGTATAAGGCTCCTGAATGTCTGATAATGAACTAAGTACAAGTAGTCCAGCTGATTGTGAACAGTAAGGATACCCTACTTTACTTTCTTAAAGAGGTTGTCCGGGCTTTTTCACATTGATGACCTATACACTTTAACTGTGACTTAGGTTTTTCACCTGTTAGGATCTGAAGAAGTCAAAAGGGGTTCAACTGATCTCTATGCATATTTGTGCCAGAAAATTAGAAAAGTGTTGGAATACTACCATGTCCAAACTAGATTTTTTTCTCAGTTCCATGCTCATGAACAGTATTTTGCCTATTAGTGACCTCATCCCACCCCCCACCCCCCAAAAAAAAAAAAAAGAGGGAAGCTTCATTTATCATTGTTGCTCAAGGAGGCACAATACTTAAGCTAGTTTTACAATACACTCCCATCCTCTGCACCAGCTCCTAAAATTCTCTGCAGAGATTACCACCCAAGATGAATTTCCATATGTAGTTGCCCTGTCTTCTGGTACACAGCACCACTAGCTCTTCATGTCCCTATTCAGCCTTATCTGGTCCTATCTTCTAGTTCCACAGTTCAACTGTCTGGTCCTGTAAGCAATGCCTATGACCCTCATCTGTGTCCTGCAATCAACCTGTGACCTGCTTCACCTTTCTGACCATTTGCCTGTTCTGTGACCTTCATCTTGTGTTATGACACAACCTGTTATGGGTGCCGTTACTCGTACTTTCTGGTTTTAAGTTCAAGCCTGGTCTGCTCTGAATAGTGCTTCTATGCCTCTGGTTCCGTTCAAGGCCTACTCCTGGTTCGATCTGAAACTTAAACCTGCTCTTTCCCATGTCCCTTTGTATTGTCCAAGGCATATTCCTGGTCGATGCTCTTGGTGTCTATGGATACCAACCGAGATCTGCAATTGGCTGCTGCTTTTGGTATCTCTTGGGTTCTGTGTCCCTGTGCTTTGCATATTCCTGGACTTTGCTATTTGTAGCGGAGAGGCAGTATAATCCACAAAAACTCCGCTGGTAGACAGGAACAGCATACAATAATCCAGGTAGCGTTACAATAATCCCTTTTTCCCAAGAACTAGACGACACATAGCTTGGGAGTCAACTAACTTTATTTAGGGATGCACACCTAGTTTAAACCCCCCAACAGCCTCATTTACATACAATAGGGTACATCGATTAGTATAGTACAAGGCGAGGTGGGGTCAGACAATAGCAAGGGTTGATGGGAGACTGTGTCCCTGAGACAACACCCTGCTGGGGAAACAATGGGACAGGGAAAAAGGGGGAGGGGAAGAGGCACAGAAAAGCAATGCATTTAACATAGTGAACAGTAAACAAACTGAGCCATACAGACAGCCTAACAAAAGGGAATAAAAATGTAGCCAGAGTATCCATTCTGCTACACAGACCATACAGGCAATAACATTACAGTGAGAGCAAGATATATACAAAGACATTCTGTAATTGACTAGGTTTGCCACACTATTCCTCAAGTAACAAACTGGACTCTTCTTCTCCAAGTTACTTTCTTGGATCTGCCAAGGCACCCCTGTGCATCACTGGACTGCCACATTACCTCACTTACTGTTTATGTTCACTTCACACACTTTTATTTTGATTTATCACTGCTGTGTCTGGCAAAATATCAACATTTCTTGTATATAAATTTTGGAAATTGTGCCAAGAAAAATATTCTACATTTTTCAAACCAGCCCCTGTATCTGAACACTGTTGTAATTTCATGTAAATAAAAATGTAGTATAACCACCGAGTTATTCAATAAAATGTATCTGTATAGCGCCACCTGCTGTTTTTTTTATTTTTTTATTTCTTGTCCACCTCACTGAGGTGGTTGCACAAGCTGAGTTAAAATCTTTAACAGCCACCAGCCCAATCTATTGTTAGAAACTGTGGCACTGACAGAGAAAGAGCTAAATTAGAAAAGACTCACCCCCATGAGAAGGCAGCCTGAAATCAATCTAATAGAACAATTGGAGTAATGAATGGGGAGATCTCTGGATCCATGTGAGGTACAGGGCTGGTTCTAGCTTTGTTGGAAAGAGGTTGTCATGTACTATATCATGTGTGCTTTTCAATAAATTAATGTGGAACTGTAACAAGAACTTTGGGGGTCATTTGATATACTAAAATACGATTATATTAGGCATATTTCAAGTGCAGATGGCGGTGCAACTAACCAATCTGTTACTTCTCCCCGCTCACGCCAGGTCTAAAAAAGTAGGCATGGCATGGGCGGGGAAGGGCCGGCATGCCTGTTTCTTTCATCTTTTTCTAAGCCGTTTTAGGCATAGACAATAGTCTAAATGTAAGACAGCAAGGAAGCTGGCTTACACTTAGACTGGCGCTGGATGCACCGAAGTTATGTAGAGGCCGGCGCCTCTTCATAGCTTCGGCGATCCACCGCCAGTCTATGACCCCCTTTGTGCTTTGATGCATAAGAGTACTGTTGTAGAAATATTAATAGTTGTAATCTGCTCACATCAAACTTTGTGTAAGGAAATGTAAACCCCCTTTCCCTCAGCCGCAGTCAGAGGCCGACACAGGTGTTACCATCTTGCTTGAATTCTGAGCAACTCCTCCTTCCCCCTGCCCAGTCTGTTTCTTTTATTTACTCACAAAAGGTGTAAAAGGGACTGGCCCACAACAAGGATGCAGGAAGTGATGACATACAGGAAGTGAGACTTGTCAAAGGACAAGGGAGGGCCTCAACGTTGCTGGACAGTGCAATGCACACACCCCATCCCTGTATAAGGAAGGATGAGTCATGTCCATTGTCTGACCAGCCAAGTGGCCGCCCCTCCCTCCCTCCCTCACCAACCACTGTCAGCATGGATCCCATTCAATACTGCTCAAAACGACCAGTATCTAGTGAAGATCATTCTACTGGTTCTTATAGGTTTGAGATTATCTGTGAGACATTGCTACGGCTATTGTCAGTATACGGTACAAGTATACCGACAAGGCAGATATGCATGTCTTAAAAGCAGATATGTATCCAGAAAGGGATAGCGAAGCCGCAGCAGAGGTATAATATGTATCTCTCATTATGCAGACTTCACTTCTCAAATGTGTATAGACATTTGGAGGGAAGAAGCCCAGTGCATTGCACTTAGTGCTCACAAACAGGCAAACACCCCCCTACACACGTCTCCAAGCCCATGAGAAGGTTTTCATACTGACGTTTTTACCACCGGTCCCGATTCAACCCAAGTACCCTCTGCTAGAGCGTTCTTCGGTTAAATCGGACACAGGGAGACAGATGACAATCTATAAAAACACACACACACATCCTAAGATAAAATGTCCGCATAATAAAATTTTCACAACAGTACATTTCATATAGTGTGGTGCGAAATGGATGCTGTAATTTAGAAATAAAACTCCTTCCATGCATTACTATATATAAGGTGTCCTCTACAATGGCCGTGAGATATTAA
Organism: Bufo bufo; assembly: GCF_905171765.1. NCBI lineage: Eukaryota > Metazoa > Chordata > Amphibia > Anura > Bufonidae > Bufo > Bufo bufo. The sequence goes on from NC_053395.1 coordinate 158,173,019, forward strand.
TAGAATTATAGGATGGTGACGCATCCCTCTTGGGATAAATGGTTTTGTCCTTGATGCATAAACTGGATCTTTAAAATCTTTGTGAAACTGGAATGCCTGTCACCGCACAGCACTGCAAACACTGCCAGCACCAGACAGTTATGAGAAATAATTCACACATTATTAAGTCCCTAAATTTTGGGTTCTGTAAAATGACTTCTATTCTCTCACTTGTTTATTGGGTTATTCCTCTCCTCTTCAGTGAATTTTCTGTGTTGAGAGAAAAATACGCTGCGTGCTGTCACCCCTCCCTTTCAAAGCTCCCGGATAAATAGAAGGTCAATATATTTTTACGATACAATCCTTCTGCTCACACCAGCTATGTATTAGGCCATAAAAAAATGTATATTATCGGCCTGCAAATTCATTTTCCACACCTTACTGGGGCGATGACACTTCTGAAAATAAAAGCTTTATAGCTCAGAGAAGTCAGTCGTTCCCTTCTATTCCATTCACTCTCTGTCTCTGTTTCTCCTTGTTCTGTCAACCTTTCGTCTCTCTGCTCTCCATTCTTTCTTTTCCGTCTCCACTCTCTCGCTAATTTCTTTCCCTTCTCTCTCTATTAAAGTGTCCTTCTCAATTCATTTGTCTTGCCCTCTTTTTCCAGTTTATTCTCACACAGTTAACGTCTCTTTACTCATCTCTTTTCTCCACTTTCTCCATTGTCTTTTTCTTTCTAATCTCTTCTCACTCTTCTTTTCATCATGAATTAATCCCCTTCTTAAGCCTTATTCACAAGTCCGTGCTCAAATCCTAAAAAGATGGTCAATGATGCCTCCGTTAAGTTGTCAGTGAAGGATCCGTGTTGGGTCCGTGTGTCCATTTTTTGCTGTCTGTGTGTCATCCGTGTTTCATGGACATTGTGCAGCTGAAAAATAATTTTCAAAGCATCTCTTTCTAATAATTCATGAAACACAGATGAAACACGGATGGCATCCGCGTTGCATCCATGGTTTTCATGGACCCATAGACTATAATGGGCATTATGGATCTGCGAACATGGACAAAATAAAGCATGCTCCTGTGCTAAAACCATGGGTCATGGTAAATCATGGAGGTGTGAATACACAGATTAAAATTAATAGGTACGTGTGCTGTCCATGGATAACACATACAGCACATGTCCGTGGAACACTGATGTGTAAATGAGGCTTTACACAATTTTTTTTAGAGAATACTGATTTTAAATGGGTTGCCACAGCAATTGTTATAATTAATGAATGTATATGCATAGGGTTGAGCGAACCCGAACTGTAAAGTTCGGTTTCGTACCGAACTTTAGGATTTTTGGACCCCGAACCCGAACATTTCAGTAAAAGTTCGGGTTCGGTGTTCCACGATTTCTTAGCGCTTTTTGAAAGGCTGCAGAGCAGCCAATCAACAAGCGTTTAACTCTGTGCCCTTAAAAGCCATCACAGCCATGCCTACAAATGGCATGGCTGTGATTGGCCAGTGCAGCATGTGACCCAGCCTCTATATAAGCTGGAGTCACGTAGCGCTGCACATCACTCTGCTGTTCTTAGTGTAGGGAGAGGATGCGGCTGCTGCTGTGAGGGAGAGAATAGGACAGAATCTGTTATCAGAACTCCAAATAAACTCAGCGATCTACATAGATTTAGTTTTGTGGGTGCAGTGCACAATCTTTTTACCCTGCCCTGAGCCCAGTGACAGAGATAAAGAACTTTTATCCGTCTGTTAGTTAGGTGGGCGGCGGCAGCCATTTTATGCAAGCTCAGTGCACCAGCACAGCATATGTGCTTTTGTGACATTCAAATCCAAGCTTGAAATACTGCAATAATAATTTGGCTTTGAAAAAACACCCATTTTTGGCAATATTCAACATCTGGTGCCTTTGCAGGATTAGTCAGTGTGCAATTTAAGCTAGAAATACAGCTATAATTTTTTGGGTTTTACAGAACATCCTTTTTGGGCAAAATACACTATTTTACAGCCCTTGCAGCATCTGTACGTGTGAAATTCAAGCGTTATATACAGCTTTCATATTCTGTTAGTAAAAAAACACCCTTTTTGGGCAAAATACACAATTTCACAGCCCTTGCTGCATCTGCAAGTGTGAAATTCAAGGGTTATATACTGCTGTCATATTCTGTTATCAAACACCCATTTTGAGAAAAAAACGTAATTTTGCAGCCTTTGCTGTATATGTCATTGTGAGATACACACTTTAGATACTGTGGTTCTATTCTGTTATTTGAAAAACAACCAATTTGGGCAAAAAACTAAAGTTGCAGCCTAGTATGGATCTGTACGTGTGAGATGCACACTTTAGATACTGTGATTCTATTCTGTTATTTGAAAAACAGTCATTTTGGGCCAAAAACTTTAATTGCTGCCTAGTCTGGATCTGTGTGTGAGATACACACTTTAGATACTGTGGTTATATTCTTCTATTAATAAAACACCCTTTTTGGGCAAAAAACACAATTTTACAGCCCTTGCTGCATCAGCACTTGTGAAATTCAAGGGTTATATACTGCTGTCATATTCTGTTATTAAACAAACACCCATTTTGGGCAAAAAACTTTAATTGCGGCTTAGTCTACATCTGTACGTGTGAGATACACCCTTTACATACTGTGGTTCTATTCTGTTATTTGAAAAACAGCCATTTTGGGCAAAAAACTTAAATTGCGGCCTAGTCTGGATCTGTACGTGTGAGATGCACACTTTAGATACTGTGGTTATATTCTTAGATACTGTGGTTATGCCCTTTTTGGGCAAAATACACAATTTTACAGCCCTTGCTGCATCAGCACGTGTGAAATTCAAGAGTTATATTCTGCTGTCATATTCTGTTATTAACCCTTTCATGACCATGGGTCATTGATGCCCCAGTGTCCAGGTCAAAATTTACAAATCTGACATGCGTCACTTTATGTGGTAAAATAGATGTGGAACACTTTTATTTATCTAAGCCATTCCGAGACTGTTTTCTCGTGACACATTGTACTTCATGATAGTCATAAATTTGAGTCAATATATTTCACCTTTATTTATGAAAAAATCCCAAATTTACCAGAAATTCAGAAAAATTCACAATTTTCTAAATTTCTATGTCTATGCTTCTAAAACAGAAAGCGATACCTCATAACATATTTATTACTTAACATTCCCCATATGTCTACTTTATGTTGGCATCATTTTGGAAATGTCATTTTATTTTTTTAGTACGTTAGAAGGCTTAGAAGTTTAGAAGCAATTCTTAAAATTTTTAAGAAAATTTCCAAAACCCCCTTTTTAACCCTTTCATGACCAAGGGTCATTGATGCCCTAATGTCCAGGTCAAAATTTACAAATCTGACATGTGTCATTTTATGTGGTAATAGCTTTGGAACACTTTTACTTATCCAAACCATTCTGAGATTGTTTTCTCGTGACATATTGTACTTCATGATAGTCATATATTTGAGTCAATATATCTCACCTTTATTTATGAAAAAATCCAAAATGTACCCAAAATTTTGAAAAATTCAGAATTTTCCAAATTTCAATTTCTCTGCTTCTAAAACAGAAAGTCATACCTAATAAAATATTTATTACTTAACATTTCCCATATGTCTACTTTATGTTGGCATCATTTTGGAAATGTCATTTTATTTTTTTAGGAGGTTAGAAGGCTTAGAAGTTTAGAAGCAATTCTTAAAATTTTTAAGAAAATTTCCAAAACCCACTTTATAAGGATCAGTTCAGGTCTGAAGTCACTTTGTGGGGCCTACATAGTGGATACCCCCATAAATGACCCCATTGCAGAAACTACACCCCTCAAGTTACTCAAAACTGATTTTACAAACTTTTTTAACCCTTTAGGTGTTCCACAAGAATTAAAGGAAAATGGAGATGAAATTTCTAAATTTCACATTTTTGGCAGATTTTCCATTTTATTGCATTTTTTTATTTAACACATTGAGGGTTAACAGCCAAACAAAACTTAATATTTATTACCCTGATTCCGCGGTTTACAGAAACACCCCACATGTGGTCGTAAACTGCTGTACGGGCACACGGCAGGGCGCAGAAGGAAAGGAATGCCATACGGTTTTTGGAAGGCAGATTTTGCTGGATTGGTTTTCTGAACGCCATATGTTTTTTATTTTTCTGCCGATCGTCTTGTGCAAGGGCTCGTTTTTTGCAGAAAGTGTTGAGGTTTTAATTGGTACCATTTTTGGGTACATAGGATTTTTTGATCATTCATTATCACACTTTATAGGGCAAGGTGACCAAAAAATTGGCTGTTTTGGAACAGCTTTCATTTATTTATTTTTACAGCGTTCATCTGAGGAGTTAGGTCATGTGATAGTTTTATAGAGAAGATCGATACGGACGTGGCAATACCTAATATGTATACTTTTTCTTATTTATTTAAGTTTTACACAATAATAGCATTTCTGAAACCAAACAAATTATGTTTTAGTGTCTCCATAGTCTGAGAGCCATAGCTTTTATATTTTTTGGGCGATTGTCTTAAATAGGGTATCATGTTTTGCGGGATGAGGTGACGGTTTAATTGGTACTATTTTGGGGGTCATAAGCCTTTTTTATCGCTTGCTGTTGCACTATTTGTTATGTAAGGTGACAAAAATAGCTTTTTTTGGCACAGTTTTTTTTTTAATAGTGTTTATCGGACTGGGTCTATCATGTGATATATTTATAGAGACGGTCGTTACGGACGCGGTGACACCTAATATGTGTATTTTATTTTTTCATTTTTTTTATAGGAAAAGGCAATTTCTTTTTTTAATTTACATTTTTATTTATTTATTTATTTTTCATTTTTATTATTTTCACTTTCCTTTTTTATCAAGTCCCTCTTGGATCATGAAGATCCAATGGGGCTGATGGCTGTACTATACTTTGCAATGCTCTTGCATTGCAAAGTATAATATTATTAGATGCCCTGTAGGTGGCAGCACCGGATGCCTTTGCCATGGCAACCGGACGCCTTTGCAAAGCGTCCGGTTGCCATGGCAACCATCGGGCGCTGCTATCAGCGCTGCAGCCCCGATGGTTCAGAGAGGGAGCTCCCTCCCTCTATTAAGCCCATGGATGCTGCAACCGCGGCATCTATGGTTACAGCAGAGTGTCAGCATAGAGCTGACACTCGCTGCTGATGGCGGCGGCTCAGGAATGGAGCCGCCGCCATCACACACAGCGGGGGCACAGGATCGGGGGCAGCGCTGGATGGGGGGGGGGGTATTGGGGTACGGCGGCTAACCTTGAGGGTGAGGGAGGCTGGGGCAGGAGGGGCGGGGAGACAGCATGGGGCGGATCGCATCAGGGAGGGACTATATGAATATGGATCGGGCGGGGGAACTACTGCATCAGGGGCAGGCGCGCACAGGGGGGTGTTGGAGGAGCACAGATCGGGGGGCACAGGAAGGGGGCACAGATTGGGGGCCACAGAGACACTACCTGATTTCAGGCTGTGATCTGCAGAGCGCAGATCAGAGCCTGAAACCGGCATTTTTTCCACTGCCGCGATCCGATTGGTTAGTCTGCACAGACTAACCAATCGGATCGATTGTCGGCAAGGGGCCACTCTGATTGGTCCCTTGCCGGCATTACTGCACTGTATGCTGTCCGTGACAGCAGCAGGGCTCGGGCAGAAGCTTTAATCCAAGCGCTTTGCAGCGCTTGGATTAAAGAACTGTCTTGACGTTTATAGACGTGATAGCTGCACGGGGCATGTGCAGCTATCACGTATATATACAGATTGCAGTCGGGAAAGGGTTAAGGACCAGTTCAGTTCTGAAGTCCCTTTGTGAGGCTTACATAGTGGATACCCCCATAAATGACCCCATTGTAAAAACGACACCCCTCAAGTTACTCAAAACTGATTTTACAAACTTAGGTGTTCCACAAGAATTAAAGGAAAATGGAGATGAAATTTGGCGCATGTCCTTCCACCACTGAGGATTGCAGGGCACTTCAGTTTGCCTCCTGTTGCTTCCTCCTCCTACTCTGCTTCCTCATCCTCTACCAGCTCCTCATCCGGTCAGCGTAACACCTTCACCACCAACTTCAGCACAGCCAGGGGTAAACGACAGCAGGCAGTTTTAAAACTTATCTGTTTGGGGGACAAACCCCACACCGCGCAGGAGCTGTGGACGGGCCTTGAACAACAGACCGATGAGTGGTTGGTGCCAGTCAGCTTCAAGCCCGGCCTGGTGGTGTGCGATAATGGGCAAAATCTCATAACAGCTCTGGGACTAGCCGGTTTGACGCACATCCCTTGCCTGGCGCATGTGCTGAATTTGGTGATGCAGAGATTCCTTAAAACTTACCCCGATATGTCAGAGCTGCTGCATAAAGTGCGGGCCGTCTGTGCACGCTTTTGGCGTTCTTATCCCTGCTGCTGCTCGCCTGTCAGCGCTGCAGCGTAACTTCGTCCTTCCCGCTCACCGCCTCATATGCGACGTGCCCACAAGGTGGAACTCCACCTTGCACATGCTGGCCAGACTGTGCAAGCAGCAGCAGGCGATAGTGGAGTTTCAGCTGCAGCACGCACGGGTGAGTCGCTCGGCTGAACAGATCCACTTCACCACCAATGACTGGGCCTCCATGCGAGACCTGTGTTCCTTGTTGCACTGTTTCAAGTACTTCACCAACATGGCCAGTGCCGATAACGCTGTTCTCAGCGTTACTATCCCACTTCTATGCCTCCTTGAAAAAACGCTCCTGGCGATGATGGAAGAGGATGTGGCACAGGAGGAGGAGGAGGAAGAGGGATCATTTCGTAGGGTTTCCATCCAGTCATTCCCAAGTGGCTCCGAGGGTGGGTTCCTGCACCCACAAACCTAAGGTACACAATTGTCCAGCCAGGCCACAGTTCTGGAGGATGAGGAGGTGGAGGAGGAGGAGGAGATCGAGGAGGAGGAACCATGTTCACAGCAGGGTGGCACCAAGACCAGCTCATGGCCATCACTGGTGCGTGGATGGGGGGATACAGAGGACACAGACGATACACCTCCCACAGAGGACAGCTTTTCGTTGCCTCTGGGCAGCCTGGCACACATGAGTGATTACATGCTGTAGTGTCTCCGCAACGACTGCCGAGTTGCCCACATTCTAACTTGTGCTGATTACTGGGTGGCCGCGCTGCTGGATCCCCGTTACAAGGACAACGTACCGTCTTTAATTCCCTCACTGGAGCGTGATCGTAAGATGCGCGAGTACAAGCGCACGTTGGTAGACGCACTGCTGGTGATATTCCCACCTGACAGCGGGGGCACAGTGGAAGCACAAGGCGAAGGCAAAGGACGAGGAAGAGGTCGCCAACGCAGCTGGGGCACCGCCAGCACCTCAGAAGGCAGGGTTAGCATGGGCGAAATGTGGAAAAGCTTTGTCAGCACGCCACAACAACCAGCACCACCAGCTGATATGGAACGTCTTAGCAGGAGGCAGAATTTCACCAACATGGTGGAGCAGTATGTGTGCACAAGCCTACACGTACTGAATGACGCCCCCTTCAACTTCTGGGTCTCCAAAATGGGCACATGGCCTAAGCTTACCCTTTACGCCTTGGAGGTGCTGGCCTGCCCTGCAGCCATTCTATTATCTGAACGTGTGTTTAGCACAGCAGGGGGCGTCATCACAGACAAGCGCAGCCACCTGTCCATAGCCAATGTGGACAAGCTCACGTTCATTAAAATGAACCAGGCATGGATCCCACAGGACTTGTCCGTACCTTGTGCAGAATAGACATGTATACTGGCTTTAACCAGCCATTGTTATACTACAGCGCAATTGCTCATGTTTGTATTTTGGATATTTCACACTCTTTTGGAGTGTACCCTAATTTAAAAAAAATTGGCTACCTCGTCCTCCTCCACCGCTGCTTCCACCTACACCGCTATGTCCACTGCCTCCTCAAACTCCTACTCCATATGGACCTCCACCTCATAAATCAATTTTTTTTTTTTTTTATTTGTACCTATTTTATTTTATTTTATGTTATTTCACTAATTTGTCTGTTACATTTTCGGGTCAAATTCACCAATTTTTGGGTGTGATGTACCACTGCTATACCTAGTAGACAGGTTAAAAAAATTCACAAATTTGTCTGTTACATTTTTGGGTGAAATTCACCAATTTTTGGGTGTGATGTACCACTGCTATACCTAGTAGACAGGTTAAAAAAATTCACAAATTTGTCTATTACATTTTCAGGTGAAATTCACCAATTTCTGGGTGTGATGTACCACTGCTTTACCTAGTAGACAGCTTAATAAATTTCACTAATTTTTCTTTTACATTTTCGGGTGACATTTAACAATTTTTTTCTGTCATAGACCCCTGCTCTACCAAGTAGACAGGTTAATAAATTTCATAAATTTTTCTGTTACATTCTTGGGTTGACATTTTACAATGTTGGACGTGAAAAAACTCCTGCTCTGCATAGGTGACAGGGACAGAATTTTTTAAAAATAATCTGTTCCATTGGTGGGTGACATTAACCCATTTATTGGGATGAAAAACCCCTACTCTGCATAGGCGACAGGGACTTAAATTTCTAAAATTCGTCTTTAATTGGCCCTTTTATTCGATCCTTCTGCTTTAATAATTTGTCTATAACCAAATAGACAATAAAGGACAATATTCCTTGTCATGGGTAAGCGTTACTATAACTCAGATCAGGGGAAATTTAACTAGGACTTTTAAAACAGAGACGATCGGGTGATACCAGTTATAACACACCCGTATGATCGTCTGTAAAATCTATGGACTAGTGGAAGAAGGAGTACTGAATAAAGCTCCTCAACCACATGTACGGGCATCTGACTAGCCGCGGGCAATAGATCTATTGGATCTATTGCCCGCGGCTAGTCAGATGCCCGTACATGTGGTTGTGGAGCTTTATCCAGTACTCCTTCCAGCAGTCCATATAGTTTATAGACGATTATACGGGTGTATTATAACTGGTATCACCCGATCGTCTCTGTTTTAAAAGTCCTAGTTAAATTTCCCCTGATGATTTCTGAGACATGAAACGTGCATGTAGGGAGCGGGACTAGATTAGGGCCAAACAGGGCCAGCACACAGGGAGAGGTTCCTGGCGAGGTCGCCCTTTTAAGGACGAGTGCCCTGTGGTGAGGCTGCTACTTGAATTCAGTTATCAGGGCACGCTCAAGACTACAGCACAGGGTCATATTAGGGTTTGTTCTGACCCCGCTGCCTCCAGCAGCCGATTTTCCGGATTGGAGTCATTAACTCCGGTGTCATCAGGACGCAGACTGCACCTTGGATGTTGACGACAGAGCGGTAGGAGTACGGTTATAAATCCTAGGTGCCGCCGAGCACCTTTACTTTACAATCAATTGTTTGGATGCCGACGTGCACAATGGTTTGCACTACAGCCGCTCTTTGATCTTACCATTTGTATGATTTTCACATTTAGGGCCTATCTTTTAATTACAACAGTAAAAGTTATGTTTTAATACAACTATTTATCACTATTTTGTGCCATTTTAATTATTTGTCCCTCTTTTCCGCTTCATCCCATTGCAGCCATTAACCTCCCTTGGATGAGGTCTCCCTTTCTCACACTCCCTCTCTGGCGTGGAACCCTGATTCGCCGATAACCGTGATCAACATGGTAGGCTCAGAAAAGAACATCGAAAGTTGATAGAGAAGATATCCAAATGGATGGTGGACGTCACGGGGGCACCTCTGCATAGGTGACAGGAACATACATTTCATAAAATTGTCTGTTACATTGTCAGGTGACATTTTACAAATTTTGCCGGATAGAAACCCCTGCTCTGCATAGTTGACAGGGAATACAATTTCAGAAATTGTTCTTTAATTGATGCACGCCACCTCCTTTCATTCAATGCTTAAACTTTAACAAGTTGTCCCACATTTGCGCTTCAATAATTTGTCCCACATTTGCGCTTCAATAATTTGTCCCACATTTGCGCTTCAATAATTTGTCCCACATTTCCACTCTATCATATTTAATTTGAAACAATTAACCTCCCTTGGATGTGGTCTCTCTTTCTCACACTCCCTCTCCAGTGTGGAACCCTGATTCGCCGATAACCGTGATCAACATGGTATGCTGAGAAAAGAACATCGAAGTTATCTAGAGTCAACAAAGCAGCAGCAGGGCCTCTCCTCGCTAATGTTTCCAAATCCAAAATACCCAAGTGACATTCCCTATAATTTTTTTTATTAATCATTCGAATAACAGGGCATCTTAAGAGTCCTGTATTGTTATTTATCGTCACTACCTCCCCGAGTCGGGAGTGGGTTATTGCCGCGCTCCCCCTCCTTTCCTTCAATTCTTCAGTTTTAATAGCTTCTCCCACATAGAAACATAGAAACATAGAATGTGTCGGCAGATAAGAACCATTTGGGGCCCCGATAGTCTGCCCAATATATTGAATACTATGAATAGCCCTTGGCCCTATCTTATATGAAGGATGGCCTTATGCCTATCCCATGCATGCTTAAACTCCTTCACTGTATTTGCAGCTACCACTTCCGCTAACCGTGATCAACATGGTAGGCGCAGAAAAGAACATCGAAAGTTGATAGAGTAGATATCCTATTCGATCATGAACATCACAGGGACGTGTGACATGGTGGGGCAGTATGTTTGCACACGCCTACACGAACTGACTGATGGTTCTGCCCCCTGCAACTTCTGGGTCTCCAAATTGGGCACATGGCCTGGGCTTGCCCTTTATGCCTTTGAGGGGCTGGCCTGCCCTGCATCCAGTGTGTCACAGCCACTATCTCTGGCTGTGACCTTCCGTTCTTGCTTGTTCGGCGCTCCTCGCTGAAGTTCTGTTCCTGTGTGTCATTTGTGGTTCTTTATGGGTTAACTCCCCTGTGTTCCTATTAGGAGTTAATCCTCTGTCTGCTCCATGGGTGTGGTCTCTCTGCTGCACCCATGGAACCTGTATATAAGGCTGAGGTTTCCTCAGTTCTGTGTCAGCTCTCCTGGTGTGTGTTGTCTTGTCCTGCTCCTGGTTTGTACTTTCTCTCCCATGCTGCTGACCCATGGGATCTCTGTCTGTCTGTGCTCTGTGAGTTTCCCTACTTGTTCATTGATGTCTTCCTTCCTGTCTTTCTGTTATCTGTTCTGTCAGTTATGTTTTTGTTACTTTGTGTTTATTCTGATGTCTGTGTTCAGCAAGCCTTTGCAGCAGAGTGGCATGACAAGGCCATGCAGTTTACTACTGGTGGAGCAAGTCCCTCTCTGCTCATTGCCACTCCTGCTCCCTTGCGTGAACTCCTGCTTGTATTATTAGTTCCCCTGTTTTGTATTCTGATGTCTGTGTTCAGCAAGCCTTTGCAGCAGAGTGGCATGACAAGGCCATGCAGATTACTACTGGTGGAGCAAGTCCTTCTCTGCTCATTGCCACTCCTGCTCCCTTGTGTGAACTCCTGCTTGTGTTATTATTTGCCCTGTTTTGTATTTACCTGTCTGTTATGTTTGCCTATGTGCCGTCGGTACCTTCTGGTACCTGTTGTCCATTCGCTCCTGCTGTCACTGTCTAGGTCACGCTCCAGAGTGGACCCTGGCAACTTTCTGCGGCTAAGTCTAACCCTACCATCTAGGGCTCTAGTGAAAACCAGGAGTTGCTTAGTTACGCCCCTCTGGAGTATTACTAGACAGTGGCGCAGTGGTTTTTTTTTCCCACTGTGTTGATGGTACATAGAGCTCATGTTTTATCTGTGCTGCTTTCCATGTTTCTGTTTGTGCAATAAACTCTTATGTGTCTGTACCTGATTTCCGTTTATTGCTTGACGACGCGGAGGTCTCTCCTGGGACCTCCAACTCGTGACACAGTGTATTGTCTGAACGTGTGTTTAGCATGACTGGAGGGGGTTGTCACAGGTTATATTTTCCAATGTTTTGGAGTGTACCCTAATTTAAAAAAATAAAAATAAATTTAAAACCAAAAAGCAGTGTAGGCTACCTCCTTCTCCTCCACCTACACCGACACATCCAGCGCCTCCTCAACTTCCTACTCCATATGGACCTCATCCTCCTAGATCAAGATTAAACCACCTCAGCCCCCAGTGCTTAAACACCCTGAAAGACCAGGCCACTTTTTACACTACTTTCACCGTTTATTGCTCGGTCATGCAACTTACCACCCAAATGAATTTTACCTCCTTTTCTTCTCACTAATAGAGCTTTCATTTGGTGGTATTTCTTTGCTGCTGACATTTTTACTTTTTTTGTTATTAATCGAAATTTAACGATTTTTTTGCAAAAAAATGACATTTTTCACTTTCAGTTGTAAAATTTTGCAAAAAAAACGAGATCCATATATAAATTTTGCTCTAAATTTATTGTTCTACATGTCTTTGATAAAAAAAAATTTTTTGGGTAAAAAAAAATGGTTTGGGTAAAAGTTATAGCGTTTACAAACTATGGTACAAAAATGTGAATTTCCGCTTTTTGAAGCAGCTCTGACTTTCTGAGCACCTGTCATGTTTCCTGAGGTTCTACAATGCCCAGACAGTACAAACACCCCACAAATGACCCCATTTCGGAAAGTACACACCCTAAGGTATTCGCTGATGGGCATAGTGAGTTCATAGAACTTTTTATTTTTTGTCACAAGTTAGCGGAAAATGATGATTTTTTATTTATTTTTTTCTTACAAAGTCTCATATTCCACTAACTTGTGACAAAAAATAAAAAGTTCTATGAACTCACTATGCCCATCAGCGAATACCTTGGGGTCTCTTCTTTCCAAAATGGGGTCACTTGTGGGGTAGTTATACTGCCCTGGCATTCTAGGGGCCCAAATGTGTGGTAAGGAGTTTGAAATCTAATTCTGTAAAAAATGACCTGTGAAATCCGAAAGGTGCTCTTTGGAATATGGGCCCCTTTGCCCACCTAGGCTGCAAAAAAGTGTCACACATCTGGTATCTCCGTACTCAGGAGAAGGTGGGGAATGTGTTTTGGGGTGTCATTTTATATATACCCATGCTGGGTGAGAGAAATATCTTGGCAAAAGACAACTTTTCCCATTTTTTTATATACAAAGTTGGCATTTGACCAAGATATTTATCTCACCCAGCATGGGTATATGTAAAAAGACACCCCAAAACACATTCCTCAACTTCTCCTGAATACAGAGATACCAGATGTGTGACACTTTTTTGCAGCCTAGGTGGGCAAAGGGGCCCAAATTCCTTTTAGGAGGGCATTTTTAGACATTTGGATACCAGACTTCTTCTCACGCTTTGGGGCCCCTAAAATGCCAGGGCAGTATAAATACCCCACATGTGACCCCATTTTGGAAAGAAGACACCCCAAGGTATTCAATGAGGGGCATGGCGAGTTCATTGAAAAAAAAAATTTTTGGCACAAGTTAGCGGAAATTGATTTTTTTGATTTTGTTCTCACAAAGTCTCCCTTTCCGCTAACTTGGGACATAAATTTCAATCTTTCATGGACTCAATATGCCCCTCAGCGAATACCTTGGGGTGTCTTCTTTCCAAAATGGTGTTATTTGTGGGGTGTTTGTACTGCCCTGGCATTTGAGGGTCTCCGCAATCATTACATGTATGCCCAGCATTAGGAGTTTCTGCTATTCTCCTTATATTGAGCATACGGGTAATGAGATTTTTTTTTTCCGTTCAGCCTCTGGGCTGAAAGAAAAAAATGAACGGCACAGATTTCTTCATTCGCATCGATCAATGTGGATGAAAAAATCTCTGCCAAAAAAAGAAAAAGGAGGGGAAAGGTGTCTGCCAGGACATAGGAGCTCCGCCCAACATCCATACCCACTTCAGCTCGTATGCCCTGGCAAACCAGATTTCTCCATTCACATCAATCGATGTGGATGAATAAATCATTGCCGGGATTTTTTTTTTTATATATACAAAGTGTTTGCCAAAGTATATGAACACCGCCACCTCCTCAGCTCATATGCCTCGGCAAACATATCTTTTACTGCAGAGGAGAAATCTCGTCTTGCAGCGCCGCATACACCGACTTGCGTGTAATCTGACAGCAGCGCAATGCTTCTGTCCGAATGCACATCAGTGCTGCAGCTAGTCGATCGGTTGGTCCACCTGAAAGGTAAAAAAAACAAAACAAAAAAGAAAAAACCAGGCCGCAAAGCAATAACTTTATTAACTTTAGAACAGAACATATTAACTTTTTTTTAACTTTTTTACTTACCGGTAATTTTTTTTTTGTTTAGTTTTTTTTTTACCTTTATAGAACAAACCTCTCCTTCCCCATGGGACAATGTGCAAAGCGCAAATCGCCCAAAGATGTGGCGAAGTACGTTATGCACTTTATCCCAGGTGAAAGGAGAGGTTTGCAGCAGCTGAGAGTAAAAGGGCCCTAATAGCCCTGTGTGCCTGTCCTGTGAGATGCAATACCTATGCTAGGTGTACCTGTGTGTGGTACTTCCGGAAACACTCACCAAAGCATAGGGCAGGGTGGTCAGGACAGTCAGGACAGAAATAGCGGGTGTCACGCCTTATTCCACTCCTGCTACAGACACGACATCTTTTTCGGGGTGACGGTTGGGTTGAGGTACCAGGAACGACACTGGGGAAATGTCGCTCGTGTAGACGGCTAACTACACTGGTGGATGGGGCCACGAAACCTCCTGGGTAAAGGAGGTTCTCGATGATCTCTTCCTGGAATTTGAGGAAAGATCGTGTTCTCCCAGCCTTACTGTAGAGAACAAAACTATTGTACAGCGCCAATTGAATTAAATATACAGACACCTTCTTATACCAGCGTCTGGTTCTGCGGGAAACTAAATACGGAGACAACATCTGGTCATTGAAGTCCACCCCTCCCATGAGCGCATTATAGTCGTGGACACAGAGGGGCTTTTCAATGACACGGGTTGCTCGCTCAATTTGGATTGTCGTGTCTGCGTGAATGGAGGAGAGCATGTAAACGTCACGCTTGTCTCTCCATTTCACCGCGAGCAGTTCTTCGTTACACAAGGCAGCCCTCTCCCCCCTTGCAAGACGGGTGGTTACAAGCCGTTGGGGGAAGCCCACGCGACTAGTTCGCGCGGTGCCACAGGCGCAAATCCGTTCTAGAAACAAATGCCTAAAGAGGGCCACACTTGTGTAAAAATTGTCCACATAAAGATGGTACCCCTTGCCGAATAAGGGTGACACCAAGTCCCAGACTGTCTTCCCACTGCTCCCCAGGTAGTCAGGGCAACCGACCGGCTCCAGGGTCTGATCTTTTCCCTCATAGATCCGAAATTTGTGGGTATAGCCTGTGGCCCTTTCACAGAGCTTA
This sequence comes from Bufo bufo, assembly GCF_905171765.1. Taxonomy (NCBI): domain Eukaryota; kingdom Metazoa; phylum Chordata; class Amphibia; order Anura; family Bufonidae; genus Bufo; species Bufo bufo. The sequence goes on from NC_053395.1 coordinate 158,188,326, forward strand.
TACAATTTGACCCCATACCGGGCACGCTTGCTTGGGATGTACTGTTTGAAGCCAAGGCGCCCGGTAAAATGTATTAGGGACTCGTCTACGCAGATGTTTTGCTCGGGGGTATACAAATCTGCAAATTTCTGGTTGAAATGGTCTATGAGGGGCCGAATTTTGTGGAGCCGGTCAAAAGCTGGGTGGCCTCTGGGACGGGAGGTGGTGTTGTCGCTAAAATGCAGGAAACGGAGGATGGCCTCAAATCGTGCCCTGGACATAGCAGCAGAGAACATGGGCATGTGATGAATCGGGTGCGTTGACCAATATGACCGCAATTCATGCTTTTTTGTCAGGCCCATGTTGAGGAGAAGGCCCAAAAAAATTTTAAGTTCGGAAACTTGGACTGGTTTCCACCGGAAAGGCTGGGCATAAAAGCTTCCCGGGTTGGCGGATAAAAATTGTGTGGCATACTGGTTGGTCTCTGCCACGACTAAGTCCAAGAGCTCCGCAGTCAAGAACAGCTCAAAAAATCCCAGGGCCGAACCGATTTGAGCCGTCTCAACCCGAACTCCAGACTGGGCGGTGAAAGGGGGAACTACAGGTGCGGCTGAAGTTGGTGACTGCCAATCAGGGTTTGCCAGCACCTCAGGGGTTCTAGGGGCTCTACGGGCCTGTCTGTGCGGTGGCTGCGACGGGGTAACTAGTGCACGTGCCACCGTACCAGCTTCAACTGCCCTTCTGGTGCTCGCCACGTCACCATGTTGTACGGCAGTGCTGGTACTAGGTCCAGGGAGGGCTGCGCTGCTGGTGTATGCCTCACCACGTGATCCGGCAGCGACAGCCCCACTCTGCTGCTCTTGAAGCGGATCCTGCATAACCTGTGGTCTAGCGACACGGGGCCGGGTACACCTGGTGCTGCCAGGGACCTCCACCTCCTCGTCCGAACTTTGGGTCAGAGAGCCACTGCTTTCCACAGGTTCATATTCTGACCCGCTAGATTCATCAGATGAGGGTTCCCACTCCTCATCCGACTGGGTCAGAAGCCTGTAGGCCTCTTCAGAAGAATACCCCCTGTTTGACATTTTGGACTACTAAATTTAGGGGTATTCCCTGAGACTACCCAAGAAAAAAAGCAAGCCTGTCTTACAAAGGGGAGGCTAGCGAAGTACCAGAGGCCGCTGCGGTTGATAAAAAATATCAAAACTGATTTTTTTATTGCCGCAGTGCGTGTAAAATGAATGTGCAGTGATCAAAAAATATATATTTTTTGTCACTGCGGTGGGGCGGGCGTGGGTGAACGCACGTGTGGGCGACCGATCAGGCCTGATCGGGCAAACACTGCGTTTTGGGTGGAGGGCGAACTAAAGTGACACTAATACTATTATAGATCTGACCGTGATCAGTTTTGATCACTTACAGATACTATAAAAGTACAAATGCTAATTAGCGATACGCTATTCAGCGAATAAAAGTGACTGCGGTGCGGTGGGCTGGGCGCTAACTGACGCTAACTACCTAACCAAGGGGCCTAAACTATCCCTAAAACCTAACAGCCAATACTAGTGAAAAAAAAAAAGTGACAGTTTACACTTATCACTTTTTTTCCTTTCACTGGTGATTGACAGGGGCGATCAAAGGGGTGATCAAAGGGTTAATTGGGGTGCAGGGGGGTGATCAGGGGCTACAGTGAAGTGTTTGGTGTACTTACAGTTCAGTCTGCTTCTCTGCTGGATCCAACCGACGAAAAGGACCAGCAGAGGAGCAGAGAAGCCATATAACAGATCATATTTACTAATATGATCTGTTATATGACTTTTGATTAGATTTTTTAAAAATCGCCAGCCTGCCAGCCAATGATCGTTGCTGGCAGGCTGGTGACGAACTTCTTCTTTGAATTTTGCCGGCCCGCGATGCGCATGCGCGGGCCGGCTTGGAGCGAAATCTTGCGTCTCGCGAGATGACGCGTATATGCGTGATTGTGCGCAGCGCTGCCACCTACGGAACGCGAATCTGCGTACAGCGGTCCGGAGGTGGTTAAAGTCATTTCCCTATCCACTTTTGTTTGCAGAGCACTTGCCATGCTCTTAACCACATTTTGCTGGCATTTGCAGCCCTCTAGCCCATTCCATGACATTTTTACAGCCATTTTAGTGCTCCAAAGTTCGGGTCCCCATTAACTTCAATGGGGTTTGGGGTCAAGTTCGGGTCAAGTTCGGGTCCTGAACTCGAACTTTTTTGTGAAGTTCGGCCGAACCTGTCAAACCCGAACATCCAGGTGTCCGCTCAACTCTATATATGCACCCATTTAATCCTGTTGCTTCCAGTGCTACCCCTTAATCCTCTCTGATGTACGTCCTTACTTGACACTTCAAAATGAGGAACAGGATCCCATGGTCAAGGAACAGAGCACTGTAGAAGCATTTGCTAAATACCACAATTTTAAGCTTAAAGGACGTTGTCCAGCTTTTTTTTTTTTTTACTTTTTTAAAGGCTATGTACTCCTTTGGATGCAATTTTTGTAATGAATGCATTGTACTCATTATGAGGTAAAAATCATTGTTTCATTTGGTCTTCATTAAAAATATGGAGTCATTTTCTCTGTACAGATCTGAGATGCTCTACTAGCAGGATTTGAATTTTCTCTTTGCTCTGTCAGGCAGAATGCTGACGGGCTTCTTATCTCTGCTCTCTGACTTTATAAACACTCATTAAAGCTCAATCCTTATCTTACAGAATGTGGCTTAAATATGTTCTTATTCAAGGGTTATTAGATGACCGGCACAAAGTGAAAGTGAAAGTGCCATTCACACAGCTATATAAAGCTGTTAACTAGAGTTGAGCGAACACCTGGATGTTCGGGTTCGACGAGTTCGGCCGAACTTTCGAAAAATGTTCGGGTTCGGGATCCGAACTCGACCCGAACTTCATCCCGAACCCGAACCCCATAGAAATCAATGGGGACCCGAACTTTTGGGCACTAAAAAGGCTGTAAAACACACCCGGAAAGGGCTAGAGGGCTGCAAAAGGCAGCAAAATGTAGTTAAATCCCCTGCAAACAAATGTAGATAGGGAAATGATGAGTTAACATAAAATAAATAAAAATTAAACAATATTAATTGGAGTGAGGTCCCATAGCACAGAATCAGGCTTCAAGTCACCCACCAATGGAGAAGGTCACTTACTATTATTTTGACCACAGCACCCAGACAAAGGAGAGAGGTCCCACAGCAGAGAACCAGGCATCATATCACCCACCACAGGAGTAGGCCACCATTTAGTTACTTTGACCCCTACACCCAGACGGAGGAGAGAGGTTACACAGCAGAGAATCAGGCATTTAGATCACCCACCACAGGAGTAGGCCACCATTGAATCAGACCCCGGCAACCATGTCAGATGGCACAAGCATAAGCTTTATATCAATCAGCACAGGAGAAGGCGACTTTGACAGACTTTGACCCCTACACCCGGACGGAGGAGAGAGGTTTCAAAGCAGAGAATCAGGCATTTAGATCACCCACCACAGGAGTAGGCCCCAATTTAATGGGACCCCGGCAACCATGTCAGATGGCACAACCATCAGCTTCATATCAATCAGCACAGGAGAAGGCGACTTTGAAAGACTTTGACCCCTACACCCAGACGGAGGAGAGAGGTTTCACAGCAGAGAATCAGGCATTTAGATCACCCACCACAGGAGTAGGCCCCCATTGAATCAGACCCTGGCAACCATGTCAGATGGCACAACCATCAGCTTTATATCAATCAGCACAGGAGAAGGCGACTTTGAAAGACTTTGACCCCTACACCCAGATGGAGGAGAGAGGTTTCACAGCAGAGAATCAGGCATCATATCAACCACCACAGGAGAAGCCACCATTTAGTTACTTTGACCCCTGCACCCAGGAAGAGGAGAGAGGCACCACAGCACATATTCTGGCATCATATCAGCCACCACAGGAGAAGCCACCATTGAGTTACTTTGACCCCCGCACCCAGGAAGAGGAGAGAGGCACCACAGCACATATTCTGGCATCATATCAGCCACCACAGGAGAAGCCACCATTGAGTTACTTTGACCCCCGCACCCAGGAAGAGGAGAGAGGCACCACAGCACATATTCTGGCATCATATCAGCCACCACAGGAGAAGCCACCATTGAGTTACTTTGACCCCTGCACCCAGGAAGAGGAGAGAGGCCCCACAGCACATATTCTGGCATCATATCAGCCACCACAGGAGAAGCCACCATTTAGTTACTTTGACCCCTTCACCCAAACAGAGGAGAGAGGTTCCACATCAGAGAATCAGGCATCATATCAACCACCACAGGAGTAGGCCACAATTTAATGGGACCCCGGCAACCATGTCAGATGGCACAACCATCAGCTTCATATCAATCAGCACAGGAGAAGGAGACTTTGAAAGACTTTGACCCCTACACCCAGACGGAGGAGAGAGGTTTCACAGCAGAGAATCAGGCATTTAGATCACCCACCACAGGAGTAGGCCCCCATTGAATCAGACCCTGGCAACCATGTCAGATGGCACAACCATCAGCTTTATATCAATCAGCACAGGAGAAGGCGACTTTGAAAGACTTTGACCCCTACACCCAGATGGAGGAGAGAGGTTTCACAGCAGAGAATCAGGCATCATATCAACCACCACAGGAGAAGCCACCATTTAGTTACTTTGACCCCAGCACCCAGGAAGAGGAGAGAGGCACCACAGCACATATTCTGGCATCATATCAGCCACCACAGGAGAAGCCACCATTGAGTTACTTTGACCCCCGCACCCAGGAAGAGGAGAGAGGCACCACAGCACATATTCTGGCATCATATCAGCCACCACAGGAGAAGCCACCATTGAGTTACTTTGACCCCCGCACCCAGGAAGAGGAGAGAGGCACCACAGCACATATTCTGGCATCATATCAGCCACCACAGGAGAAGCCATCATTGAGTTAGTTTGACCCCTGCACCCAGGAAGAGGAGAGAGGCCCCACAGCACATATTCTGGCATCATATCAGCCACCACAGGAGAAGCCACCATTTAGTTACTTTGACCCCTTCACCCAAACAGAGGAGAGAGGTTCCACATCAGAGAATCAGGCATCATATCAACCACCACAGGAGTAGGCCACAATTTAATGGGACCCCGGCAACCATGTCAGATGGCACAACCATCAGCTTCATATCAATCAGCACAGGAGAAGGCGACTTTGAAAGACTTTGACCCCTACACCCAGACGGAGGAGAGAGGTTTCACAGCAGAGAATCAGGCATTTAGATCACCCACCACAGGAGTAGGCCCCCATTGAATCAGACCCTGGCAACCATGTCAGATGGCACAACCATCAGCTTTATATCAATCAGCACAGGAGAAGGCGACTTTGAAAGACTTTGACCCCTACACCCAGATGGAGGAGAGAGGTTTCACAGCAGAGAATGAGGCATCATATCAACCACCACAGGAGAAGCCACCATTTAGTTACTTTGACCCCTGCACCCAGGAAGAGGAGAGAGGCGCCACAGCACATATTCTGGCATCATATCAGCCACCACAGGAGAAGCCACCATTGAGTTACTTTGACCCCCGCACCCAGGAAGAGGAGAGAGGCACCACAGCACATATTCTGGCATCATATCAGCCACCACAGGAGAAGCCACCATTGAGTTACTTTGACCCCCGCACCCAGGAAGAGGAGAGAGGCACCACAGCACATATTCTGGCATCATATCAGCCACCACAGGAGAAGCCACCATTGAGTTACTTTGACCCCTGCACCCAGGAAGAGGAGAGAGGCCCCACAGCACATATTCTGGCATCATATCAGCCACCACAGGAGAAGCCACCATTTAGTTACTTTGACCCCTTCACCCAAACAGAGGAGAGAGGTTCCACATCAGAGAATCAGGCATCATATCAACCACCACAGGAGTAGGCCACAATTTAATGGGACCCCGGCAACCATGTCAGATGGCACAACCATCAGCTTCATATCAATCAGCACAGGAGAAGGCGACTTTGAAAGACTTTGACCCCTACACCCAGACGGAGGAGAGAGGTTTCACAGCAGAGAATCAGGCATTTAGATCACCCACCACAGGAGTAGGCCCCCATTGAATCAGACCCTGGCAACCATGTCAGATGGCACAACCATCAGCTTTATATCAATCAGCACAGGAGAAGCCACCATTGAGTTACTTTGACCCCTGCACCCAGGAAGAGGAGAGAGGCCCCACAGCACATATTCTGGCATCATATCAGCCACCACAGGAGAAGCCACCATTGAGTTACTTTGACCCCCGCACCCAGGAAGAGGAGAGAGGCACCACAGCACATATTCTGGCATCATATCAGCCACCACAGGAGAAGCCACCATTGAGTTACTTTGACCCCTGCACCCAGGAAGAGGAGAGAGGCCCCACAGCACATATTCTGGCATCATACTAACCACCACAGGAGAAGCCACCATTGAGTTACTTTGACCCCTGCACCCAGGAAGAGGAGAGAGGCCCCACAGCACATATTCTGGCATCATATCAGCCACCACAGGAGAAGCCACCATTGAGTTACTTTGACCCCCGCACCCAGGAAGAGGAGAGAGGCACCACAGCACATATTCTGGCATCATATCAGCCACCACAGGAGAAGCCACCATTGAGTTACTTTGACCCCTGCACCCAGGAAGAGGAGAGAGGCCCCACAGCACATATTCTGGCATCATACTAACCACCACAGGAGAAGCCACCATTGAGTTACTTTGACCCCTGCACCCAGGAAGAGGAGAGAGGCCCCACAGCACATATTCTGGCATCATATCAGCCACCACAGGAGAAGCCACCATTGAGTTACTTTGACCCCCGCACCCAGGAAGAGGAGAGAGGCACCACAGCACATATTCTGGCATCATATCAGCCACCACAGGAGAAGCCACCATTGAGTTACTTTGACCCCCGCACCCAGGAAGAGGAGAGAGGCACCACAGCACATATTCAGGCATCATATCACACACCACAGGAGAAGGCCTCTTTCAGTGATTTAGGCCTTTGGACCCAGACAGAGGAGAGAGGCACCACAGCACATATTCTGGCATCATATCAGCCACCACAGGAGAAGCCACCATTGAGTTACTTTGACCCCTGCACCCAGGAAGAGGAGAGAGGCCCCACAGCACATATTCTGGCATCATATCAGCCACCACAGGAGAAGCCACCATTTAGTTACTTTGACCCCTGCACCCAGGAAGAGGAGAGAGGCACCACAGCACATATTCTGGCATCATATCAGCCACCACAGGAGAAGCCACCATTTAGTTACTTTGACCCCTTCACCCAAACAGAGGAGAGAGGTTCCACATCAGAGAATCAGGCATCATATCAACCACCACAGGAGTAGGCCACAATTTAGTTTATTTGACCCCTGCACCCAGGAAGAGGAGAGAGGCCCCACAGCACATATTCTGGCATCATATCACACACCACAGGAGAAGGCCTCTTTCAGTGATTTAGGCCTTTGGACCCAGACAGAGGAGAGAGGTCAGAGATTAGCTTCATATCCCCCAGCACAGCAGAAGACCGCTTTATTTGACTTAGGCCTCAGCACCCAGACAGAAGACAGAGGTAGCATGGCAGAGGTTATGGCTTCATGTCACCCGTTAGTTTAACCGGCCACTTTCATCTGGTTAGGCCCCGGTGCCCAGACAGAGAAGAGTTTCATTCAACTGTGGGTTTCATAAAATTTGTATCAAATAAAGAAGTGGCCCGTAGCACAACAAGACATGTTTTAGGCAGTTAATAAGGACTACTCTGCACAAGGGAGGGACAGGTCCTGTGGGATCCATGCCTGGTTCATCTTTATGAAGGTCAGCTTGTCCACGTTGGCTGTGGACAGGCGGCTGCGCTTGTCAGTAATGACGCCCCCTGCCGTGCTGAATACGCGTTCAGATAAAACGCTGGCCGCCGGGCAGGAAAGCACCTCCAAGGCATAACATGCTAACTCTGGCCACGTGGACAATTTCGAAACCCAGTAGTTGAATGGGGCCGAACCATCCGTCAGGATGTGGAGGGGTGTGCAGACATACTGTTCAACCATGTTAGTGAAATGCTGCCTCCTGCTAACACGTTCCGTATCAGGTGTCGGTGCAGATAGCTGTGGCGTGGAGACAAAACTTTTCCACATTTCTCCCATGCTAACCCTGCCCTCAGATGAGCTGGCCGTGACACAGCTGCGTTGGCGACCTCTTGCCACTCCTCTGCCTTCACCTTCCACCTGTTCCCCTGTGACATGTGGGAATGCTCTCAAGAGCGCCTCTATCAGCGTGCGCTTGTACTCGCGCATCTTACGGTCGCGCTCCAGTTCAGGAATTAAAGTGGGCACATTGTCTTTATACCGGGGATCCAGCAGGGTGGCCACCCAGTAGTCTGCACACGTTAAAACGTGGGCAACTCTGCTGTCGTTGCGCAGGCATTGGAGCATATATTCGCTCATGTGGGCCAGGCTACCCATGGGTAAGGACAAGCTGTCCTCTGTGGGAGGCGTATCGTCATCGTCCACCGTATCCCCCCAGCCACGCACCAGTGATGGGCCTGGGCTGCCACCCCGCTGTGAACTTGCGTCATCCTCGTCCCCCTCCACCTCCTCCTCCTCCTCGTCCTCCAGTACAGTGCCTTGGCTGGCGACTTGTGAACCTGTCCTCTGCTGCTTAAACAAACCTCCCTCTGAGCCACTTCGAACAGACTGGCCCGAAAGTGTTAGAAACGAGCCCTCATCCTCCTCCTCCTCCTCCACCTGGGCCACCTCCTCTAACATCATTGCCCTAAGTGTTTTCTCAAGGAGACATAGAAGTGGTATTGTAACGCTGATAACAGTGTCATCGCCACTGGCCATGTTGGTGGAGTACTCGAAACAGCGCAGCAGGGCACACAGGTCTCGCATGGAGGCCCAATCATTGGTGGTGAAGTGGTGCTGTTCGGCAGTACGACTGACGCGAGCGTGCTGCAGCTGAAACTCCACTATGGCCTGCTGCTGCTCGCACAGTCTCTCCAGCATGTGCAAGGTGGAGTTCCACCGGGTGGGCACGTCGCATATGAGGCGGTGAGCGGGAAGGCCGAAGTTCCGCTGTAGCGCAGACAGGGGAGCAGCGGCAGGATGTGAACGGCGGAAGCGCGCACAGACGGCCCGCACTTTATGCAGCAGCTCTGACATGTTGGGGTAGTGGTGAATGAACCTCTGCACCACCAAGTTCAGCACATGCGCCAGGCAAGGGATGTGCGTCAAACCGGCTAGTCCCAGAGCTGCCACGAGATTTCGCCCATTATCGCATACCACCAGGCCTGGCTTGAGGCCCACCGGCAGAAACCACTCGTCGGTCTGTTGTTCAATACCCCGCCACAACTCCTGTGCGGTGTGGGGCCTGTCCCCCAAACATATGAGTTTCAGAATGGCCTGCTGACGTTTACCCCGGGCTGTGCTGAAGTTGGTGGTGAAGGTGTGTGGCTGACCGGATGAGCTGGTGGAAGCAGTGGAGGAGGAAGCCGAGTAGGAGGAGGAGGCTACAGGAGGCAGAGAATGATGCCCTGCGATCCTAGGGGGCGGAAGGACGTGCGCCAAGGAACTGTCCGCCGGTGGCCCAGCCGCCACTACATTCATCCAGTGTGCAGTTAGTGAGATATAGCGTCCCTGGCCGTGCTTACTGGTCCACGTATCTGTGGTTAGGTGGACCTTGCCACAAATGGCGTTGCGCAGTGCACACTTGATTTTATCGGACACTTGCATGTGCAGGGAAGGCACGGCTGTCTTGGAGAAGTAGTGGCGGCTGGGAACCACATACTGCGGGACAGCCATGGCCATCAGCTGTTTGAAGCTGTCTGTGTCCACCAGCCGGAATGACAGCATTTCAAAGGCCAGCAGTTTAGAAATGCTGGCGTTCAGGCCAAGGGCTCGAGGGTGACTCGGGGGGAATTTGCGCTTCCTCTCTAAGGTTTGAGATATTGAGAGCTGAACGCTGCTGTGTGATATAGTGGAGACGCTGGTTGACGGTGGCGGTGGTGGTGGTGTCGGTGGCACATCCTCTGTTTGCTGCTCGGCAGGTGGCAACATTCCTCTCGAGGCGGAAGCCGAGGCAGCAGCGGTAGAGGGAGCAGGGGGAGCCTCAGCGAGTGCCTGGTTTTTAAGGTGTGTACCCCACTGCAGTTCATGCTTTGCATGTAGATGCCTGGTCATGCAGGTTGTGCTGAGGTTCAGAACGTTAATGCCTCGCCTCAGGCTCTGATGGCAGAGCGTGCAAGTCACTCGGGTCTTGTCGGTAGGACATTGTTTAAAGAAGTGCCATGCCAGGGAACTCTTTGAAGCTGCCTTTGTGGGGCTGGGTCCCTGTTGGCGATGTCCAGTAGCAGGCGAACTCTGGGGGCGGCGGCTCGTCTGCTTTGGCCCCCTGCTCCCTCTTTGGCTTCGCTGTTGTCTCGGTCTCACCACTACCTCTTCCTCTGAACTGTGAAAGTCATCGCCACGACCTTCAGTCCATGTGGGGTCTAAGACCTCATCGTCCTCTGCATCGTCTTCCACCCAGTCTCCCTCCCTGACCTCCTCCTGTTCAGTCTGCACACTGCAAAAAGACGCGGCAGTGGGCACCTGTGTTTCGTCATCATCAGAGAGTCGGTGACTCTGCTGTGGTGGTATTCCCATGTCCTCTTCATCTGGAGACATAAGTGGTTGTGCGTCAGTGCATGGTATGTCTTCCTCCACTGGGGAAGGGCTAGGTGGACGCCCCTGGGAAACCCTGGAAGCAGAGTCTTCAAACAGAAGAAGAGACTGCTGCATAACTTGTGGCTCAGACCGTTTCCCTGATATGCTTGGGGGTGATGTGACAGACTGATGGGCTTGGTTTTCAGGTGCCACCTGTGCGCTTTCCGCAGAAGACTGGGTGGAAGACCATGTGGTGAACGTGCTGGAAGCACTGTCGGCCACCCAATCGATTAATGCCTGTACCTGCTCAGGCCTTACCATCCTAAGAGCGTCATTGGGCCCCACGAGATATTGCGGTACATTCTGCCGGCTAGTTGAGGGAGTTCGTTCCCTACTGTGTGCGCCTGGGGCCGAACGGCCACGTCCTCTACCAGCAACAGAGGCTCCACGGACACCACCACGACCGCGTCCTCGTCCCTTAATAGTATTTTTCTTCATTGTTGCGATTCAACTCGCACCACAATGAAATATATTATTTTTTATAAGCAAAATTCCCTCACTGGAATACTTTCAGTCTTTTGACTGTATGGATTACAGATGGAATGACTGTTATATGTGAGTACCGCTTTCTTTGACAGATTCTAGTATGGGTACATATATGTTTTCCCAACCCCAGCACATTAGTTTGCTAATTCCAGATGTATGAAACGCAGGCCTAACTGTATCTAGTATATTGAACGCCAGATAAACTAACTTGGCCTTTTTTAAATAAAAAAAATTCCCTCACTGGAATACTTTCAGTCTTTTGACTGTATGGATTACAGATGGAATGACTGTTATATGTGAGTACCGCTTTCTTTGACAGATTCTAGTATGGGTACATATATGTTTTCCCAACCCCAGCACATTAGTTTGCTAATTCCAGATGTATGAAACGCAGGCCTAACTGTATCTAGTATATTGAACGCCAGATAAACTAACTTGGCCTTTTTTAAATAAAAAAAAAATTCCCTCACTGGAATACTTTATGGCTTTTCACTGTATGGATTACAGGTGGACTGGTATTAGTAGGGGTGACACAAGCACACCCAAGTCCCTGATGTAGGATTTCTATGGCACAGACCACTATTACAAGTGATTAATGGACGTTGGGAGAGATTGTGCTGCAGCACTAGTCCCAAGATAGCCGCCGCCTATCAGCCCAGTAACATGTGCCACAAAATGGTCTGCACAACCTTTAAAAAAAATAGCCTTGGACTGTGCTGCTAAATCGCTATTGGTCTGAATCCCAGGTGTAGATGTCTGACTTGTTTGGAGCTTTGGAATGCACACTGTGGCAGCTTCTGCTGCAGCACTACAAGTCGCAAAATGGCGGCCGGCGGTCAGCTCGGGTACATGTGGATGGAAAAATCACTCTGGCCACTCTAAAAATAGCCAATCCCTATCAAAAAAGCAGCTCAGCTGCAGTTGTTCAGATGAATCACAGGTGGAGGAGAGAAATTTGCTTCCAGTTATTCAATTATCCCTGCCTATTCTCGCCCTAGCATCAGCTGCGTCTAACCCTGTTCTATTCACATCGGGAGTGAGCACGTCCCGACGTGCGCACAAGCTTATAAGAGGCTGAGTCACATGCTGCACTTGGCCAATCACAGCCTTGCCAATAGTAGGCATGGCTGCGATGGCATCTTAGGGCAAGTAGTATGATGCATGTTGATTGGCTGCTTTGCAGCCTTTCAAAATGCGCCAAAATACATGCCGAACGACGAACCCGAACCCGAACTTTTACGAAAAAGTTCGGGTTCGGGTCCGTGTCACGAACACCCCAAAATTCGGTACGGACCCGAACTATGCTCGAACTGTTCGCTCAACACTACTTCTCAGTGCTTCATGGCTCCTTCATCGGTCTTCTGGTCCCACTCTGCAAACTTCTGGACAGTTGGGGTCATGTGCACTGCTGAGGACAAGGACTGACCTCATTAGTCTCCAAGCAGCATGTGACCCAGCAGTGACATGCCGCCTAGGGGCACTGCTTAGGCCAGCCATTGACTGGAGCAGTGCACATGACCCTGTCCATCCAGAAGTTCACAGACGGTGAAGGGAGCCAAGGAGCTGGAAAGGAGCTGCAAGAAGTGGGTGACTTTGGATTTTTTTTGACAGGTACATCAGGCTAGGGTTGACATTTTAAAAAAGTTTAAAAAAAACTTGTCAACCCCTTAAAAGATTTCTTGCTCTCACTTTTTCCCCTCTACTACTATGGATTCGGTTTAGACAGGGTACTGAATCTCCCCTAAAGAGACTAGTCCTATATGGAGAATTACTGGAAGTATCCCATGATATGAAGACTTATTGGCAATACTCCATGCAAAATGTACATGCAAAGAGGTATCTCCCAAGAAAGAGAACCATCTCGCTTACGCCCCCTATTGAAAATGACTCCCTATGAGTCAAGATCCGACTTTCTAACAAGCCTTGGTATTTGACAAGAGAATATAGCCGAGCCTATATGTTGGAAAGTTGGATTTTGACTCATAGGGGCCACTTCCAATAGGTGGCACTGGTGAGATGGTTTTCTTTCTCGGGAGATACCTCTTTGCATAGCATATCCTATAATTTCAGTGGTACTTATAACAGTGTCCTTTTTTTTACATAAAGACAGTTTAATCTAAGTATATTTTAGATAAATGTAATCTCCCTACTTGTAGGAGATATTTACAGTAGAATTGCTTTACATTTAAGAAGAGTTTATATAATATTTTGTCCTACATCCACCTCTCCCCTCATTATCATAATATTGGTGTATTTTATTCCTCTATCTTTTCCTTCAATGTGAAATCTCTTTTTTATGACACTGTTTTTTCAGCACATCGCCATCAAATTTGTCTACCTTTTTTTACACTCCTCTGTGAGTCTGTTTATCTTGCTCTTCCCATCTCTCTCCTCTGGTTTGGTTATCTTCTAGAAAACAGAAGCGGGGTCATCTGGTGGGCTGACGGAATGCAAGCAATTATAGAGCTACTGAGAGAGCATAATACCGGGGAATAGGTTCATGAAATATCATGTTGCATGCAGCTTACTGAACTGCTGAAATCACATAGTACTGCAGTAATAAGAGAATGTGATTTATAATGTCAATAGATATAATTACCTCCCTGACTGCAGGAATGTGCACATATTTTAGGTGTTGGGGGGGGGGGGGGGGTGGATGGGTAAATAGATGAATAGCTAAGCAGTCCTCTGGTGTGATGTCTCTGCATTGTGAGGAAACTGGATAAAACAAGACAACACTCAATTTCTCTCCTTGTGATCAGTTCATGGCCGACTCCAGATTCATGTGGACCCTTGGATAATAACGTCTTAGTGGGCCCCCTTGTGGCATTTTTCACGACGCATGCAGAAATAGAAATGCATGTACAAGTATTATAGATGTTGCCAAATACAATAGACAGAGTATGTGCGCCAGTACAAAAAATACCCCCTTATAATGTGAGCCAACACAAGAAATACCTGTCACGGGGGTGTCAAGAGCCACGCCTGACTCCGTTATACCCGGGGTCAGGAAGTCGCAGCGGGTGGCTGCGCGCTCTATGTCTAAAGACAGTGCTGTTTATTAATGGTAGCTTTCTGGGTTTGCCTTGCAATCCTTTTTGGCTCACTCAGGGATCCGTAGCTTCTCCTCCTCAGCTGTTTCTTGTCCAGCAATCCCAACCTCCTTATATTCCCATCTCTCACTTCTCTGGTTGCCAGATATAGAGCTTCCTGCCTGGACTTCTACACTGACCCACTGGAGCTTTGTAGCTGTGTTCCCTGGTTATTGTTCCAGAACGTTACCCTCCGGATCCCTGTTGGGCCTTGGTGGTCTGCTGTTGTCGCCCACCTGGGATTATATGTTTGTCTGTATTGTCTGTCCTCTCCTTGGTGTTTTCCTCTTAGTGTCAGTGGTGCGGACTAGTGATCCCACCGCCCTGTTCACTACATAGGGCTCATCTTAGGGAAAGCCAGGGTTTAGGCACGTGATCGGCGTACGGGTGAGGAACCCGTCTAGGGACGTCAGGGCAGTCAGGTGCCAGCCGCAAGGTGAGTCAGGGGTCACCATCTTTCCCTCTCCCTTGGACAGGGCCTTCCCATTTCCCTCCCTTTGCGTGACGCCGGTCATTACAATACCCCTATAAAATGCACGAGTACAAAAACGACCCCCTTATAATATGCATCAGTACATATCAGACCCTCACACCCCCATATAACAGATCCTCAGATCAGATCCCCATATCAAACCTCACATGAGACTCCCGGTCAGACTTTCATGTTAGACCCCCACAATGTCAGACCTCAGATCGAACCCCCTTTAGACCTCCATGTCAGACCCCATATCAGAACTCAGATCAGAACCCAGACCCCATGTAAGACCTCAGATCAGGACTCCGTATGAGATCGGGACTTCATATCAGACTTCAGATCAGACCCCTATTAGAACTCTATGTCAGACCCCCAAATTATTAGACCTCAGATCAGACTTTAAAATAAATAGACTTACCTCTACTGCGCCTCCACCACTATCCTGGACTGGCATTCTCCCCTGCAGCCGCGCTCCCTAGTCTTTTCTGGGCCCGTGCTGCACAGTCACCTGACTGCCTAGAGCGTCAGGTCATAGTGCACGCACTACGTCCTGACACTATAGGCAGTAAAGACAGGGGAGCCTAGCCCGGAGGAGACCAGGGAGACGGGGTGAGTCTGAAATCAAGGGTCACATGATTAAGTGAGATCATAAGGTCCTGTCAGTGGAGGATCAGTGGGTGGAAACAACATTATAGAGTAAATGCCCACCCTCATTTACACTCTCCCCCATTTAGGACCATTAATTCACAGTGGATCACAGCACTCGGCAGATAACTGGCAAATGAATGGGTGCTCGTCATTTATTATCCCTGACTCCACCTCAGGAATTCTTCAGACGGTTAATCAGAGTTTGAGACAGCACACCACTAGAAATTTTCAATGCAATTAGTGTTTTATTCAGTCAGACTTTACGTCATTTTGAAAAAGCCTCATGAGATACAGCCTGATGAAGGGCACAATATGTAAAGCCTGAAACGTTGCTTTTTCAAAATGATGTAAAGTCCGGGTGAATAAAACACTAATTGCATTAAAAATCTCCCATTTAGGGCAGCAGTATTCTGTGACTTGTAGGCAAGACGACAGAAACATGGAAAGGAATTTTTAAACAGCAGCAGCCATGAATATTGTAGAGAGAAAAGTCAGATGAATATGGCAGACCATCACAGGAAAACCAAAACGCACAAAGGAGACTTGTAGCAGGGATGAAGCAACAGTAAAAAAAAATTGACAAACTTGTAGAGATATCTTTAGATTTAAAGAAAAAAAAAAAGATGGGAGTGCTTCTCTAAATTAGCATATTGTTCGCAGCACATCTCCTGTTTTTACGGGGTGATGTGCTGCCGACAAACAAAAGTTCTTTGCGCCACATGAAAGATGCGATCATCTGACAAATGATCATCTTATCAGCGGCACATTCACACATGGCAATTATCAGGAATGAGAGTTCATACAAACATTCATTCATGATAACAGGTCCGATCCTTGGCCCACGTACTGTAAAAGATCCTTTTGTGAAAGAGGAGGGAGTCTTGGTTGGAAACAGTTGTAACTTCCTGTCTCAATCAAATTATGCCTTTTAAAAATGACAAAATATGCTTGTTCTCTATTGTAAAATTCTTAATTGTTTTTCACTATTTGTCAATATTAGCATAACGGAAACAGAACAGATTCATTTTGCAGCCCATAGACTTCTATTATGACGGAATGAACAACAGAATGCCTCTAAAGGCCTTCCGTTATGCATTCCGTCAATAGAATTGCGTTATAGTCCGTGGTAACAGAATCCATAACGCAATTCACCTTTTACCAGTAAATGAAGAGTGAACGAATTTCAAAATATGAAATTCGCTCATCTCTAGTTAGAATACTAGCTATAGGTGCAAAACAATATATTTTTAATTAAGCCTATTTGATAAAGTGTTTAACCTGAACAACATTTTTTTCCCATTCATTTAAACTAGAAAACAATTGGATAATTACTTTGATAAATCAGCTCCGTAGTCATAAAATGCTATTGCTGCAGCTCTTACGGCAGGCAGCATACTACATGCAAAAAGAGGAGTGAAATTTTATTTTCATCTTCGTAATGACTGCTGCATATTTCAGTTTCTCTGATCATCCAGGAGATTCAAACCTGTATATGATTGCCTGAAATACGAACAACCCTGCATGACACAAGATACAATTATGTGTCACAGACTGCCAATTTCTAACCTAACATACCATTACACTAACTACTATTTTGTGGCACATAATATTTCATACCATTTAATGTAACACGGTGAAAAAGGGATTTTGTTTTGTGAACATTTTTTTTTCCCACTCCAAAAGGTTTAACTCTAAAAAGAGCAGTCTTTCAACCATGGTTCCTTCCATGTTGTTTTCTTCATTTCCTGAGCACTAAAGAACAGCTCATAAGACAGCTGATGGTGGACAGCTGGAGGGTACTACTGTTTGCTTCAATTTATAGCACTGGTCTATTTTACACTGAAATAAAATGTATTTATTTTGTATTCCATAATTTCTGTAGTTTGTGTTACATTGCAATAATGAGGTTTTATTCAAAAGTAGGGATGTGCAAACCCGAACTGCAAAGTTCAGGTTCGTACCGAACTTTTGCGAGGTCGGGTATCTGGACCATAACCCAGACTTTTTCACTGAAGTCCAGGTTCGATTTTTGAATTACTTTATTATCTTCAGTTATAACATGGTTACATTGGAAAATAATGTAATTCTTAAGACGTATTGCAAAAGGGAAACCTTTAGAGGCATTCCGTTTTGCATTCTGTCATAATAGAAGTCTATGGGAGCATAATGGATCCGTCCTGGTTTCCGTTATGCTCCCATAGACTTCTATTGCGATGAATTGCAAAGCGGAATGCCTCTAAAGGTTTCGGAATGCCTCTAAAGGTTTCCCTTTTGCATTCCATCTTAAGAATTATGTTATTTTCTGATATAACCATGTTATAACGGAAGATAATAAAGTGAAGTTCGGGTCCCCATTGACTTCAATGCGGTTCGGGTTCGAGTTCGGCCTGAAGTTCGGCTAAAGTTTGGCCGAACCTGGCGAACCTGAACTTCCACAGGTTCGCTCATCCCTATTCAGAAGCCAAGTTTAAAGAAAGATATTATCTTGTAAGGATACATATGACAAGTTATACAAACCCTGTGTATATAAATAGAGGTGGAGATTTACTAAGCCAAATGCATCAAAACTCCAACTGGGTGTAAGAAAGAGAAAAGTATCTAACGTGTCTAGCAAGATGCACCAAATCTATCGCAAAGTATGAGCCACTGTGATAAACTTGACAAAGTTTATGTCTGCTCATTCTAATTTTAAGTGTCATGATTTAAAGGGTTTCTACCACCACATTTTGACCTAATTAGCTGTCAGACACTAGCGATCTGCTAGTGTCTGCTGTACCTAACCATGCTATTGTACCTAACCAGCGGTTACCCTAAAAAGCGTAGTTTTATTGGTATGCAAATGAGCCTCTAGGTGCTATGGGGGCGTCTTTTCAGCACCTAGAGGCTCCGTCCACTCACCATTTCTGCCGCCCAGCGCGCTCCAGCCCGCCCCTCTCCTCTAGATTGACAGCCTACTCGTGCCTGCACCGTGTGCTTCTGTATTCGGCGCAGGCACAGTGACTGTCTCCCTGCGCCGGCATCTTCACTGCGCCTGCGCCGATTATGGCGCAGGGAGCAGTCCAACAGTCACTGCGCCTGCGCCGAATACAGAAGCACACGGTGCAGGCGCGAGTAGGCTGTCAATCTAGAGGAGAGGGGCGGGCTGGAGCGCGCTGGGCGGCAGAAATGGTGAGTGGACGGAGCCTCTAGGTGCTGAAAAGACGGCCCCATAGCACCTAGAGGCTCATTTGCATACAAATAAAACTACATTTTTTAGGGTAACCGCTGCACAGAAAGGGATTACAATAGCATGGTTAGGTACAGCAGACACTAGCAGATCGCTAGTGTCTGACAGCTAATTAGGTCAAAATGTGGTGGTAGAAACCCTTTAAGACGGTAATAATAAATCTCCCCATATGTTTCATAAAAACTTGCTGCATGATCTCAAAGCAGATATGTGATCAGACTAAATTGCCCTTTGTAAGGGCAGAAAGTATGGGGGACAGGTGTGAAGTGACATTCTAATAGGACTAATCAAAGAATATACCAAGTGCATAGTTATGAGCCCCATGATTTCATGAGGGGTGTGCTACTCCACCTCTCCCCCACTCCTCTTCCCAGTGATTGACAAGTAAAAGGGTGGGGTGAGAGCTCCCCTCATGATTACACCAAACTCATGACTATGGGTATTCTTTCATCGCTTAATATAATGATATATATCATAGTTAGGGCTCATTCACACGACCGTATGAATGGGTCCTCATCCGCTGTGCAATTTTGTTGAACGGATGGGGACCCATTCATTTCAATGGGGCCGCAAAAGATTCGGACAGCACACGATGTGCTGTCCTCATGCGTTCCTCCGTTCTGTGGCCCTGCAAAAAAAGATAGAAGAAGAAGATGTCCTATTCTTGTATGTTTTGCCGACAAGAATAGGAATTTCTATAATGGGCCGCCTGTTCCGCAAATTGCAGAACGCACACGGGCGTCACCAAATTTGTCTGGCTTCTGTTTGGGGAAAAAGTGGAAAAAGTGCTTCATAAATATGGCGCTCTTTCTGAACATCCATTTTTTATGAATATATTTTCACTGGACAACTGGCTTAAATTCTCTGATAAATGTCTCCATACTGTTCTCCATCTGCTTTCTTAATAATGTATTAGAAAACCAGTCTGCCTGCAACCACCACTAGGTGGAGCTCGGAGCATAGGAAGTTATACAGTTGCCCTTGATACGAATGAAAACTGTAAATATCTATTTGCGATGATTCCCCCCCCTTAGTGGAGGCTGCAGGTAATTGCTGTGGATTTATGCTGGGAAGAGAAAGAGTTCAGCACGATCTCCCTGGAGCCCATTGCAGTTTTGGGGTCAGCCACCATTGTATGTCATTGCTTTTGGCTAATAGGTGAGTGGACCTGCACCCATACTCTACCCTTATATAGGGCAGCATTGTCAGATGAAAGATTCACTTTAAGGTTTGTGTTGACCTTGAATTACATTTTTGCATGTAGCTTGCCTCATCTCATTTCACAATGCGTAATACACAGAGCTGAAATGTCTCACCAAGCATTGCTTGTGTGTTCATTTTTACCCCAGATCTTACTAGGTGTGTTTTTTTCACCAGCTACAGTACAATAGGTACTGTTATTGTCTGAAATCATTACATTGTAGGAGCTCAGTCAACAAATTTGCTAACTTTTTCCTTTCCCAGCTAGAATAATTATAACTGTATCTGCGTGCAGCGTGCTACAATATAGGCTGTAACTCAGAACCAGTACAGGGTAAGTAATGCAATGTATTTTATGAGCTACTGAACAATTCT
Source organism: Bufo bufo (assembly GCF_905171765.1). NCBI lineage: Eukaryota > Metazoa > Chordata > Amphibia > Anura > Bufonidae > Bufo > Bufo bufo. The sequence goes on from NC_053395.1 coordinate 158,208,565, forward strand.
TATGTATATATAAAAGGCAAAATGGAGCTGAGGCATATATATTAAGGGATTTCATGGATGGACATATTGCTCCCATATAAAACTGTCCATATCATGGAGGTAACACTTAGACCCAACATGGCTTATTGGACATAGTAATGGTGAAATATAAGTATTTCCTTGATAAGTTCCCTGGACCTCAAAGTAACCTCCGTTATCCGACCATTTTTAGAATCAATAGAAGTTAATGTGCTATTCACATGGGAGTTTTTTTAATGGTCAATGAATCATCGCTGTCAACAAATAGGAAAATAAAATGTCCTATTTTTGGCAGTTTTCACGGCCAGACCGGCCCCATTCAAATCAATGGGACGTTTTTTCATGACTGTTTAGACAGGAGTGCAACTGGTACAAAGGACCTTTCATGGGTTAAAATAAAAAAAATCTAAACCCACCTCCTCCACTTGTATGCGCAGGGACTTTCGCTTCGCTACTAGATGTAGCAGAAAAAGACCTGCACTCCCAACATGATGATGTCATCACGCTGGGAGTGCAGGTAATTTCCTTCAACATCTAGTGAGATAAAAACAGATTGGCAGTTAAAAATGGACAGACACCAGAAAATCTGTTCTGTAAGCTCCAGAGTTGAAAACACAGTAGGAAATAAGGGAAAATACGTCACAGAACAGATGCACCCCCTGCTTCTGAGTTAAATGCATCTAGCTGTGCAGCTGAAACTGGGAATAACATGACTGAAGGAGACTTTAGGGAAGTTTAGAAAAGACCTCCTTCAAAGTTATGATTACACCAAGAAGTACAGCCATTATGCAGTGATAGAGATGTGTGAATATCTTTAATATTTTTAGGTAACTAGATTGATTTTCTTATGTAGTTACTTTAAGCTGCTTCTTCCTTATCTAAGCAGTGCCTTACCCTCACCCCTTTGCTCCGAGCTGCCTATATCTCAGCAGTGAGGAGAGGATAGAGGCACACAGCTATGTGCCGAGCTCATCCTGACTTCTCCCACAGATGTGTGCAGAATAATGTATAGGCTGTAGAAGAATGCTTGAGCCAATAACTTAGCTTGATGATTCACATACAGTCAGGTCCATAAATATTGGGACATCTACACAATTGTAAAATGTTTGGCTCTATACACCACCAAAATGGATGTGAAATGAAACGAACAAGATGTGCTTAAACTGCAGACTGTCAGCTTTACATTGAGGGTATTTACATCCAAATCAGGAGAACGGTGTAGGATTTACAACAGTTTGCATATGTGCCTCCCACTTGTTAAGGGACCAAAAGTAATGGGACAATTGGCTTCTCAGCTGTTCCATGGCCAGGTGTGTGTTATTCCCTCATTATCCCAATTACAATGAGCAGAGTTCATTTCAAGTGTGCTATTTGCATTTGGAATCTGTTGCTGTCAACTCTCAAGATGAGATCCAAAGAGCTGTCACTATCAGTAAAGCAAGCCATCATTAGGCTGAAAAAAACACAACAAACCCATCTGAGAGATAGCAAAAACATTAGGCGTGGCCAAAACAACTGTTTGGAACATTCTTAAAAAGAAGGAACGCACCTGTGAGCTCAGCAACACCAAAAGACCCGGAAGACCATGGAAAACAACTGTGGTGGATGACCGAAAAATTATTTCCCTGGTGAAGAAAACACCCTTCACAACGGTTGACCAGATCAAGAACACTCTCCAGGAGGTAGGTGTATGTGTGTCAAAGTCAACAATCAAGAGAAGACTTCACCAGAGTGAATACAGAGGGTTCACCACAAGATGTAAACCATTGGTGAGCCTCAAAAACAGGAAGGCCAGATTAGAGTTTGCCAAACGACATCTAAAAAAGCCTTCACAGTTCTGGAACAACATCCTATGGACAGATGAGACCAAGATCAGCTTGTACCAGAGTGATGGGAAGAGAAGAGTATGGAGAAGGAAAGGAACTGCTCATGATCCTAAGCATACCACCTCATCAGTGAAGCATGGTGGTGATAGTGTCATGGTGTGGGCATGTATGGCTGCCAATGGAACTGGTTCTCTTGTATTTATTGATGATGTGACTGCTGACAAAAGCAGCAGGATGAATTCTGAAGTGTTTTGGGCAATATTATCTGCTCTTATTCAGCCAAATGCTTCAGAACTCATTGGACGGCGCTTCACAGTACAGATGGACAATGACCCAAAGCATACTGCAAAAGCAACCAAAGAGTTTTTCTAAGGGAAAGAAGTGGAATGTTATGCAATGGCCAAGTCAATCATCTGACCTGAATCCGATTGAGCATGCATTTCACTTTCTGAAGACAAAACTGAAGGGAAAATGCCCCAAGAACAAGCAGGAACTGAAGACAGTGGCAGTAGAGGCCTGGCAGAGCATCACCAGGGATAAAACCCCGTCTGGTGATGTCTATGCGTTCCAGACTTCAGGCTGTAATTGACTGCAAAGGATTTGCAACCAAGTATTAAAAAGTGAAAGTTTGATTTATGATTATTATTTTGTCCTATTACTTTTGGTCCATCACCAAGTGGGAGGCACATATGCAAACTGTTATAATTCCTTCACCTTTCACATGATTTGGATGTAAATACCCTCAAATTAAAGCTGACAGTCTGCAGTTAAAGCACATCTTGTTCGTCTCATTTCAAATCCATTGTGGTTAGAATTGTGTCGATGTCCCAATATTTATGGACCTGACTGTATATATTCAGTGCCTATAAAAAAGCACCTCCTTAAAGTGTCATATATGACATAAGTAGTATTAATGTTAGTAAGACGCCATTATAATACGGAGCCGGTGCACAGATGTTTACATTAAGTTCACTTACCAAAGTTTGTAAGTGCACAATGCGCAGACTCCAAGTGTTATCTCTTCTCTTATTATCTCTTTTTCCTTAGCCAATGAAATAATGGCATGAGTTTCAGAGGGGGACACCCCCCTATTAAGATGTAAAAACTGCTTTACTCATTGTAATATACATAGAGACTGTCTTTGACCTGCCTTTGCGTCAGCGTATGTCTCTGCCACGTGTGGATATTAACCCCTTGGGGTACCTTGATTTGGAGCACCAGAGTGTATCTTAAAAGCTCAAAGTGGAAGCACCTTCAACAGTTGGAGTCCGCACGTGGGGCCCAGGTCGAAGGATCATCAACAGCTGACCCTCAGGATCCCCCAGTACATGATGAACAGCAGAGAGGAGATGACCGGGGCTTTAGTAGAAAGGTAAGAAAACCATTTATCTTACCTGCCTCTCTGCTATTTAGTTTGTCACGTCATGGTGGCTTAGTCTGCTTTATGGTAAACCCCATGTAAATATAGTAGTCGGCTGAAATGCCGAACGCCTGGGTCCATGGAACCATAGTCTGAATTGATAGATCACTCTGGTGTGTATATGTGGTTATGTGTACATGTGATTGTCTGAGGAGTGAACTGAGCATGGACGGTTAAGACCACAGGCAAAGGAAGGGGAAAAGTAACCTCCTAATTTGGGCAGGAAAGCGCTGTAGCACCGAGGTGTGGGATGAAGTAAACTCCGTCTGACCTGTACGGGACGACGTGCGGAGCCGCCTGACCCCCAAGGGGAAAGAGGTGCAGAGGAAATATCCGCCTGAACTGTACAGGAAGACGTGCAGACCCGCCTGACCCCCAAGGGGTAAGACGTGTGGAGAGGAGTCCTGGCTGGCTAGTCAGATCGAGCCAACCAGATGGGAGGGTGATTCCTTTGTCTGCGTAGGAAATAGTTAAAGATGCCTATTCACTCCTTTGTTTTGTGTGTGTCAGACTCTAACATTGCTGTGGAAATGGGTCAATCCCAGTTGCATGAAGGAGGAGAATATACAGCTCCTCAGCTAGTAGCGAGAGAAGAAGGAAATAAACAGGTGAAAAACTGTAAGACGTTGATGAAGATTACAGGGTGTGATATTAATGGAGAACTGAATGTTAAAATATGGAAAAGAGTGTTACAGCGATGTTAGGGAAAGTTGAATGATGAAAGTCTGTGAAGTCTGTGAAGTTAGAGCTTGCAGACTGTGGACATCAAAGCTCCTGTGAAGAAGGGGGGGTTCTGATGGGTTAGAAAACAGAGCAGTGTCAAGATGTTAATTTATGGCACTAGCAAGAGAGAAAGCACCCGAGTGTCTACAATAAGAAAGGCACTTGTGTTAAATGTTCAGAAATTAACTGGTTACGTTTTGTTTTGTAGACTAATGCTATGTGTGTGTCCCAGTAGACAAGATTTTACTGATGATACTTTTTGTATATTTGTTGTTTCATAATATATATTTTCCTCACACTTTCAGACATCACACAACCTCACATGACGTCATTCGGTCCATACAGCAAAAGGATTTTTTCAGTCACCCATCATTTTTACCGGAAAAAAAAACACTTCGAAAGAGTGGCACAATGACAGAGTGTGTAGATGGCAGCAGCATGAGGAGACCACAGAGTGGCAAGGTGACATAGTGTGGAGATTGCAGTAGCATGAGGAGACAACAGAGTGGCATGGTGACATAGTTTGGAGGTGGCTGCAGCATCAGCAGGCCACAGAGTGGCAAGGTGATATAGTGTAGAGATGGCAGCAGCAGCATCAGGAGACCACAGAGTGGCACGGTGACATAGTGTGGATATTGCAGTAGCATGAGGAGACCACAGAGTGGCAAGGTGACATAGTTTGGAGGTGGCAGCAGCATCAGGAGGCCACAGAGTGGCAAGGTGATATAGTGTGGATATGGCAGCAGCAGGATACCACAGAGTGGCAAGGTGACATAGTGTGGAGATGGCAGCAGCATGAGGAGACCACACAGTGGCAAGGTGACATAGTGTGCAGATGGCAGCAGCAGGATACTACAGAGTGGCAAGGTGACAAGCCAATAACCACGTACAATACACTCAGACATTCCCACACAAAATCCTCCCCTCTGCCCGTGATCCAATTACCTCACTCTGGGTTGATGCAATCATCACAGGCAGGAGAATACACAATGTCTTGTGTCCTGGAGACAACCGAGACGTAATTCAATTATCTCTCAGGACAAAGGACATCGCCAATACACACAGAGAGACAATAGAACAGACCTCACTACTTAGCGTATACAATGTCCCACCCTTTTCAATACACATAGTCATTTAACATCCCAAAATAGCACGACTTAGACCAGGGGTTCAAGTTAGTACAAGTCCTTTGTGAACAAAGGAAGCCTGGCTGATAAGAGGGCCCATAATCCTGGGGCAAGAGGCTGGTAGCCAGGCCCCTCCAAAACCCAGTGGTGAGATTGGTTTCGCCACACATCTCCCCCTCCCAGGGAAGACTAACCAGATACCTGACTTCACGCCGGTCGGTATCTGAGTTAGTCTGGCAGTCCACCCACAACCCAATACTGGACCTGTTGAAATTTGGGGCCTGGCTCTGTTCTGTATGTCCCCAGCTGTTGAGGGGGCATCTGCTACTCCTTGCTTCCTTGTTGTTCTCTAGCTTCGAGCTGTAGGTACTTGGTGGGCAGAGGCCAACTGTGTTCTGCCCCAATGCCAGCTCTTCCGCTTGGGAAGCCAGTGTGGAGTCAGCCTCTCGAGAAGAGGATAGAGAAGGGCAGAGGCCAACTGTGTTCTGCCCCGATGCCAGCACTTCCGCTGGGGAAGCCTGTGTGGAGTCAGCCTCTGGAGAAGAGGATAGAGGAGGGCAGAGGCCAACTGTTCTCTGCCCAGATGCCAGCTCTTCTGCTGGGGAAGCCGTTGTGGAGTCAGCCTCTGGAGAAGAGGATAGAGGAGGGCAGAGGCCAACTGCACTCTGCCCAGATGCCAGCTCTTCCGCTGGGATGGGGTCAGGGAATCCTACCCCCAGGACCTTGTTGCGGATCAGCTGGGGAGAGGAGGGATCGCTTACCTCCTCCTCCTGGCATTCCTGCGGGGTTGGTGGGGACTCTGTACCGGCCATCCAGCATCCCGGTAGGCCTGGTGCAGAGACTGCGGTCCCATCTGCATCATTGGAGTTAGGGGTGCTGTCCCCCTGTGGTTGGGGAGAGGGACCGGTTGTTTCCTCTCCCTTCAAAGTACACTGCCGCTGGGGATCAGGACCAACTGTCCCTACTCCCTGAAACTCCGGCTGCCGTTGTGGATCTGGGCCGACTGCCCAGCATCCCTGTAGGGCCGGTGGAGAGATCTCGGTCCCATCTCCACCTGCCATATGGGTTTCCCCCATATATACACATTTTCCAACAAGGTTACCACCCACAGGGTTTTGTAAAAACAGCCAATAACCACGTACAATACACTCACACACTCCCTCCCCTCTGCCTGTGATCCAATTACCTCACTCTGGGTTGATGCAATCATCACAGGCAGGAGAATACACAATGTCTTGTGTCCTGGAGACAACCGAGACGTAATTCAATTATCTCACAGGACAAAGGACATCGCCAATACACACAGAGAGACAATGGAACAGACCTCACTACTTAGCGTATACAATGTCCCACCCTTTTCAATACACATAGTCATTTAACATCCCAAAATGGCATGAATTAGACCAGGGGTTCAAGTTAGTACAAGTCCTTTGTGAACAAAGGAAGCCTGGCTGATGAGAGGGCCCATAATCCTGGGGCAAGAGGCTGGTAGCTAGGCCCCTCCAAAATCCAGTGGCGAGGTTGGTTTCGCCACAGAAATAAATCATGGCTTGGGACCATCCACCTCGGCTCGGCACAAGCCATCAGTTCTCTGAAAGGTGCGGAGTCCACCACTTGGAAAGGGAGGGACTGCAGCACCAGCAACTTGGACAGGAGCATGTTCAGCTTCTGCGCCGTTGGATGCGTGCACGCATACTGCTGTCTCTTGGCAATCGCTTTGGTGATCAATTGCTGACGGAATGAATGACGAGGAGTAGGAGGAGCAGGAGCTTCTGGACCAGCAGAAGATGGGAATGACAGACAGCTCCCTTTGCCTGAGGTGGTGGAGCCTTGACTGTCTGAAACCTGGTGCGTGCCACTGGTTGATGCAGCGGTTGCTGCGGCAGGCTGGACCACCACATCGGTGCCACGGCTCTCCCTGGCCACTGTATGGCGATGCTGCATATGTCGATGCAGGGCCGCAGTGCCAACATTGGCACCCTGGCCACGCTTCACCTTCTGCCCACATATGCGACATATGGCTATCTCTGACGCTTTGAAAAAAACTGCCACACCGCTGAGTAGGTAATTTTCCCCCCAACAGTCTGCACTGACGGATTGCTACCACCGCTGCCTCTGTGAACCCCTGCACCACTACTTCCCGGGCAGGTAGGCTGGGCACGTTTGGCTCCCGACCTCCCACTGCTGCCACCCTGCTGACTCCCGGCCATGCTAGCGACCTGCTGGCTCAGCCACTGCCTGACAGGCAAGCTGCCACCCTCTTCTCCTGATGATGATGAAGCCCCTTCTTCACCCAGCTCCCAAGTGTGATTGGCTTCATCATCATCGAGTAGTGTCTGCACATCAATGATGTCATCCTCAACGGCCTCTGGGTCAGGAGCCTGATCACTCGCAACACAAGCTCCCGTGCCACTGTCCTCATCACTACTCACCCGCCTAGTGGAGGAATTGGCGGAAATCTCCTCCACATCTTGGCTGGGCAGTAGGTGCTGACTGTCCTCTAGTAGCTCATCCTCGCTGAAAAGTGAAGCTGAGCCCACTGCATGTAGTACTTCTTGCGGTGATGGAACAGAAAAGGCCAGAGGCAGGTTGAGGACAGGTGAGGGCTCAGGGCCTGCTCCCGGGCCATGCCATGCTAAGGGTTGTGTCTGACGAACCCACCGACTGTTGGCTGGGGGTGTCTGATGTCACTTGGGTTGACGTGGATGACCGAGTGAAGAACCGCAGGGTTGCTGGTCAAGACACGACTGCTAGATGACACCGGGAGCTCAGGCCTCTCGCTGCAACTACTGCTGCCACGACTCCTTACTCTGAAGCGACCTCTGCTTGCGCCAGAAACATTCAGGCATCTGCCACTCCTCTGTGCATGGCCTGACACTTCTCTGCCTGACATACTTATAGCTGAACTAAACAAATGAAATGGAAATTAAAACACCCCTAAAAGCGACGAATATCTTTATCTTTTTGTACTGAAATAGGTCACTAAACGCTTTCACCACAATTAACTGCTGAAATGCACTGAGAATATATATTTTCTTGTACTAAAATACGACCCTATACCCTTTGACCAGAAAAAAAATAAAGAGTGAAGTGCATATACAGTCGTGGCCAAAAGTTTTGAGAATGACAAAAATATTAGTTTTCACAAAGTTTGCTGCTAAACTGCTTTTAGATCTTTGTTTCAGTTGTTTCTGTGATGTAGTGAAATATAATTACACGCACTTCATACGTTTCAAAGGCTTTTATCGACAATTACATGACATTTATGCAAAGAGTCAGTATTTGCAGTGTTGGCCCTTCTTTTTCAGGACCTCTGCAATTCGACTGGGCATGCTCTCAATCAACTTCTGGGCCAATTCCTGACTGATAGCAACCCATTCTTTCATAATCACTTCTTGGAGTTTGTCAGAATTAGTGGGTTTTTGTTTGTCCACCCGCCTCTTGAGGATTGACCACAAGTTCTCAATAGGATTAAGATCTGGGGAGTTTCCAGGACATGGACCCAAAATGTCAACGTTTTGGTCCCCGAGCCACTTAGTTATCACTTTTGCCTTATGGCACGGTGCTCCATCGTGCTGGAAAATGCATTGTTCTTCACCAAACTGTTGTTGGATTGTTGGAAGAAGTTGCTGTTGGAGGGTGTTTTGGTACCATTCTTTATTCATGGCTGTGTTTTTGGGCAAAATTGTTAGTGAGCCCACTCCCTTGGATAAGAAGCAACCCCACACATGAATGGTCTCAGGATGCTTTACTGTTGGCATGGCACAGGACTGATGGTAGCGCTCACATTTTCTTCTCCGGACAAGCCTTTTTCCAGATGCCTCAAACAATCGGAAAGAGGCTTCATCGGAGAATATGACTTTGCCCCAGTCCTCAGCAGTCCATTCACCATACTTTCTGCAGAAGATCAATCTGTCCCTGATGTTTTTTTGGGAGAGAAGTGGCTTCTTTGCTGCCCTTCTTGACACCAGGCCATCTTCCAAAAGTCTTCGCCTCACTGTGCGTGCAGATGCGCTCACACCTGCCTGCTGCCATTCCTGAGCAAGCTCTGCACTGTTGGGACTCCGATCCCACAGCTGAATCCCCTTTAGGAGACGATCCTGGCGCTTGCTGGACTTTCTTGGATGCCCTGAAGCCTTCTTAACAAGAATTGAACCTCTTTCCTTTAAGTTCTTGATGATCCTATAAATTTTTGATTGAGGCGCAATCTTAGTAGCCACAATATCCTTGCCTGTGAAGCCATTTTTATGCAACGCAATGATGGCTGCACGCGTTTCTTTGCAGGTCACCATGGTTAACAATGGAAGAACAATGATTTCAAGCATCACCCTCCTTTTAACATGTCAAGTCTGACATTTTAAGCCAATCAGCCTGACATAATGATCTCTAGCCTTGTGCTCGTCCACATTCTCACCTGAGTTAACAAGACGATTACTGAAATGATCTCAGCAGGTCCTTTAATGACAGCAATGAAATGCAGTGGAAAGTTTTTTTTGGGATTAAGTTAATTTTCATGGCAAAGAAGGACTATGCAATTCATCTGATCACTCTTCATAACATTCTGGAGTATATGCAAATTGCTATTATAAAAACTTAAGCAGCAACTTTTCCAATTTCCAATATTTATGTAATTCTCAAAACTTTTGGCCACGACTGTATATACAGTATTTCTTGCAGTACTGAAATACGCCCCTATACGCTTTCACCAGAAATAACTGCAGCAGTGAACTGAGAATATATATTTCTTGTTTGGCTGAATTAGGCCACTGTATGCTTTGACCAGAAAAAAATTAAAGAGTGAAGTGCGTATATATATTTCTTGCAGTACTGAAATACGCCCCTATTGTCACGAGGGTGTCAAGAGCCACGTCTGACTCCGTTATACCCGGGGTCAGGAAGTCGCAGCGGGTGGCTGCGCGTTCGACGTACAAAGACAGTGCTGTTTCGTAATGGTAGCTTTCTGGGTTTGCCTTGCATTCCTTTTTGGCTCACTCAGGGATCCGTAGCTTCTCCTCCTCAGCTGTTTCTTGTCCAGCAATGCCAACCTCCTTATATTCCCATCTCCCACTTCTCTGGTTGCCAGATATAGAGCTTCCTGCCTGGACTTCTATACTGACCCACTGGAGCTGTGTAGCTGTGTTCCCTGGTTGTTGTTCCAGAACGTTACCCTCCGGATCCCTGTTGGGCCTTGGTGGTCTGCTGTTGTCGCCCACCTGGGATTATATGTTTGTCTGTATTGTCTGTCCTCTCCTTGGTGTTTTCCTCTTAGTGTCAGTGGTGCGGACTAGTGATCCCACCGCCCCGTTCACTACATAGGGCTCATCTTAGGGAAAGCCAGGGTTTAGGCACGTGATTGGCGTACGGGTGAGGAACCCGTCTAGGGACGTCAGGGCAGTCAGGTGCCAGCCGCAAGGTGAGTCAGGGATCACCATCTTTCCCTCTCCCTTGGACAGGGCCTTCCCATTTCCCTCCTTTTGCGTGACGCCGGTCATTACACTCATATTGAGAGTTGACAGCAACAGATTCCAAATGCAAGTAGCACACTGGAAATGAACTCTGGACCTTTTATCTGCTAATTGTAATTGGGATAATGAGGGAATAATACACACCTGGCCATGGAACAGCTGAGAAGCCAATTGTCCCATTACTTTTGGTCCCTTAACAAGTGGGAGGCACATATGCAAACTGTTGTAATTCCTGCACCGTTCACCTGATTTGGATGTAAATACCCTCAAATTAAAGCTGACAGTCTGCAGTTAAAGCACATCTTGTTCGTTTCATTTCAAATCCATTGTGGTGGTGTATAGAGCCAAAAATGTTACAATTGTGTCAATGTCCCAATATTTATGGACCTGACTGTATATATATATATATATTTTTTTTTACTGTAATACACACCTATACGCTTTCACCAGAAATAACTGCAACATTGCAGTGCGTATATATTTTTCTTTTTTTACTGTAATATGACCTTATACTCTTTGACCAGAAATAACTGCAACAGTGCAGTGCATATATATTTTTCTTGTTGTACTGAAATGCGCCCCTATACGCTTTCAACAGAAATAACTGCAGAAGTGAAATGCGTATATATTTTTCTTGTCGTACTAAATAGGATACTAAGATATAAGCCACTAAAGGCTTTCCAACCTAACACTTGCAGCTCAATAACACGTCTCTCCCTGCACTAAGATGCTGTGAAATGATTCCTCTTTATCCTTTACCTGCACTTATAAATCCTTTTTTTTGTTTTTTTTTTAACCCCTTCCCGACTGCCATATGGCTATATACGTGCTATCTGCACATGCCCCATGCAGCTAGCATGTATATACATGTGCTGGCAGCGCTTTAATCCCAGCGCTGATCAGCGCTGGGATTAAAGCTCCTGCTCCTGCAATCTAGCAGGAGCAGGTCGGGTCCTGGCTGACAGACAAATCAGGGACCCTGAGGAGAAGACAGGAGTGGTTTATTACCCCTATTGTCTTCTCCTGTGCTGTACCTGAGCGCATCGTGGAGGGAGCTGGAAGCAGCAGTGCGGCCCCCTCTGTTAGTCTCGGCGGTCACGTGACCGCCGGGGGTGTCTGGAGCAGGAGCAGAGCTGCAGGGTCTAAGGAGACCCTGATCAACTCTGCCTGTGTGTCATGCCCCCACAGGGGCTTTTTTTTTCCTTGTAACAGGGCTCCTGTGGATGCCCCAGTTACAGTGGAAACAGTGGGGGAAAAAAAGTAAAAAAAAAAAAAAGTCTGTGTCCTCCAGAGGTCTTTTAATGACCTCTCAGGGGACATATTTTGTGCCAAAAAAGTTAAATATAAGTAAAAAAATAAATAAATAAAAAATACTAATAAAAAAAATGTTTGTTTGTTTTTTAAATGCAGTCTCTAAAAGAAACAGTCACTATAGTTGCCCTGTCCTCTTAAACCTATACATGTTATATATGAAAACAATCGTCACAAAATTGGGAACCCATTACAATAATAATTTTTGTGTCAGTTTTAATATTTAAGAATTAAAAAGCTATAATTAAAACAAAAATTCCTCCAAATTAAACCTAAAAGAAAAAAAAATCTAAAAAACATTCTAATAATAAGTCCTAAGTGTCAAGTAAAAACAAAAAACGCTAAAATTATTTTCGTAGTCAAACAAATAAAAATGCTATGGTCACTAAACCGTCATGTGCACAAAATGACAAAAAGTTGCCTGAACATTCAGGCCTTTTTGGGCCCGGTCATGAAAGGGTTAAAAATAGAGGTTTTTCAAATAGCTGTCCCTAGTGCCTTCACACGTCTGTCCCTGCACTCTGAAAACTGGAAAATGGCAGAATCTAAAATGGCTGCCGTATTTATAGGGCAGTGACATCACAGGCCTGGCTGGCTGCTGATTGGCTGCATGCAGGCATGTCAATCTGGGTGATTCCGCCTTCCCAGAGTTCCTTGCCCCATGTCCTCAGTCCTCACATATGTAGCCGCCATTTTAGGAAAATTGCGATTCGTTACCACGAAGCGCGAGGAAATTCGCATTCATTGCGAATCGAAGTTTTCCTGAAATTTGGATCGAATTCCACTTCTTCAGCTTCGATTCGCTCATGTCTAATTATAACTTGTATGCTGTCTTGTTATAAGATTTTGGTTAATCAGATTGAAGAACAGAAGGCGTTAGAAAAAACTGCAGAACAACAGAGATCAGCAGCAATTCTGGGTGTGGTGTGTCATCTGTTTCCAGGAAAGCTGTGTTTGTTTGTGCTGCAAGTTTTACGATGAAACAAAGAAAACTGTGTGGCTGGTATGGAAGACATAAATCATTCAGTGGAATGTGAATGAGTGTGGCTTTAAATTGTAGTTGTGTAGAATATGTGTGAAGACTGATAGATGCTTAGCAGAGTTGTGTGTGCAGTTCATACTGCAGGAATAAGGGCGTGGTTATGAGCTGCATGTGAAAATGAATAAATAATGCTGCAGCAAGAAATGCACAAATTAAAATGTGAATGTGTATGGAGTACAAAATTTGTTTTTATATGATATGCGCATTGGGGATTTTTATTTAATTTTTCTTGAAAGATTTTGTGTTTTTACATTTTTTTTTTATCAAAGTCAATGAAATTTTTCTTATGGGCCCTTCATGTGTTCATGTGTGTATTGTCAGTCCTGTTCGATGTTTGTAGTTATGTGTTATATGTTAAATGTTGTGCTAACATCAGAGATCTGTCCTCATGAACAGTCGAGGCAATACTGACGGAGAGAGGGAGGATCACACAGTCCGACCGAAGGGGTGGACTTAGATGACTTAGAGAGGAGGGAGGAGGACAGTGTGGACGTCACAGACAACAAAAGCCTTTGTGCCCATCCCCTTGTTACAAGACACCCCCATGAAAGATGAGAAGCCCTGTGTTTCAGTCTATTAAATTCCACGTTAGGAAAAGCTGGGTACTTCTGTAAACCAAAATGCAGAGTAACATCAAACAGCATTGGTGGTTCAGTGGTGCCAACCACAGGTAGTGTTCGTCGGGCGTTGCCCCAGCCCTGATGCCAAACGCCTCATTGAAGTGAGGAAAAAGTAAGTTTGCTACCCTATAATGGAAAGTAGCACACTCCCCTTTTAACAGAACCCATCCGTACTAGATTTGCCCTTAACAGAGAAGTGCTTGCCTGTTTGCTGTCAGCAATAATGCCCCTTGTTGCCTCCTGGGTACAGACTTGCTTGCAAAAAGTACACGCTAGCATCTCATATCAGGAGGATGGCACTGTGAAGCTTCCAAATGCCCTCAATGAACAGAAACTCTGTTTGTTGGCCATTAGTGATAAAATTCCCTGGTCCATGTTTGTAGAGACTTTTTTTGAAAAAAGGGATATTGTATCCCCTTTTAGCACTTTTTTATACCTTGTGAAAAAGAAAATTGAGAAGAGCAAACCCACTCCACTGTGATTTATTCGGCAAATGTTTTCTTTTCAGTACTACTAAATCCAGACAGTTGGTATTTGTTTGCCTTCACACATGAAGGTAAACATTATACCTGGGGGGTGCTGCCGCAAGGAGCCTGGAACTCACCCAGTATGTATACTGCAGCCATGTCACACCTGTCCTTTTTTAGCTGATCATGGCTGCAAGTCAGAAAAAAAAAAAGAAAAAAAAAGAGAAAAACTTCAGTTTTGTTACATTACTGCTACCTTCCTGGGGGGAAACATCTTATCCCTGAATGTAAGAAGGCTGGGGAGGACATCCCTTTTCCCAGAAACATGAATGCACTGAGGACATTTTGGGCCCTGTTTGTTATCGCAGACCTTGGATACACAAGTTTGATGCAGCATCTTTATGATTGTTTGTCCTTTAGTCCCTTCCACCTTATAGATGAGGTGGTAGATGCCTTTTGTGCCCAAACCTGGCAATTTTATGCTCCCCTGCACTGGGCCTATCAGATTATCACATTTAGATTGTATTGTACAGAAGTGAATGGCTATGCCTCAGTTGTCCTCACCTAATTGGATGGCCAGCAACAACGTCCTGTGGCATATTATTCAGCCAGTCTTGGCCCCGTGCCCAGAGGTGCCCCTTTCTGCATCAGAGCTGTAGTAGTTGTACAAGCCATGCTTGATGAAAGCTCTAAGATAGTCCTGAACCACAAAGTGACAGTGATATTACATCTATCCTCAGGAAAAGTACAACCCAAAAATCTGTTTGTTGCCCGCTATTTGAGAATGCAGTGTTTCATTTTGTTGCTTGACAATGTTGCTGTCCAAAAAGTGTAATACTTTGAACCCAGCCACCCTGTTGCCTCTGGAATGAGGGGGAAGGGAAGAGTTAGGGCACTTACACTTTTCTTCCAGATCCTGAGAAAGAGGCTCACGACTGTTTGCAAATGATGTCTCAAGAGACAGCGGGACGTGGTAATTCAGATCATGTGCTCTTTTTGGATGGATTGAGGTATGGCCAGGATGGCAGGTACTACACAGGTTGGGCAGTAGTGACTAAACATGACACTAAAAAAACAAAAAACAAAAAATAAAACATAGTCCTTACCACCACACATGTCTGCTCAAGAATAGAGATGTCACAAACATAAAATTTTCCGTTCGCGAACGGCGAACGCGAATTTCTGCAAATGTTTGCGAACGGGCGAACCGCCATAGACTTCAATAGGCAGGCGAATTTTAAAACCCACAGGGACTCTTTCTAGCCACAGTAGTGATGGAAAAGTTGTTTCAAGGGGACTAACACCTGGACTGTGGCATGCCGGAGGGGGATCCATGGCAAATCTCCCATGGAAAATTACATAGTTGACGCAGAGTTGGATTTTAATCCATAAAGGGCATAAATCACCTAACAATCCAATTTTTTTTTTAACAACGTGGTTTAAAACATCCAGTGTGTGTATACAATCAGGTATGATGTTGTATCGATCAGGTAGTGTAAGGGTTACGCCCGCTTCACAGACATTGACAGACCAAACTCCCCTTTTAATGCACCGCAAACAACTACAAACAGTCCATTTGCCCAAAAGCAAACTCCCCATTTGCACAAGGTTGGATACCAAGCTAGCCATGTCCCGTTGATGTCATTGAAGGTTTCTTCCTCCACCCAGCCACGTACAACACCAAGGGTCCCCGAAAGGTAAATTGAATTGATTTTTCGAACGGGGAGATGGTTAAAAAAACGCTGGCTCCCTCCCCTTTGTTTGAATCCACGGTCACTGCGTCTGCACCGTGCAATTTACTGTCACACCCGATATGAGTGGTATTTTCTGTAGTACTATTCTCATCAGTTTAATCCCTGTTATGTCCCCAATCTGGGGTCCATTTATTGAATTGATTTTTCGAACGGGGAGATGGTTAAAAAAAAGTTGGCTCCCTCCCCTTTGTTTGAATCCACGGTCACTGCGTCTGCGCCGTGCAATTTACTGTCACACCCGATATGAGTGGTATTTTCTGTAGTTCTCTTCTCATCAATTTAATCCCTGTTACGTCCCCAATCTGGGGTCCATTTATTGAATTGATTTTTTAAACGGGGAGATGGTTAAAAAAACGCTGGCTCCCTCCCTTTTGTTTTAATCCACGGTCACTGCGTCTGCGCCGTGCAATTTATTGTCACACCGATATGAGTGGTATTTTCTGTAGTTCTCTTCTCATCAATTTAATCCCTGTTACATCCCCAATCTGGGGTCCATTTATTGAATTGATTTTTCGAACGGGGAGATGGTTAAAAAAACGCTGGCTCCCTCCCCTTTGTTTTAATCCACGGTCACTGCGTCTGCGCCGTGCAATTTACTGTCACACCCGATATGAGTGGTATTTTCTGTAGTTCTCTTCTCATCAGTTTAATCCCTGTTATGTCCCCAATCTGGGGTCCATTTATTAAATTGATTTTTCGAACGGGGAGATGGTTAAAAAAACGCTGCCTCCCTCCCCTTTGTTTGAATCCACTCCACGGTCACTGCGTCTGCGCCGTGCAATTTACTCTCACACCCGATATGAGTGGTATTTTCTGTAGTACTATTCTCATCAGTTTAATCCCTGTTACGTCCCCAATCTGGGGTCCATTTATTGAATTGATTTTTCGAACGGGGAGATGGTTAAAAAAACGCTGGCTCCCTCCCCTTTGTTTGAATCCACGGTCACTGCGTCTGCACCGTGCAATTTACTGTCACACCCGATATGAGTGGTATTTTCTGTAGTACTATTCTCATCAGTTTAATCCCTGTTACGTCCCCAATCTGGGGTCCATTTATTGAATTGATTTTTCGAACGGGGAGATGGTTAAAAAAACGCTGGCTCCCTCCCCTTTGTTTGAATCCACGGTCACTGCGTCTGCACCGTGCAATTTACTGTCACACCCGATATGAGTGGTATTTTCTGTAGTACTATTCTCATCAGTTTAATCCCTGTTACGTCCCCAATCTGGGGTCCATTTATTGAATTGATTTTTCGAACGGGGAGATGGTTAAAAAAACGCTGGCTCCCTCCCCTTTGTTTTAATCCACGGTCACTGCGTCTGCGCCGTGCAATTTACTGTCACACCCGATATGAGTGGTATTTTCTGTAGTTCTCTTCTCATCAGTTTAATCCCTGTTATGTCCCCAATCTGGGGTCCATTTATTAAATTGATTTTTCGAACGGGGAGATGGTTAAATAAACGCTGCCTCCCTCCCCTTTGTTTGAATCCACTCCACGGTCACTGCGTCTGCGCCGTGCAATTTACTCTCACACCCGATATGAGTGGTATTTTCTGTAGTACTATTCTCATCAGTTTAATCCCTGTTACGTCCCCAATCTGGGGTCCATTTATTGAATTGATTTTTCGAACGGGGAGATGGTTAAAAAAACGTTGGCTCCCTCCCCTTTGTTTGAATCCACGGTCACTGCGTCTGCCCGTGCAATTTACTGTCACACCCGATATGAGTGGTATTTTCTGTAGTTCTCTTCTCATCAATTTAATCCCTGTTACGTCCCGAATCTGGGGTCCATTTATTAAATAGATTTTTCGAACAGGGAGATGGTTAAAAAAACACTGGCTCCCTCCCCTTTGTTTGAATCCACGGTCACTGCGTCTGCCCGTGCAATTTACTGTCACACCCGATATGAGTGGTATTTTCTGTAGTTCTCTTCTCATCAGTTTAATCCCTGTTAGGTCCCCAATCTGGGGTCCATTTATTGAATAGATTTTTCGAACGGGGAGATGGTTAAAAAAACGCTGTCTCCCTCCCCTTTGTTTTAATCCACGGTCACTGTGTCTGCGCCGTGCAATTTACTGTCACACCCGATATGAGTGGTATTTTCTGTAGTTCTCTTCTCATCAATTTAATCCCTGTTACGTCCCGAATCTGGGGTCCATTTATTAAATAGATTTTTCGAACAGGGAGATGGTTAAAAAAACACTGGCTCCCTCCCCTTTGTTTGAATCCACGCCACGGTCACTGCGTCTGCACCGTGCAATTTACTCTCACACCCGATATGAGTGGTATTTTCTGTAGTACTATTCTCATCAGTTTAATCCCTGTTACGTCCCCAATCTGGGGTCCATTTATTGAATTGATTTTTCGAACGGGGAGATGGTTAAAAAAACGTTGGCTCCCTCCCCTTTGTTTGAATCCACGGTCACTGCGTCTGCCCGTGCAATTTACTGTCACACCCGATATGAGTGGTATTTTCTGTAGTTCTCTTCTCATCAATTTAATCCCTGTTACGTCCCGAATCTGGGGTCCATTTATTAAATAGATTTTTCGAACAGGGAGATGGTTAAAAAAACACTGGCTCCCTCCCCTTTGTTTGAATCCACGGTCACTGCGTCTGCCCGTGCAATTTACTGTCACACCCGATATGAGTGGTATTTTCTGTAGTTCTCTTCTCATCAGTTTAATCCCTGTTAGGTCCCCAATCTGGGGTCCATTTATTGAATAGATTTTTCGAACGGGGAGATGGTTAAAAAAACGCTGTCTCCCTCCCCTTTGTTTTAATCCACGGTCACTGTGTCTGCGCCGTGCAATTTACTGTCACACCCGATATGAGTGGTATTTTCTGTAGTTCTCTTCTCATCAATTTAATCCCTGTTACGTCCCGAATCTGGGGTCCATTTATTAAATAGATTTTTCGAACAGGGAGATGGTTAAAAAAACACTGGCTCCCTCCCCTTTGTTTGAATCCACGCCACGGTCACTGCGTCTGCGCCGTGCAATTTACTCTCACACCCGATATGAGTGGTATTTTCTGTAGTACTATTATCATCAGTTTAATCCCTGTTACATCCCATATCAGGGATTGCGTTTTGTGAAAAAAAATTTAGGCCGGGTACCTTCGACTGCCTTCACAGTGACAGACCAAACTCTGATACACCAAAATAAATAGATTTTAGGAACTGGGAAATGGAAAAAGCAGCTTGGTCGGTCCTCTTACTCCCAAGTTGGGGCACTGCGCGTGCACGGAGCAATGTGCTGTGACACCCTATATGAGTGGTGTCTTAACTTGTACTATTCCTATCAGTTTAATCCCTGTTACGTCCCCTATCCGGGGACGTGTGTAGAATTGATTAACCATTGTCGAATTAACGAACCATTACGACATCCTGCAATAATTTAGTTCTGAGCTTTCTACTTGCTTTGTATTGGAATTGATGGGGATTTTTTAAATTGTCTGCATTATTTCTAATAAACTATTAAGAGACTTTATTATCATTTTTTTATTTTATGTATAAAAAACCCATACAACTTTAAAAAAAAAAAAAACATAAAAAATTATCCAGCCGATCGCTTTTGGTCTGATCATAATGAAGCAACGGCCTTATCATCTGGGGTGTGGCAACATTGCCAACACACTCATAGAGGTGATGATCGCTTCATTGTGATACGCAAGCCCCTTCACCACAACAAGGTAACGATCACGAAGGGGAATTGACACTTGTATGTGCCTTTTTTTTTTTTTTTGCAGCCACAGTGCAGCACCAGAGGCCAGAAAAATTAGGCATGTACACATGCCTGAAAAATAATGGTATTGTTGCAGCCGCTGTTGTAGCAGCGGCCAGAAAAATTTATGTTTTCAAGGCAGAAAGGTGACTAAAACATTGTGGCTTGAACCCTAGTTGGTGGCGGAGAATTCACGAAAGTCATCTGGTATGCAGACATTAAATACAGCAGTGTGGGGACCATTTTGAGGCCAAGGCATGTCATCAGGCCTTTTGTTAGTCAAACGTATCCCCCACTGTCAGTCCCTTCGGAATCCATGCCTCATTCATCTTAATGAAGGTGAGGTAATCAACACTTTTTTGACCGAGGCGACTTCTTTTGTCAGTGACAATGCCTCCTGCTGCACTGAAGGTCCTTTCTGACAGGACACTTGAAGCGGGGCAGGCCAGAAGTTCTATCGCAAACTGGGATAGCTCAGGCCATAGGTCAAGCCTGCACACCCAGTAATCAAGGGGTTCATCGCTCCTCAGAGTGTCGATATCTGCAGTTAAGGCGAGGTAGTCTGCTACCTGTCGGTCGAGTCGTTCTCTAAGGCTGGATCCCGAAGGGCTGTGGCGATGTGTAGGACTGAAAAAGCTCTGCATGTCCTCCATCAACAACACATCTGTAAAGCGTCCTGTCCTTGCCGCCGTGGTCGTGGTAGGAGGAGGATTACTTTCACCTCTTCCCCAGTTAGATTCCCGTTGTGCTTTGACATCCCCCTTATAAGCTGTGTAAAGCATATTTTTTAGTTTTGTTTTGAACTGCTGCATCCTTTCCGACTTTCGGTAATTTGGTAACATTTCCACAACTTTCTGCTTATACCGGGGGTCTAGTAGCGTGGCCACCCAGTACAGGTCATTCTCCTTCATCCTTTTTATACGAGGGTCCCTCAACAGACATGACAGCATGAAAGACCCCATTTGCACAAGGTTGGATGCCGAGCTACTCATTTCCCGTTCCTCGTCCTCACTGATGTCATTGACGGTCTGTTCTTCACCCCAGCCACGTACAACACCACGGGTCCCAGATAGGTGACAACAACGAGCACCCTGGGATGCCTGCTGTGGTTGGTTTTCCTCCTCCTCAAAGCCACATTCCTCCTCTGACTCCTCTTCCTCATACTCCTCTTGCAGCGTTGCCGCAGGTCCGGCAAGCGATGATGACAAGGCTGTTTCTGGTGGTGATAGTGACCACAACTCTTCCTCTTCCTCTTCACACTCATCTACAGCCTGATAAAGCACTCTTCGCAGGGCACGATCCAGGAAGAAAACAAATGGGATGAGATCGCTGATGGTGCCTTCAGTGCAAATGACTAGGTTTGTCACCTCCTCAAAAGGACGCATGAGCCTACAGGCATTGCCCATGAGCGTCCAGTAACGTGGCAAAAAAATTCCCAGCTCCGCAGAGGCTGTCCTAGCACCCCGGTCATACAAATACTCGTTGACGACTTTTTCTTGTTGGAGCAGGCGGTCGAACATTAGGAGTGTTGAATTCCAACGTGTCGGGCTGTCGCAAATCAAGCGCCTCACTGGCATGTTGTTTTGGCGCTGAATGTCTGAAAAGTGCGCCATGGCCGTGTAGGAATGCCTGAAATAGCCACACACCTTCCTGGCCTGCTTGAGGACGTCCTGTAAGCCTGGGTATTAGACACAAAGCGTTGTACGATGAGATTCAACACATGTGCCATGCACGGCACATGTGACAACTTGCCCAAATTCAATGCCGCCAACAAATTGCTTCCATTGTCACACACCACTTTGCCGATCTCCAGTTGGTGCGGGGTCAGCCACTGATCCACCTGTGCGTTCAGGGCGGACAGGAGTGCTGGTCCGATGTGGCTCTCTTTCAGACAAGTCAACCCCAAGACAGCGTGACCCTGTTGTATCCGGGATGTGGAATAGCCCCTGGGGAGCTGGGGGGATTCAGTTGATGTGCAGCCAGACGCTGCAGCAGAAGAGGACTCAGCCGAGGAGGTTATCGAAGAGGATGGAGTAGGAGGAGTAGAGGAGGTGGCAGTAGGCCTGCCTGCAAGTTGTGGCGGTGTCACCAACTCCGCTGCAGAGCCTTGCATTCCATGCTTGTCAGCCGTCAGCAGGTTGACCCAATGCGCAGTGTAGGTGATATACCTGCCCTGACCGTGCTTTGCAGACCAGGTATCAGTGGTCAGATGGACCCTTGCCCCAACACTGTATGCCAGAGATGCCATGACTTCCTTTGCAACTTCAGAGTAGAGGTTTGGGATTGCCTTTTTTTAAAAATAAATTTGTCCGGGTACCTTCCACTGTGGTGTCCCAATAGCGACAAATTTTTTGAAGGCCTCAGACTCCACCAGCTGGTATGGTAAAAGCTGGCGGGCTAAGAGTTCCGTTAAGCCAGCTGTCAGACGCCGGGCAAGGGGGTGACCTTGTGAAATTGGCTTCTTACGCTCAAACATGTCCTTCACAGACACCTGACTGTGGGCAGATGAGCAGGAGCTGCTCAAGGCGAGAGACGGAGTGGTGGATGGTTGAGAGGGGGCAAGGAGGACAGCAGTGGTTGACGTGGCTGAAGATGCTGGACCAGGAGGAGGATGGCGGTTTTGAGTTTGTGTGCTGCTTGTACTCATGTGTTGATACCATAGGCGTTTGTGATGTGCGATCATGTGCCTTCGCAAAGCAGTTGTACCGAGGTGGGTGTTGGACTTCCCACGACTCAGTTTTGGCACAGGTTGAAAATGGCATTGCTGTTATCAGAGGCAGACACACAAAAAAAACGCCACACTGCTGAGCTTTGCAATGACGGCATTCTGGTGGTGGCAACAGCATGCGTTGATTGGCGTGCTGTCTGGCTGACCCTGCGTGCCGATACATGCTGTCTGACTGTGCCACTAGCTCCTTGCGACGACCTACCCCTGCTTCCAACTCGTCTCCTCCTTCTCTCTGTCTCCCCTTCTGAACTTTCCCCCTCTTCTTCTTCTCTTCGAGCAGGCACCCACGTGGCATCCACGGACACATCGTCATCATCAACCACTTCACTTGTATCTGACACCTCAGCAAAGGAAGCAGCAGCGGGTACAACATCATCATCATCATCATCACACTGTACGTCCATGTGTATAATGCTGCCTGACTGAGACATATCCCTGTTATCTACATCCTCTGGCAATAATGGTTGCGCATCACTAATTTCATCCAACTGATGTGTAAATAACTCCTCTGAGGGATCCATTGAAGCGGCTGTGGTGGTGGCGGCGGGCGGGAGACTGGTAACTTGAGAGCAGGTGACCAAAGCTGAGCTGGAGGAGGATGGTGCGTCAAGGTTCTTAGCGGAAGCTGTTGAAGATTGGGTGTCCTGTGTAAGCCAGTCAACTATTTTCGCCGAATTTTTGGGGTTCAGGGTACGTGGCCTCTGAACACTGGGCATTATTCCAGGGCCAGTGGAAATCACAGCACCACGACGGCCCCTGCGGGGTGGCCTGCCTCTGCCTGTCATTTTTTTTTAGATAAGTGGTACTATGCGTGCAAGGTACTGTGCCACCCTATATAAGTGGTGGGCAGTGGGCACAGTACAGTCTGTGTGGGCCAGACACACACTGGCTTGCAACTTGGATTATATCACAGAAAAATATTAAATATAATTTTTTTTATCTGCAAGGTACCGTATTTGTGAGTGAGTGACACCCTGTAACGGTATGAGTGGTGGGCTAGCCAGTGGCCACAGTACAGTCTATGTGGGCCAGACACACACTGGCTTGCAACTGGGATTATATCACAGAAAAATATTAAATATAATTTTTTTTATCTGCAAGGTACTTGTGAGTGAGTGACACCCTGTAACGGTATGAGTGGTGGGCTAGCCAGTGGCCACAGTACAGACTGTGTGGGCCAGACACACACTGGCTTGCAACTGGGATTATATCACAGAAAAATATTAAATATAATTTTTTTTATCTGCAAGGTATTTGTGAGTGAGTGACACCCTGTAACGGTATGAGTGGTGGGCTAGCCAGTGGCCACAGTACAGTCTGTGGGCCAGACACACACTGGCTTGCAACTGGGATTATATAACAGAAAAATATTAAATATAATTTTTTTTATCTGCAAGGTATTTGTGAGTGAGTGACATCCTGTAACGGTATGAGTGGTGGGCTAGCCAGTGGCCACAGTACAGCCTGTGGGCCAGACACACACTGGCTTGCAAGTGGGATTATATCACAGAAAAATATTAAATATAATTTTTTTTATCTAAAAGGTATGTGTGAGTGACACCCTGTATGAATAGTGTGCACAACAGTACTGTCTGTAGGCCAGACAGTCACTCACTGGCTTGCAACTGCTATTATATCACAGAGAAATAATAAATTTAATATTTTTTTATCTGCAAGGTATTTTCTGTCACACCCTGTATGAATGGTGTGCATACAGTACTGTCTCTGACTGAGCCTTCAGCCTCTCACACAACACGGGCAGGCAACATAATATAAATATATGCAATAAATATATGCAATATATATAAATATAAAAAATTAAAAAAACTGATGTAGCAGACTGATGTACCAGCCCTGAAAAGGGCTTTTTGGGGTGCTGTCAGGACGCTGTCCTTACAGCAGATGAGTCTGTGGACACAGAACACTGCCCTAGCTAACGCTTTCCCTATTAGATCAGCAGCAGCAGCACTCTCCCTCCTCTCACTAAGAATACAGCTTCCGAATGAATCTAAAATGGATGCTGTCCAGGAGGTGTGAGGGTCTGGGAGGAAGGGTCTGCCCCTGATTGGCTGGAATAAGTCTGTTGACTGTGAGGTACAGGGTCAAAGTTTACTCAATGATGATGTATAGGGGGCGAACGAACATCGCATATGTTCGCCCGCCGCGGCGAACGCGAACAAGCTATGTTCGCCGGAAACTATTCGCCGGCGAACTATTCGGGACATCTCTACTCAAGAAGTGGAGCTAAAGACTCTGAAGATCGCTTGCAGATATGGAGATGGAAAAACAGCCAACATTTACACTGATATGGGCCCATTTAGAAAGCCAGAGACTTCCTGACCGCTTCAGGTAAACCCGTCGAAAATGGGGAAGCAGTGAGGTCTCTGATGGAAGCCCTCATGTCACTAACTTGAGTGGCAGTGATAATGACAAAAGGTCACTGTAAAACAGACTCAGAGGAGGCAAAGGGAAAAGCCACAGCAGATTAGGCGGCAAAAATGGCTGCCAAATTGCCTAGGCAGACCCCTGCCTTAGTGGACACAGATCAGGTCCCTGAAATAACTCCTCCTGTCTCCCTGGATGTTCTTAAGACCTTACAGAACCAGGTGAGAAAGGAAGAAAGGGACTGGTGCATGGAAAAAGGGGGAACTACAAATGAGGAAGGCCTAATACAGTTCCAAGGGAAACTCTGCCTTCCCAGGTCTCTCTAATCCACAATGGCACAGGCAACCCATGGAGTGACGCACCAGACAAAAACTTCTATTTGTGATTTAGTACATAGCGCATGGTACGCCCCAGGGTTCAGCACTGTAGCAGTCAGATATACTCAATGATGTATGATTTGTGTCCAAAACAACGTGGGCGAGGTGGTTAAGGTACCCCAGAAACACACGTCTTGTCTTTTGCATCTGTTTCAACGCTTGTACACTACCTTCAACTACCCAAGGTGGGCATTTTTGAGTATGTATTGATGTGTGATGACTGGCTTTCAGGATGGCCAAAAGTATACCCAAAAAAGCAAAGAAGATTATGGCCGAAGTTGTATGCAGGTATGGGGTACCTGAGACCATTGAAAGTAACAGGTGAAGTGATGCAGGAGATGATGAAGGTTTTGGGTGTAGAACAGGCCTTATATACTTCGTACCATCCACAAAGCAGCGGTAGGATAGGGAAAAAAGGAACTTAATGGGACACTAAAGTTAAAGATTCAAAAAGCTATGAACAGAGTGCCTGTTGGTAGCCCTCTTTTCAGTAAGGCATACCCCTAACCGTAAGACAGGCCTTAGTCCCCATAATGTCCTTTTTGGGTCAACCCCTAGGACAGGATTGTATTTTCCACAGCAGCTCCAGATGCAACATGGTTGTCTGACAGATTATGTGATTAGTTTGCACAAGCATTTGATTAAAATATTTTCTCGAGTTTTTGCTTCACTTCCAGATCTTGATAAAGTACCACGAAGTTGGAACCCACCCACTTGTGTCTGGAAATTGGGTGGTAGTAGAAAGACACGTTAGAAAAGTCCTCAAACCCTGGTTTGATAGTCCATTCCAAGTGTTGTTGACCACAAACACAGCGAAGCTCAAAGGAAAACATAATTGGAGTCATTTCAAGAAAGTTTTGAGTCTGGAGACTTGAAAGGATGATGTTTCTTGTTCCCCCTTGCGTGACTGTTGATCCTGACTCAAAAGAATATGGATTTTAAATGAGATAGTAAAATAGGTTTCTGGGCTGTGAAAAAGTTGCACAAAAGGAAGAACAAAGTTGTTACAGTCTGATACTTCTAGCTCAGTGATCCATTGATAGTATTGCCAAAAGATTCTCAGGATTAATAGTTCTTATGTTCACAATAGTCAATGGGCAGAAGGGCTAGAGAATTGATACCATCATCGTTGTTTCAGTTTTGCTTGTACTAATTATCTGCTGTCTTATTCCCTGTGTAAAGAAATTGTTCAGTAAGGCAGTTGACGAGGCCGTACCAGAGATGATGATGGGAGAATTGTATGAAGACTTCGATCCAGAAAAATCAGGAGCACTGATGACCTCCAGTCTCCCCCCATATGACGTCAGCGCAAATTAGAGAAAGATCATCTGACTTCCCCATGCTTAAATCCAGTGTCATGGGAGGCTATTCATTAGAAATAAGCTTGTCATGGAAGCTGGCGAAGAGGATGTCGGAGCATTGGGACAGTTGTTTAGGTTTAGGGAAAGAATGAGATTCAAGGGGGGATTGAAAGAGATGTGTGAATATCTTTCTTTCATTTTTTTAGGTAACTAGATAGATTTTCTTATGTAGTTACTTTAAACTGCTTCTTCCTTATCTAGGCAGTGCCTTCCCCTCCCCTTTGCACCGAGCTGCCTGTCTCAACAGTGAGGAGGGGGGTGGGGGGTAGGGGTAACGCAGCTTTGTGCCGAGCTCATCCTGACTTCTCCCACAGATGTGTGTAGAATGATGTATAGGCTGTAGAAGAATGCTTGAGCCAATTATTTAGCTAGATGATTCACATATATATTCAGTGCCTATAAAAAAAAGCACCTCCTTGAAGTGTCATATATGACGTAAGCAGTATTAATGTTAGTAAGACGCCATTATAATATGGCGCCGGTGCACAGATGTTTACATTAAGTTCACATACCAAAGTTTGTAAGATAGTGCAGAATGCGCAGACTCCAAGTGTTATCTCTTTTCTTCTTATCTCTTATTCCTTCTTAGCCAATGAAATAATGACAAGAGCTTCAGAGGGGGACACCCCCCTCTGAAGATGTAAAAGCTGCTTTACTGATTGTAATTAGTGATGTACGAACATCGGCCGGGACGATTCGCGAACGTGGGTTCGCGATCAAATGTTCGCGAAGCGCGCGTTCGCGGCGGGCCCCATTCACTTTAATGGCAGGCAAACCTGAAAAACCTTCATGTCATATTTGCAGCCAGCAAACACTTACTATAAGTACACAAATAGTCCCACAACATGGACAGTGATATACCAGAGTGGGATAATTGGCAAAAATTCCCACCAAAAATATGTATTTTAATCAGGGGCCATTTTTTTGTGTCTTAAAGGGAAACTCTCAAAAATGTGCTCTGCTGGAGCCTAGAAATTTTTTATTTCCTATCAGTTTGATGTATACAAATGTGCAGCACTCCACGTATCCTGCAGAGTCCATAAAAAAAATGCATACGTTAACGTAATTTTTTTTTCTACCATGGAACTGTAAAGTGAACGGACGCCACTGTTCCGCATCAGTCTGAGGCATCTGTTAACGCATACATTTTTGGTATGCATTAAATGGATGGCAAAAAAAGGGTGTGAACCCAGCCCTAGTGTCAGAATAAGCACCAGTACACAGCCATAAGGAGAGGCAGACGGGTGAGACAGAGGTGTGATTATGTGGCTAGAGATAAAAAATGTAACTGTCGGCCAGTATAGGCCCCAAGAATTAGGCAATAGGCGTTCACCTGACAGCAAAGAACTTTGGATTCTGTGGCTGGAGGTACATTAGGCGCTCAAAGGATAAATATGTAACTGTCGGCCAGTAAAGGCCCCAAAAATTAGGCAATAGGAATTCATCTAACAGCAAAGAACTTTGGATTCTGTGGCTGGAAGTACATTAGGCGATCACAGGATAAATATATAACTGTCGGCCAGTAAAGGCCCCAAAAATTAGCCCATAGGCATTCACCTGACAACAAAGAACTTTGGATTCTGTGGCTGGAGGTACATTAGGCGGTCACAGGATAAATATGTAACTGTTGGCCAGTACAGGCCCCAAAAATTAGGCAATAGGCATTCATCTGACAGCAAAGAACTTTGGATTCTGTGGCTGGAGGTATATTAGGCGTTCACAGGATAAATATGTAACTGTCGACCAGAACAGGCCCCAAAAATTAGCCAATAGGCATTCACCTGACAGCAAAGAACTTTGGATTCTGTGGTTGGAGGTACATTAGGCGGTCACAGGATAAAAATGTAACTGTCGGCCAGTACAGGCCCCAAAAATTAGCCAATAGACATTCACCTGACAGCACAGAACTTTGGATTCTGTGGCTGGAGGTGCATTAGGGGGTCACAGGATAAGGACCATTCTTTGTTCTGAATGGTGGTGGATATGTGTGGGCTGGCATGAGGAAATTCAATTACACATGGTCGTCACAGGTGTTGAATTCCTCCGAGATCCATGCCTTATTAATTTTTTAAAATGTGAGATAGTCCACCCTGTCGTGAGCTAGGTGAGTGCGTTTATCGGTCATGATCCCCCCTGCTGCGCTGAACGTCCTTTCGGACAGGACACTCGATGAGGGGCAAGCCAAGAGTTCCATGGCAAATTGTGCCAGCTCTAGACACAGGTCAAGTCTGCAAAGCCAGTAGTCAAGGGGTTCCTTGCTTCTCAGAACATCCACATCGGCTGTTAACCCGATGTAGTCGAACACCTGTCGGTCTAGGCGTTCCCTGAGGCTTGATCCGGAGGGAGGCTGTCAATGGGTTGGCTGCAAGAATGATCTCATATACGAAGTGACCAACACATCTTCAAACTGCCGTCTTTTTGCAGGCACAGAAAGATTGGTACCCGCACCTGTTTCGCTGTGGGTGGAAATTCCTCTGCCAGTGCCCGCAATAGCAGAATGCAGCATCTCTCGCAGCAAGGCCTGGAAATGCTGCATTCTGACAGCCCTCTATGATGCTGTTAACATGTCCGCTTTTTGTGTTTGTACCGGGGGTCTAAGTACGTTGCCACCCAGTACAGGTCCTTGACCTTTATGCTTTTTAAACGGGGGTCCCTTTTCAAACACTGGAGCATGAAGGCCCCCATTTGCACTAAATTGGAAGTGGTGGAGTGCCCTGGCTCCTGCTCATCACCCAGTAGAATGTCGTCCTCGGTCACCAGGGATCCCCGAAAAGTTTAAAGCCTGCTCTTCTCGCTCCTCCTCCCCCAGCCACCATCCTCCTCCTCTTCTTCAGACATCTGCTGACTTGTCTCAGATGGAGCAGCCCCCCTGGGAATTCATTCAGCATTGCGACTTCCTCATCTTCCAGCTCCTGCTTCTCGACGGCTTGATCAATGACACAACGCATTGCACGCTCCAGAAAGAAGTCGTAAAGTACGATGTCACTGATGGCGCCCTGGCTGCGACTGACCAGTTTGGTAATCTCATCAAATGGCCGCAGAAGTCTGCATGTGTCACGCATGAGTAGCCACTAGCGCAGTGAAAAAAAAAACAAGCTCCCCAGAATCTGTCCTGTCGCAGAGTTCGTACAGGTAGTTGTTAACTGCACGTTTCTGCTTTAGCAGCCTATCAAGTAGTGTTGAGCATGTTTGAATTTCAATCGCGAATATCACAACTTCGAAAATTTGCAAATATTTAGAATATAGTGCTATATATTCGTATTCATGAATAGTGTTGATCGCGAATATTCTAATTGCAAATTTATTGTGAATTTATCGCGAGTATCGGCACTTAGCAACATCCCTACCAACCTATAGGAAAGTTGCCTACCCCTTAGTGTTGATCGCAAATATTCTAATCACTAATTTTTATCACGAATATATTACATTGCCGATTTTCGCAATCAAGAAAATAATGACTGGAGATCAATATTCAGCCAAAAATTCGCGAATTTCAATATTGCCTATGCCGCTCATCACTACTATCAAGCATATACAAGGTAGAGTTCCAGCACGTCGGGCAGTCACAAATCAGACGTCTAACGGGCAAGTGGTGTCACAGCTGAAAATCAGCAAGGCGAGTCCATGGCCGTGTAAGATCTTCTAAAATGGCCAGAGATTCTCCTGGCCTGCCGCAAGACGTCCTGGACTCCGGGGTATTTGGCAACGAATCGCTGCACGACTAATTTCAGGACATGTGCCATGCCATGCCCTGTTTCAGCGCGCTCAGCAGATTAGCACCGTTGTTGCACACCACTTTATCAACTTTCAAATTGAGCTGGGTTAGCCACTGATCGGCCTGTGACCGCAGAGCTGAAAGGAGTGCAGGACCGGAGTGGCTCTTGGCTTCCAGGCACAACAGCTGCAGCACAGCATGGCAACGTCTCACCTGGCACGTCAAATAGGTTCTGGGGAGCTTGGGGATTGCATAGGAAGAGGCGGTAGCAGTGGAAAAGGAAGAGTCAGCCGAGGAGGAGAAGGAGGATGGAGTAGGAGGAGGAAAAGAAGAGGCAGGCCTGCATGCAATCCGTGGCGGTAACACCAAATCCACATGGATGCCACGGGTTACATGCTTGAAGGCCATCAGAAGCTTCACCCAGTGGGCAGTAAAAGTTATGTACCTTTCCTGTCCGTGTTTGCTAGACCATGTGTCTGTGTTCAGATGTATCTTGGCATTAACACTGTGTGCCAGAGATACATTCACTTGCCACTGAACGTGGTCATATAGCTCTGGGATGCCCTTCTGGGAGAAATATTTCCTTCCGGCGATCTTCCATTGCGGTGTTCCAATGGCCACAGATTTTCTAAAGGCCTCCAAGTCCACCAGTTTATATGGCAGTAGTTGACGGGCTAACAGTTCCGACAAGCCAGCGGTCAGCCGTTGGGCAAGAGAATTATTCAGCATCATAATTTTTTTACGCTCGAACATTTGGGCCACGGAAGCCTGCCTTGTGCCAGATGAATGCGACGACGGCACAGTGGAAGGTGGAGTGGAGGGCAAATGGGAGGAGAGAGGAGAAGAAGAAGGAGAAGAGGCAGGACGTGGAGTGCCGGGAGTGTGGCTTTGTGGGTTCTGACGGCGTTGTTCCCAGTGGGCTCGGTAATGGGAGGCCAGGTGCCTTCTTAAGGCGGTCGTCCCTAGGTGAGTGTTGGGCTTACCGCGACTTATGCGTTGACAGCACAGGCTGCAGATGGCAACACTATTGTCAGCAGCTGACACGTTAAAAAAAGCCCACACTGCAGAGGCATGTGCTGGCGTCCTGGGAGTGCCAGATGTGACCGTGCATAATGGATGGCTCGCTCCAAATACATTTGCAGTCTGCTTTTTGCCTCCTGTGCACTGCGAGTTCTGCCTGATTCTCCTCCTTCTCCTCCCTATCTGCTGCTCTGTCTCTCCCTCTGAACTCCCCTCCTCTTCCTCTCTGACACGTCATCATCGTCATCTTCACCACCACCGACATTAGAGATCTCAGAGTAGGCAGCAACAGCAGAGAACACCCTCTTTGGGCTGATCTGGGTACAGACCGCTGGGTGGCGGCCGTTGCTACCTCCTCTTCCTCATCCGATGCCAAGAATGGCTGCGCATTGGTAAGGTCTGGGAATGGATGGGAAAATAATTCCTCTGACTCGAGTGGAGGGGCTATGGTGGTAGTGGTGTCTTTGGGGGTGCACACAGCAGAGAGTTAGGAAGTGCAGATAAAGAGGATGAGGAGGGTGCAAAAGTGGAAGGCTGAGTGAGCCACTCAACGAACTCTGGTGCGCCCTTTGAAGTTATCGCACGCGCCTTCTCCAACTTCCCACTTTGGCTCCGGCCTGGTGGACCTGCCCGACCCCTACTATCCCTGAGGAACGGTCTGCCTCTTCCTCTGCTTGTCATTTTCTAATTGACCCTCTGCCTAAGTCCGTAAAGAAGAGCAGTATTTGTGAAAGAAGGTATATAGCAGTAGCACCCCTCAATCAGTATTTTGTGGAAGAAGGTATATGGCACCCCTCAATCAGTATTTTGTGGAAGCAGGTGTATAGCAGCGCTCAATCAGTATTTGGTGGAAGAAGGTATATAGCAATAGCACTCCTCAATCAAAATTTTGTGGAAGAAGATATATGGCACCCCTCAATCAATATTTGGCGGAAACAGATATATAGCACCCCTCAATCAGTATTTGGCGGAAACAGGTATATGGCACCCCTCAATCAGTATTTTGTGGCAGCAAATGTATCGCAGCCCTCAATCAGTATTTTGTGGAAGAAGGTATATAGCAATAGCACCCCTTAATCAGTATTTAGTGGAAAAAGGTATATGGCACCCCTCAATCAGTATTTGGCAGAAACAGGTATACAGCACCCTTCAATCCGTATTTGGCAGTAACAGGTACATGGCACCCCTCAATCAGTATTTTGTGGAAGCAGGTGTATCGCAGCCCTCAATTAGTATTTTGCGGAAGAAGGTATATAGCAATAGCACCCCTCAATAAGTATTTAGTGGAAGAAGGTATATAGCACCCCTCAATCAGTATTTGGCGGAAACAGGTATATAGCACCCCTCAGTCAGTATTTTGTGGAAGCAGGTATACAGCACCCCATAATCAGTATTTTGTGGAAGCAGGTGTATCGCACTCCTCAATCAGTATTTTGTGAAAGAAGGTATATGGCACCCCTCAATCAGTATTTGGCGGAAACAGGTATATGGACCCCTCAATCAGTATTTGGCTGAAACTGGTATATGGCACCTCTCAATCAGTATTTTGTGAAAGCAGGTTTATCGCAGCCCTCAATCGGTATTTGGTGGAAGAAGGTATATAGCAATAGCACCCCTCTATCAGAATTTTGTGGAAGACGATATATGGCACCCCTCAATCAGTATTTGGCGGAAAGGGGTATATAGCACCCTTCAATCAGTATTTGGCGGAAACAGGTATATATCACCCCTCAATCGGGATTTTGTGGAAGAAGGTATATAGCACCCCTCAATCTGTATTTTGAGGAAGAAGTTATATAGCAATAGCACCCCTTAATCAGTATTTGGCGGAAACAGGTAAATGGCACCCCTGAATCCGTATTTTTTGGAAGCAGGTGTATCGCAGCCCTCAATCAGTATTTTGTGGAAGTAGTTATATAGCAATAGCACCCCTCAATCAGTATTTAGTGGAAGAAGATATATGGCACCCCTCAATCAGTATTTGGCTGAAACAGGTATATAGCACCCCTCAATCAGTATTTGGTGGAAACAGGTATATGGCACCCCTCAATCAGTATTTTGTGGAAGCAAGTGTATCGCTTTCCCTCAATCAGTATTTGGTGTAAGAAGGTATATAGCAATAGCACCCCTCAATCAGTATTTAGTGGAAGAAGGAATATGGCACCCCTCAATCAGTATTTGGCGGAAACAGGTATATAGCACCCCTCAATCAGTATTTGGCGAAACAGGTATATGGCACCCCTCAACCAGTATTTGGCTGAAACAGGTATATAGCACACCTCAATCAGTATTTGGTGGAAACAGGTATATGGCACCCCTCAATCAGTATTTTGTGGAATCAAGTGTATCGCCTTCCCTCAATCAGTATTTGGTGGAAGAAGGTATATAGCAATAGCAAGACTCAATCAGTATTTTGTGGAAGAAGGCATATAGCACCCCTCAATCAGTATTTGGCGGAAACAGGTATTTATCACCCCTCAATCAGGATTTTGTGGAATAAGGTATATAGCACCCCTCAATCAGTATTTGGGGGAAACAGGTATAAGGCACCCCTCAATCAAAATTTGGCAGAAGCAGGTGTATTGCAGCCCTCAATCAGTGTTTGGTGGAAGAAGGTATATAGCAATAGCACCCTTCAATCAGTATTTAGAGGAAGAAGGTCTATGGCACCGCTCAATCAGTATTTAGCGGAAACAGGTATATAGCACCCTTCAATCAGTATTTGGCGAAAACAGGTACATGGCACCCCTTAATCAGTATTTTGTGGAAGCAGGTGTATCGCAGCCCTCAATCAGTATTTCGTAGAAGAAGGTATATAGCAATAGCACCCCTCAATCAGTATTTAGTGGAAGAAGGTATATGGCACCCCTCAGTCAGTATTTGGCGGAAACAGGTATATCGCAGCCCTCAATCAGTATTTTTTGAAAGCAGGTGTATCACAGCCCTCAATCAGTATTTGGTGGAAGAAGGTATATAGCAATAGCACCCCTCAATCAGTATTTAGTGGAAGAAGGTATATGGCACCCCTCAGTCAGTATTTGGTGGAAACAGGTATATCGCAGCCCTCAATCAGTATTTTTTGAAAGCAGGTGTATCACAGCCCTCAATCAGTATTTCGTAGAAGAAGGTATATAGCAATAGCACCCCTCAATCAGTATTTGGCTGAAACAGGTATATGGCACCCCTCAATCAGTATTTGGTGGAAACAGTTATATGGCACCCCTCAATCAGTATTTTTTGAAAGCAGGTGTATCACAGCCCTCAATCAGTATTTGGTGGAAGAAGGTATATAGCAATAGCACCCCTCAATCAGTATTTTGTGGAAGAAGATATATTCCATCCCTCAATCAGTATTTGGCAGAAACAGGTATATAGCACCTGTGAGACAGTGACAGATCTCACACAGGTTAGAGGCAAGGAAGGGGTGGATAGTGTGATCCACACCCCTATTCCACCACAGGTGAGAACAGATGGGGGTACTCAGGCTGGCATAAAGCACCTCCCAATGTGTCAGGAAGGGGGGAGTGTGTTACCTGTGGACAGAGGCCTGGAGGCTCTGTGAATGTGGTCTCAGCTGGGCAAGACTGAGGGACCACGAGGCTGGGAGATAGCCTGGACTAACTTTGTTACAGCCTGGAAGTGAGCTGGACTACCGGCTAAGAAAGCCGCACCTGAAACAGTGTGTGGACTGTGAGGTATACTTTAGGTGAGTCAGGTTATTATATATTTAGTTAGAGCCCAGCCGGGCAGGTGTTTGTTTTGTATTAAGTTTTGTTTTTGCTGAGGTGCCAAATAAAAGCAATGTTTGGACCTTAAAACTTGGTGTCTGTGAAGACGTGTGTGGTTGCAACCCCCGAAAAAGAGCTAACCCCCCACAATTGGTGTCGGATGCGGGCAAGCGTCCCTGCTGAAAGGAGACAACTGGTTGCTAGGGGCAACAGCAAGAGCAGGTGCTGTTGAATTCTGCTGTGTTGCAAAGGAAATTGCTGTGTGGATTTAAAGGGCCAGCAGCCCTGGGAAAGAAACTGTAATGTCTGCGATGCAAAAGAGACTGTGAATGCTGAAATTGTCTCTTGAGAGTGAGACACCTGGAGGCCGGGTCTCTGTTTTAAAGTGGACTTGTTGCTGAAAATGTTTCTGGTGCCTGGGCTGTCTGTTGCTATGGGGTGGATGGAGGATCTCACTGAGCAGCTGAGACAGGCCAATCTGGAGGCTAACCAAAGGCACCTGAAGTGGCAGCAGGATCATGAAAAACTCATGGAGGAGTATGAAAGACAAAGAGAACTCCTAACCCAAAGCGTTTCCCAGGGTAACAGTGGACAATTTGTAAAAGTCCAAAGTGTCGGTGATGCGGCTGGAAAACCAGTCGAAAAGGTGATGTGTGCCATCGCTAAGGGCAACCATCGGGAAGAAAAGGAGGCGGAGAGCAGTGCGGCTCTCAAGAGTTCAAGTGTTTACGGCTCGGGTGTACAGAGTCCTAGAGAGGATGTCCGGAGGAGCCGTGATGCGGGTGCTAGATGCAACCAACCACGACGGCAGGCAGCTGTCCTGCAACAAAGAGAGTGCTGCTGGAGATGCCGTCAAGTCACAAAGTCTGAACCTGATTGTCCTATGGTCAGAAGTCAGGTAACCAGGAATCAAAGGCGGGAAGTTCCTAATGTCCAGGAGAATGACGATGACCCCGCGGAAGATGTTGCTGGCTCTCCCTCATCGCCTGAGACTGCCGAACCAGTGACGTCTGTGGGTAAGACTGTTCCGGGTTTTTCTTGTGTAAAAGACAAGGTGACAGTGAGCACGGTTCTGGAGACTGGGCAGGTTGCTGACCAGTGACCTGGGGCTTCAGAAGCCATGAACTCTGGGGTGAACCGGCGGCAGTTGCTATCTGCCGAGCCCGGAGGTGTTAAGACACCAGGACTGGAGACTGAGCCGCAAATGATAGATGTGCGGGACAGTCATGCGGATAACAAGGACTATCCGGTGGTTCTCACTCATTGTGAGACTCCAGTGAGAACTGGGACTTGTGAATAGAGATGTCGCGAACATAACATTTTCTGATCGCGAACGGCGAACGCGAATTTCTGCAAATGTTCGCGAACGGGCGAACCGGGCGAACCGCCATAGACTTCAATAGGCAGGTGAATTTTAAAACCCAAAGGGACTCTTTCTAGCCACAGTAGTGATGGAAAAGTTGTTTCAAGGGGACTAACACCTGGACTGTGGCATGCCGGAGGGGGATCCATGGCAAAACTCCCATGGAAAATTACATAGTTGACGCAGAGTTGGATTTTAATCCATAAAGGGCATAAATCACCTAACAATCCAATTTTTTTTTTAACAACGTGGTTTAAAACATCCAGTGTGTGTATACGATCAGGTATGATGTTGTATCGATCAGGTAGTGTAAGGGTTACGCCCGCTTCACAGACATTGACAGACCAAACTCCCCTTTTAATGCACCGCAAACAACCGCAAACAGTCCATTTGCCCAACCGCAAGCTTCCCATTTGCACAAGGTTGGATGCCAAGATGTCATTGAAGGTTTCTTCCTCCACCCAGCCACGTACAACACCAAGGGTCCCCGAAAGGTGAATTTAATTGATTTTTCGAACGGGGAGTTGGTTAAAAAAACGCTGGCTCCCTCCCCTTTGTTTGAATCCACGCCACGGTCACTGCGTCTGCACCGTGCAATTTACTCTCACACCAGATATGAGTGGTATTTTCTGTAGTACTATTCTCATCAGTTTAATCCCTGTTACGTCCCATATCAGGGGATTGCCTTTTGTGAAAAAAATTTTAGGCCGGGTACCTTCGACTGCCTTCACAGTGACAGACCAAACTCTGATACACCGAACTGAATTGATTTTAGGAACCGGGAGATGGAAAAAGCAGCTTGGTCGGTCCTCTTACTCCCAAGTTGGGGCACTGCGCGTGCACGGAGCAATGTGCTGTGACACCCTATATGAGTGGTGTCTTAACTAGTACTATTCCTAT
This sequence comes from Bufo bufo, assembly GCF_905171765.1. NCBI lineage: Eukaryota > Metazoa > Chordata > Amphibia > Anura > Bufonidae > Bufo > Bufo bufo. The sequence continues at coordinate 158,245,639 of NC_053395.1, forward strand.
CAGTTTAATCCCTGTTACGTCCCCTATCCGGGGACGTGTGTAGAATTGATTAACCATTGTCGAATTAACAAACAATTACGACATCCTGGAATAATTTAGTTCTGAGCTTTGTACTTGCTTTGTATTGGAATTGATGGGGATTTTTTTAATTGTCTGCATTATTTCTAATAAACTATTAAGAGACTTTATTATGATTTTTTATTTTATGTATTAAAAACCCACCCATACAACTTAAATTTTTTTTTCTTTTTTTTTAAAAGTTTTTTTCTATGAAAAATTATCACAATGAAGCAACGGCCTTATCATCTGGGGTGTGGCAACATTGCCAACACACTCATAGAGGTGATGATCGCTTCATTGTGATACGCAAGCCCCTTCACCACAACAAGGTAACGATCACGAAGGGGAATTGACACTTGTATGTGCCTTTTTTTTGTTTTGTTTTGTTTTTGCAGCCACAGTGCAGCACCAGAGGCCAGAAAAATTAGGCATGTCCACATGCCTGAAAAATAATGTTATTATAGCATTGGCCGGAAAAATTGATGTTTTCAAGGCAGAAAGGTGACTAAAACATTGCGTCTTGAACCCTAGTTGGTGGCGGAGAATTCACGAAAGTCATCTGGTATGCAGACATTAAATACAGCAGCGTGGGGTCCATTTTTAGGCCAAGGCATGTCATCAGGCCTTTTGTTAGTCAAACGTATCCCCCACTGTCAGTCCCTTTGGGATCCATGCCTCATTCATCTTAATGAAGGTGAGGTAATCAACACTTTTTTGACCGAGGCGACTTCTTTTGTCAGTGACAATGCCTCCTGCTGCACTGAAGGTCCTTTCTGACAGGAAACTTGAAGCAGGACAGACCAGAAAACGCAAACTGGGATAGCTCAGGCCACAGGTCAAGCCTGCACACCCAGTAGTCAAGGGGTTCATCGCTCCTCAGGGTGTCGATATCTGCAGTTAAGGCGAGGTAGTCTGCTACCTGTCGGTCGAGTCGTTCTCTAAGGATGGATCCCGAAGGGCTGTGGCAATGTGTAGGACTGAAAAAGCTCTGCATGTCCTCCATCAACAACACATCTGTAAAGCGTCCTGTCCTTGCCGCCGTGGTCGTGGTAGGAGGAGGATTACTTTCACCTCTTCCCCTGTTAGATTCCCGTTGTGTTGTGACATCCCCCATATAAGCTGTGTAAAGCATATTTTTTAGTTTTGTTTTGAACTGCTGCATCCTTTCTGACTTTCGGTAATTTGGTAACATTTCCGCCACTTTCTGCTTATCCCGGGGGTCTAGTAGCGTGGCCACCCAGTACAGGTCATTCTCCTTCATCCTTTTTATACGAGGGTCCCTCAACAGACATGACAGCATGAAAGACCCCATTTGCACAAGGTTGGATGCCGAGCTACTCATTTCCCGTTCCTCGTCCTCACTGATGTCATTGACAGTCTGTTCTTCACCCCAGCCACGTACAACACCACGGGTCCCAGATAGGTGACCACAACGAGCACCCTGGGATGCCTGCTGTGGTTGGTTTTCCTCCTCCTCAAAGCCACATTCCTCCTCTGACTCCTCTTCCTCATACTCCTCTTGCAGCGTTGCCGCAGGTCCGGCAAGCGATGATGACAAGGCTGTTTCTGGTGGTGATGGTGACCACAACTCTTCCTCTTCCTCTTCACACTCATCTACAGCCTGATAAAGCACTCTTCGCAGGGCACGATCCAGGAAGAAAACAAATGGGATGAGATCGCTGATGGTGCCTTCAGTGCAAATGACTAGGTTTGTCACCTCCTCAAAAGGACGCATAAGCCTACAGGCATTGCCCATCAGCGTCCAGTAACGTGGCAAAAAAATTCCCAGCTCCGCAGAGGCTGTCCTAGCACCCCGGTCATACAAATACTCGTTGACGACTTTTTCTTGTTGGAGCAGGCGGTCGAACATTAGGAGTGTTGAATTCCAACGTGTCGGGCTGTCGCAAATCAAGCGCCTCACTGGCATGTTTTGGCGCTGAATGTCTGAAAAGTGCGCCATGGCCGTGTAGGAATGCCTGAAATAGCCACACACCTTCCTGGCCTGCTTGAGGACGTCCTGTAAGCCTGGGTACTTAGACACAAAGCGTTGTACGATGAGATTCAACACATGTGCCATGCACGGCACATGTGACAACTTGCCCAAATTCAATGCCGCCAACAAATTGCTTCCATAGTCACACACCACTTTGCTGATCTCCAGTTGGTGCGGGGTCAGCCACTGATCCACCTGTGCGTTCAGGGCGGACAGGAGTGCTGGTCCGATGTGGCTCTCTTTCAGGCAAGTCAACCCCAAGATAGCGTGACCCTGTTGTATCCGGGATGTGGAATAGCCCCTGGGGAGCTGGGGGGATTCAGTTGATGTGCAGCCAGACGCCGCAGCAGAAGAGGACTCAGCCGAGGAGGTTATCGAAGAGGATGGAGTAGGAGGAGTAGAGGAGGTGGCAGTAGGCCTGCCTGCAAGTCGTGGCGGTGTCACCAACTCCGCTGCAGAGCCTTGCATTCCATGCTTGTCAGCCGTCAGCAGGTTGACCCAATGCGCAGTGTAGGTGATATACCTGCCCTGACCGTGCTTTGCAGACCAGACATCAGTGGTCAGATGGACCCTTGCCCCAACACTGTATGCCAGAGATGCCATGACTTCCTTTTCAATCACAGAGTAGAGGTTTGGGATTGCCTTTTTTGAAAAAAAAATTCATCCGGGTACCTTCCTCTGTGGTGTCCCAATAGCGACAAATTTTTTGAAGGCCTCAGACTCCACCAGCTGGTATGGTAAAAGCTGGCGGGCTAAGAGTTCCGTCAAGCCAGCTGTCAGACGCCGGGCAAGGGGGTGACTCTGTAACATTGGCTTCCTACGCTCAAACATTTCCTTTACAGACACCTGACTGTGGGCAGATGAGATGGAACTGCTGAAGGTAAGAGGCGGAGTGGCGGATGGTTGAGAGGGGGCAAGGAGGACAGCAGTGGTTGACGTGGCTGAAGATGCTGGACCAGGAGGAGGATGGTGGCTTTGAGCTTGTGTGCTGCTTCTACTCGTCATCATGTGTTGATCCCATAGGCGTTTGTGATGTGCGATCATGTGCCTTTGCAAAGCAGTTGTACCGAGGTGGGTGTTGGATTTCCCACGACTCAGTTTCTTTTGGCACAGGTTGCAAATGGCATTGCTGTTATCAGAGGCAGACACACAAAAAAAATGCCACACTGCTGAGCTTTGCAATGACGGCATTCTGGTGGTGGCAACAGCATGTGTTGATTGGCGTGCTGTCTGGCTGACCCCGGGTGCCGATACATGCTGTCTGACTGTGCCACTAGCTCCTTGCGACGACCTCCCCCTGCTTCCAACTCGTCTCCTCCTTCTCTCTGTCTCCCCTTCTGAACTTTCCCCCTCTTCTTCTTCTCTTTGAGCAGGCACCCACGTGGCATCCAAGGACACATCGTCATCATCAACCACTTCACTTGTATCTGACACCTCAGCAAAGGAAGCAGCAGCGGGTACAACATCATCATCATCATCATCACACTGTACGTCCATGTGTGTAATGCTGCCTGACTGAGACATATCCCTGTTATCTCCATCCTCTGGCAATAATGGTTGCGCATCACTAATTTCATCCAACTGATGTGTAAATAACTAATCTAAGGGATCAAGTGAAGCGGCTGTGGTGGTAGTGGTGGTGGTGGCGGCGGGCGGGAGAGTGGTAACTTGAGAGCAGGTGACCAAAGCTGAGCTGGAGGAGGATGGTGCGTCAAGGTTCTTAGCGGAAGCTGTTGAAGATTGGGTGTCCTGTGTAAGCCAGTCAACTATTTTCTCCGAATTTTTTGGGTTCAGGGTACGTGGCCTCTGAACACTGGGCATTATTCCAGGGCCAGTGGAAATCACAGCACCACGACCACGACGGCCCCTGCGGCGTGGCCTGCCTCTGCCTGTCATTTTTTTATTAGATAAGTGTTACTATGTGTGCAAGGTACTGTGCCACCCTATATAAGTGGTGGGCAGTGGGCACAGTACAGTCTGTGTGGGCCTGACACACACTGGCTTGCAACTGTGATTATATCATAGAAAAATATTAAATATAATTATTTTTTTATCTGCGAGGTATTTGTGAGTGAGTGACACCCTGTAACGGTATGAGTGGAGGCCTAGCCAGTGGCCACAATACAGTCTGTGTGGGCCTGACACACACGGGCTTGCAAATGTGATTATATCACAGAAAAAGATTAAATAGTATTTTCTGTCACACCCTGTATGCATGGTGTGCACACAGTACTGTCTGTGACTGAGCCTGCAGCCTCTCACACACGGGCAGGCAACTGCAATATATATATATATATATATATATATATATATATATATACCAGAAGAAAATCCACAGCACTCCTTTAAGTAAAAAAATGTGCAATTTATTCACACATGTCAGCAAAGACAACGTTTCGGTCCTCTCACAGGGCCTTTCTCAAGTCAAGGTCTGCAAAGTCACTTGACTTGAGAAAGGCCCTGTGAGAGGACCGAAACGTTGTCTTTGCTGACATGTGTGAATAAATTGCACATTTTTTTACTTGAAGGAGTGCTGTGGATTTTCTTCTGGTATTGATCCCGTCCCATATCGAGGGACCACCGCGGGCACCCACACCATTACAGCAGCAGCTGAAGGAGTGCTGCCTGACCTTTTTCCATGTATATATATATATATATATATATATATATAAAAAAAGCAGACTGATGTACCAGCCCTGAAAAAGGATTTTTGGGGTGCTGTCAGGACGCTGTCCTTACAGCAGATGAGTCTGTGGACACAGAACACTGCCCTAGCTAACGCTTTCCCTATTGAATCAGCAGCAGCAGCAGCACTGTCCCTCCTCTCACTGAGAATGCAGATTCCGAATGAATCTAAAATGGATACTGTCCAGGAGGTGTGAGGGTCTGGGAGGGAGGGTCTGCTGCTGATTGGCTGGAATGTGTCTGCTGACTGTGAGGTACAGGGTCAAAGTTTACTCAATGATGATATATAGGGGGCGGACCGAACATCGCAAATGTTCGCCCGCCGCGGCGAACGCGAACAAGCGATGTTCGCCGGGAACTATTCGCCGGCGAACTATTCGGGCCATCTCTACTTGTGAACCTGATGTTATAAATATGCTCATACATGAGGGAATGTTGGGCCGTGATATCCCGTTGTTCCGTGACTTGTGGGGAAGTGGAAACACTTCTGCAGTCAGTGATAAAACTTCTGCAGAACTGTTACCTAATCCGTTAAGTGAAGTGACCTTTAAAAACAATGGTGCAGATAAGGTGCAAGGTGATTGTGCCAAGTTGACTGAAATGCATAATGAAAGGAGGATGTCATGTGAAATATCTGATGTTGATAACATGCCTTTTCCGTTGCAGGTTGTGGTCAGGGGAGAAGCGCCCCCTGGTGGTAAAAATGTAAATGATGATGAAGCTTTATTTTCTGCATCTGCTATTTTTCATGAAGATCTATATGACTTGATCAAAAGATTTGAAAAAATGCATATAAGTAGTGTGGAGCAAAGCACAGCTCCAACTCAGTGTTTGAATGTGCAGGAAAATATGATGGGGCTAGAGGGTGTACCGCACATACCAGAGGTGGATATGCAGTCACATAAAAACATAGAATGTGACGGCAGATAAGAACCATTTGGCCCATCTAGTCTGCCCAATATACTGAATACTATGAATAGCCCTTGGCCCTATCTTATATGAAGGATTCCTTATGCCTATCCCATGCATGCTTAAACTCCTTCACTGTATTTGCAGCTACCACTTCTGCAGGAAGGCTATTCCATGCATCCACTACTTCCTGATATTACTTTTAAATCTTTGCTCCTCTAATTTAAAACAATGTCCTCTTGTAGCAGTTTTTCTTCATTTAAATACTCTCTCCACTTTTACCTTGTTGATTCCCTTTATGTATTTAAATGTTTCTATCATATCCCCTCTGTCTCGTCTTTCTTCCAAGCTATACATGTTAAGGTTCTTTAATCTTTCCTGGTAAGTTTTATCCTGCAATCCATGTACTAGTTTAGTGAACTCTCTCCAAAGTATCAATATCCTTCTGGAGATATGGTCTCCAGTACTGCGCACAATACTCCAAATGAGGTCTCACTAGTGCTCTGTAGAGCGGCATAAGCACCTCCCTCTTTCTACTGGTAATGCCTCTCCCTATACACCCAAGCATTCTGCTAGCATTTCCTGCTGCTCTATGACATTGTCTGCCTACCTTTAAGTCTTCTGAAATAATGACCCTTAAATCCCTTTCCTCAGATACTGAGGTTAGGACTGTATCACTGATTTTATATTCTGCTCTTGGGTTTTTACACCCCAGGTGCATTATTTTGTACTTATCAACATTTAAATTTTATTTGCCAGATTTTTGACCATTCCTCTAATTTTCCTAAATCCTTTTCCATTTGGTGTATCCCTCCAGGAACATCAACCCTGTTACAAACCTTTGTGTCATCAGTAGAGTTGAGCGGACACCTGGATGTTCGGGTTCGACGGGTTCTGCCGAACTTCGGCCGAACTTCGGAAAAAAGTTTGAGTTCGGGACCCGAACTTGACCCCGAACCCCATTGAAGTCAATGGGGGCCCGAACTTTTGAGCACTAAAATGGCTGTAAAAATGTAATGGAAAGGGCTAGAGGGTTGCAAATGTGGTCAAAATATGGTTAAGAGCATGGCAAGTGCTCTGCAAACAAATGTGGATAGGTAAATTACTTAAAATTACATAAAATACCTAAAAATAAAAAATTATAATCTTGATCTAGGAGGACCAGGTAGATATGGAGTAGGAGGTTGAAGAGGCGGTGGATGTGGCGGTATAGGTGAAAGCGGCGGTGGAGGAGCAGGAGGTAGCCTACACTGCTTTTTGGTTTTAAATTTTATTTTTAAAATTTGGGTACACCCCAAAACATTGGGAAATATAACCTATGATAACCCCCTCCAGTCGTGCTAAACACACGTTCAGACAATACACTGGCTGCAAGGCAGGCCAGCACCTCCAAGGGGTAAAGGGCAAGCTCAGGCCATGTGCCCAATTTGGAGACCCAGAAGTTGCAGGGGCTGACCCCTGTCAGTCAGTTCGTGTAGGCTTGTGCACACTTAGTGCCCCACCATGTCGCACATAACCCTTATGTTCACAATCCAATTTATTATCTGCTCTATCAAATTTCGATTTAAAATTATAGAGTTGAAATATGGGAGAAATTATTAAAGCGTAAAAGTGTGACAACTTTTCAAAGTTTAAGCATTGAATGAAAGGCTGTGGCGCGCATTAATTACTGAATAATATATTACATTTTATTCCCCGTCACCTATCCATAGCAGGTGTTTATTCACATCTAAAATTGTATAATGTCAACCCAAGAATGTAACAGAAAAATGATTGCAATTTATTAGGCTGTCAACTAGGTAGAGGAGGGGTATATTACACCCAAAAATTGATGAATTTCACCAAAAAATGTAACTGCCAATTTTTTTTTTTTTTTATGGTCTACTAGGTATAGGAGTGGTACATCACACCCAAAAATTGGTGAATTTCACCAGAATATACAACTGAAATTTTGTTTAACCTGTCTACTAGGTATTAGTGATGTCCGGTTCATGAACGAATCGTTCATTTGAATCGATTCAGTTCAGTGAACCGGAGGAGTCGATTCATTTGAATGATCCGATCCGTTTGAAACGGCTCTCAGTCACAGCACACAGACAATGAATGCAGACGCTCAGCTCACCACCTCACGCTGGCAGCAGGAGCCTGAGGGAGGGACTCGGGAGGAGTCAGTAATATGATCTTAGAGTGGAAGCTGCTTCTGCCAGCCCCTCCCCTCCCCGCCCACCAACCAATCACCGACCAGAGCTGAGGGGGCGAGGCCAGCACAGCACAGTCTAGCAGCTCTGACTCGACTCCTCTCTGAGTACTAGTACAGGGTCAGGGAGTCTAAATGAATGGAATGAGTCACAAGAATCTAAAGATCCGACTCAGTTAGTGACTCATTCGATTCATTGAGTTAAAAGAGCCGTGAGTCAGACTGTAGAACAGGTTACATTACACTGAGGCTGTCGGCTCTTGTTGCAGCAGTGATAAGATTAAGGGACAGACAGGAGCAGAGAGAGAAGGGACAGATGACACAGTTTAGATCACAGGTTGAATTAAATTAACCCTTTAGGATCAAATTGGCTTCTCAGGAGATATATATGACATATAGGCATCTCATTCAGTAGCTATATAACTAAGGGTGGATTCACATTGTGAATGAGATGCCTATATGTCATATATATCTCCTGAGAAGCCAATTTGATCCTAAAGGGTTAATTTAATTCAACCTGTAATCTAAACTGTGTCATCTGTCCCTTCTCTCTCTGCTCCTGTGTAATGTAACCTGTTCTAGACTCTGACTCACGGCTCTTTTAACTCAATGAATCGAATGAGTCACTAACTGAGTCGGATCTTTAGATTCTTGTGACTCATTCGATTCATTTAGACTCCCTGACCCTGTACTAGTACTCAGAGAGGAGTCGAGTCAGAGCTGCTAGACTGTGCTGTGCTTGCCTCGCCCCCTCAGCTCTGGTCGGTGATTGGTTGGTGGGCGGGGAGGGGTGGGGCTGGCACTTGCAAGACTGTACTACTAAGAGGACTCGAGTCAGAGCTGCTACTGTGCTTGCCCCGCCCCCTCAGCTCTGGTCGGTGATTGGTTGGTGGGCGGAGAGGGGCTGGCACTTGCAAGTCAGCTCAGCAGTCTGACTCACCAAGTGAACCGAAGATCCGATTCATGAATCGGTTCATTTGAATGAGCTGATTCAAATGAACCGATTCACCTAAAAGATCCGAACTTACCATCACTACTAGGTATAGCAGTGGTACTATACACCCAAAAATGTGTTAATTTCGCCAGAAAATGTAACTGACAATTTTTTTTTTCCAGTGAGGGAATTAAGGACGGTACGTTGTCCTTGTAACGGGGATCCAGCAGCGCGGCCACCCAGTAATCAGCACAAGTTAGAATGTGGGCAACTCGGCGGTCGTTGCGGAGACACTGCAGCATGTAATCGCTCATGTGTGCCAGGCTGCCCAGAGGCAACAAAAAGCTGTCCTCTGTGGGTGGTGTATCGTCTGTGTCCTCTGTATCCCCCCCTTCACGCACCAGTGATGGCCATGAGCTGGTCTGGGTGCCACCCTGCTCTGAACATGGTTCCTCCTCCATCTCCTCCTCCTCATCTTCCACCTCCTCATCCTCCAGAACTGTGCCCTGGCTAGACAATTGTGTACCTTGGGTTTGTGGGTGCAGGAACCCACCCTCGGAGCCACTTGGATATGACTGGCCGGAAACCCTACGAAATTATCCCTCTTCCTCCTCCTGTGCTACATCCTCTTCCATCATCGCCAGGAGCATTTTTTCAAGGAGGCATAGAAGTGGGATAGTAACGCTGAGAACGGCGTTATCGTCACTGGCCATGTTGGTGGAGTACTCGAAAGAGTGCAACAAGGAACACAGGTCTCGCATGGAGGCCCAGTCATTGGTGGTGAAGTGGTGCTGTTCCGCCGAGCGACTCACCCGTGCGTGCTGCAGCTGAAACTCCACTATCGCCTGCTGCTGCTCGCACAGTCTGGCCAGCATGTGCAAGGTGAAGTTCCACCTTGTGAGCACGTCGCATATGAGGTGATGAGCGGGAAGGCCGAAGTTACGCTGCAGCGCTGACAGGCGAGCCGCAGCAGGGTGAAAACGCCAAAAGCGCGCACAGACGGCCCGCACTTTATGCAGCAGCTCTGACATATCGGGGTAAGTTTTAAGGAATCTCTGCACCACCAAATTCAGCACATGGGTCAGGCAAGGAATGTGCGTCAAACCGGCTAGTTCCAGAGCTGCTACGAGATTTTGCCCATTATCGCACACCACCAGGCCGGGCTTAAAGCTGACTGGCACAAACCACTCATCAGTCTGTTGTTCAAGGCCCGTCCACAGCTCCTGCGCGGTGTGGGGTTTGTCCCTCAAACAGATAAGTTTTAAAACTGCCTGCTTCGTTTACCCCTGGCTGTGCTGAAGTTGGTGGTGAAGGTGTTACGCTGACCGGAAGAGGAGCTGGTAGAGGATGAGGAATCAGAGTAGGAGGAGGAAGCAACAGGAGGCAAACTGAAGCGCCCTGCAATCCTCGGTGGTGGAAGGACATGCACCAAACTGCTGTCCGCCTCAGGCCCAGCCGCCACTGCATTTACCCAGTGTGCTGTTATGGAGATATAACGGCCCTGACCGTGCTTACTGGTCCACGTATCCGTAGTCAGGTTCACCTTGCCACAGATGGCGTTGCGCAGTGCACACCTGATTTTGTCCCCTACTTGGTTGTGAAGGGAAGGGATGGCTCGCCTTGAAAAGTAGTGGCGGCTGGTCACGATGTACTGTGGGACAGCCACCGCCATAAGGCCTTTAAAACTATCCGTCTCCACCAGACGGAATGACAGCATTTCAAAGGCCAGTAATTTAGAAATGCTGGCATTCAGGGCTAGGGATCGCGGGTGGGTAGGGGGGTATATCCGCTTCCTCTCCAGTGTTTGGGATATGAAGAGCTGAACGCTTCCGTGGGACATTGTGGAGATGCTTGGTGACCCAGGTGTTGGTGTTGCTGGCAGATCCTCTGTTTGCGGGGTGCCAGGTGGCACTGTCACTCCAGAGGTGGATGAAGAGGCCGCGACTGCAGCAGAAGAGGAAGCAGGAGGAGCCAGAGACCTTTCTTGGTTTTTGAGGTGTCTACTCCACTGCAGCTCGTGCTTTGCACTTAAATGCCTGGTCATGCAGGTTGTGCTCAGGTTGAGAACGTTTATGCCTCGCTTCAGGCTCTGATTGCACAGCGTGCAAACCACTTGTGTCTTGTCGTCAGCACATTGTCTGAAGAACTGCCACGCCAGGGAACTCCTTGGAGCTGGCTTTGGTGTGCTCGGTCCATTGCTGCGGTGGGCAGTAGGAGGCGTACTGTCTAGAGGACGGCCGCTCCGCTTTTGCACCCTGCTCCCTCTTCTGCTGTGCTGGTGCCTCTGTGCGACCACCGCCTCTTCCTCCGAACTACATAGGTCACTCGCATGACCTTGATTCCATGTGGGGTCAAGGACCTCATCGTCCTCCATATCATCTTCCACCCAGTCTTCACCCCTGCCTTCCTTGTCGGTCTGCACACTTTCGAAAGCCCCAGCAGTTGGCACCTGTGTTTCATCATCATCCGAGACGTGCTGCGATGGTCCTCCCATGTACTCATTTTGAAATATAAGTGGTTGGGCATCGGTGCACTTAATCTCTTCACTTCTGGGGCAGGCCTAGGTCAATGGCCCTGGGAAACCCTGCTAACAGAGTCATCAAAAAGCAGAAGAGACTGCTGCATGACTTGGGGCTCAGACTGCTTGGCTGATTTGCAAGGGGGTGGGGTAAAAGACTGATGGACATCGGCTGCAGGTGCCAACTGTGGTCTTTCAGCAGGAGACTGGGTGGGAGACAATGTGAAGGAACTGGCTCCACTGTCAGCAACCCAATCTACTATCGCCTGTACTTGTTCAGGCCTCACCATTCGTAGAGCAGCATTAGGCCCGACCAAATACCGCTGCGGGTTTTGTCGCCTACTCGCACCTGAGGAAGGGGTTTCACTTGTGCGTGTAGCTGGCACAGATCGACCACGTCCTCTCCCTGCAACAGGAGCTCCACCAGCAGCACCACGACCTGTGCCACGTCCCTTATTTGACATTCTCCTCAAATTTTTCAAATTGCCCAAAATGGGTGTTTAATTAATAGTAAAATAGAACGACAGTATGTAAAGGGTGTATCTCACACGGCCTGAACCAGTGTAGGCCTGAAGTAAATATTTATTTGCCCAAAATGGCTGTATTTCAAATGCCTGATTCAAAACCCTGTATGTAGAGGGAGTATCTCACACGGTCTGAACCAGTGTAGGCCTGAAGTAAATATATCTTTGCACAAAATGGCTGTATTTCAAATGGCTGTATTTCAAATGCCTGATTCAAACCCCTGTATGTAGAGGGTGTATCTCACAGGGCCTGAACCAGTGTAGGCCTGAATTCAATATTGGTGCACCAAATATTATGTGGTATTTAAAATCTCTGAATGTAACCCAAATGTATTAAGGGTGTATCTCACAATGACATCTGCAATGACATCTGCATCAAAGGCTGCCAACTAAATTTTTTTGTGCCCAAACGAGTGTTTGTTTAACAACTGAATTTGGCAGCAGTATATAAGACTGTAATTTCACACATGCTGATGCTGCAAGGCCTGAAAATAGTGTTTTTTTTTCAAAAAAATAATCCATTCAACAATATGAGAGTCCACGCACAAAGACTGCAATTTATTGATAAGCCTTCTATGTGGGACAGTATCAAAATCCTTACAAAGGTCCAGATAAGCGATGTCTACTGCACCTCCGCCATCTATTATTTTAGTCACCCAATCAAAAAAATCAATAGTCTTTCCTGACTCCTCCCCAAAAGGAAAACAGTGTCCTGGGTGAGCCTCTGGAGAAAATGCCAGAAGACGAGGAGTCTGCTGAAGACCCCGGTTCCTCCTGCCTCTATGAGAAAGAGGAGGAGGAGTTAAGAGGGAAAGTGTATGGTGCCATGTCCGAGAAGGCTGTCAAAGAGACTGGAGACACCAAGAAGACAAAGGCTGAAGAAGTTAAGGCCGATGTGTTGGTTGACATGAAGTCCCCAGGTGCTGCAGAGACCAAAGTTAAGACAAAGGAAGTGGCAGCCGAAGTGGAAAATGCCACTAAAGAAGCAGAGGTCTTTGAAACTGCCACCGTAGCTGGGGAAACTACTGCTGGAAAGAAGGAAGAAGTGAACCAGATGCACGTAAAAGAAGCGAGCAGGGGCAAGCATGCCCTGCTGAAGGAGCCCTGCAAAGCAAAGGAGAAAGTGTCTGGACATGACCATGACTGGGAACAGTTCAGTCAAGAGCTGCAGCAGTCCAAGAAAGGACATGATGCTCATGTGCGGGAGCCAGAAGATCTAAAAAGAGGGATAGATCAAAGAGTGCGAGAGGGCATCATCATCACCCGGGAAAGAGTAGAAAAAGAGTATCTGGCCATTTCTATTGGACAAGATGTCATTTTTGGTGATAAACCAAGCTCTGCTGGCATGGGTCTGGCAGAACAAAGGGAAGGGTATAGGCCAGGTGGATGCCCTCTCACCAGCCTCCCGTGGTTATGCATGTGTTCACCCTCACGGGCTTAAACAAACGGGGGGTATGTGAGACAGTGATAGATCTCACACAGGTTAGAGGCAAGGAAGGGGTGGATAGTGTGATCCACACCCCTATTCCACCACAGGTGAGACCAGCTGGAGGTACTCAGGCTGGCATAAAGCACCTCCCAAGGTGTCAGTAAGGGGGGAGTGTGTTAACTGTGGACAGAGGCCTGGAGGCTCTGTGAATGTGGTCTCAGCTGGGCAAGACTGAGGGACCACGAGGCTCTGAGATAAGCTGGAAGTGAGCTGGACTACCGGCTAAGAAAGCCGCACCTGAAACAGTGTGTGAACTGTGAGGTATACTTTAGGTGAGTCAGGTTATTATATATTTAATTAGAGCCCAGCCGGGCAGGTGTTTGTTTTGTATTATGTTTTTGCTGAGGTGCCAAATAAAAGCAATGTTTGGACCTTAAAACTTGGTGTCCGTGAAGACGTGTGTGGTTGCAACCCCCGAAAAAGAGCTAACCCCCCACACACCGCTCAATCAGTATTTAGCGAAAAAACGGGCATATGGCACCCCTCAATCAGTATTTTGTGGAAGCAGGTGTATCGCAGCCCTCAATCAGTATTTGGTGGAAGAAGGTATATAGCAATAGCACCCCTCAATCAGTATTTAGTGGAAGAAGATATATGGTATCCCTCAATCAGTATTTGGCAAAAACAGGTATATAGCACCCTTCAATCAGTATTTGTTGGAAACAGGTATATGGCACCCCCTCAATCAGTATTTTGTGGAAGCAGGTGTATCGCAGTCCTCAATCAGTATTTGGTGGAATAAGGTATAAAGCAATAACACCCCTCAATCAATATTTTGTGGAAGAAGGTATATAGCACCCCTCAATCAGTATTTAGTGGAAATATGTATATAGCACCCCTCAATCAGTATTTGGCTAAAAAAGGTAAATGGCACCCCTCAATCAGTATTTGGTGGAAGAAGGTATATAGCAATAGCACCCCTCAATCAGTATTTTGTGGAAGAAGGTATATAGCACCCCTCAATCAGTATTTGGCGGAAACTGGCATAGAGCACCCCTCAATCAGTATTTGTCGGAAACAGGTATAAAGCACCCCTCAATCAGTTTTTGGTTGAAGAAGGTATATAGCACCCCTCAATCAGTATTTGGTGGAAGAAAGTATATAGCAATAGCATCCCTCAATCAGTATTTTGTGGAAGAAGGTATATTGCACCCCTCAATCAGTTTTTGGAGGAAACAGGTATATAGCACCTCTCATTCAGTATTTGGCAGAAACAGGTGTATGGCACCCCTCAATCAGTATTTTGTGGAAGCAGGTGTATCGCAGCCCTCAATCACTATTTGGTGGAATAAGGTATAAAGCAATAGCACCCCTCAATCAGTATTTGGTGAAATAAGATATATAGCACCCCTCAATCAGTATTTGTCGGAAACTGGTATATAGCACCCCTCAATCAGAATTTAGCAGAAACATGTATATAGCACCCCTCAATTAGAATTTTGTTGAAGGTATATAGCACCCCTCAATCAGTATTTGGCAGAAACAGGTATTTGACATTCCTCAATCAGTGTTTTGTGGAAGCAGGTGTATCGCAGCCCTCAGTCAGTATTTGGTAGAAGTAGGTATATAGCAGTAGCATCTCTCAATCAGTATTTTGCGGAAGCAGGTATATAGCACTCATCAATCAGTATTTGGCGGAAACAGGTATATAGCACCCCTTAATCAGAATTTTGTGGAAGAAGGTATATCGCAGTCCTCAAGCAGTTTTTTGGGGGGCAACAGGTATATCACACCCGTTGCAATTAGTTACTCCAATAGCGTTTGTCCCTCTATCTAGCTGCTGTGTCTAGCAGAACCGCACACAACTACTTCACAATACAAATACACTAATAATATACTTTCTAACATATAAATTATATTAAAGTATATCACACCTATCGATAGCACACCTATACCAGTTCTTAAAAAGACTTTTGTGCCCCTATTAGTTAGCTTTTGGTGTCCCTAACTGTCCCTGCTCCAAAATGAAACCTCTCCCTACACTGGCAAAACACATCATTTAAAATGGCTACCAGATCGGGTTCTGTTATAGGGTTGGGGGTGTGTCCATGTGCTGAAACCTCTCAATTGGCTGTCCTGTCCCACCTGATGGATGTGTGATGGGTCAAAGTTCGGCGCTACGAAATAAAATATGGCCCGTGCGAATATTGCCATATGTTCGCATTTTTCAGCGTATCGCTATTGAGCAAAGTTCGCAGTGAAATGACCGCCAGGTGAACCGCAAGGCTATCTCTAATTGTAATATACAACGAGACTGTCTTTGACCTTCATTTGTGTCAGCGTATGTCTCTGCCATGTGTGGATATTAAACCCTTGGGGTACCTTGATTTGGAGCACCAGAGTGTATCTTAAAGGGCTTCTGTCACCCCACTAAACTCCATATTTTTTTTGTGTACTTATAATCCCTATCCTGCCATATTGCCATACATTATGTTATTAATAATTTTCGTTCAGTAGATTTAGCAAAAAACTTACTTTTATGATATGCTAATTACCTTTCTACCAGCAAGTAGGGCGTCTACTTGCTGGTAGCAGCCGCAGAAAACCGCCCCCTCCTTCTGTTGATTGACAGGGCCAGCAGTGATCTCCTCCTGTCAGCATTTAAAAAATCGCCCACCTGTGTTGATTCGGCACAGGCGCTCTGAGATAAGGAGGCTCGCCTCCTCAGTCACCGAAAGAGAAGACATCATCGGCGCAGGCGCACTGAGGGAGTGCTGAGGAGGCGAGCCTCCTTATCTCAGAGCGCCTGCGCCGAATCAACACAGGCGCGCGATTTTTGAAATGCTGACAGGGCTGGCCGGAGGAGGAGATCGCGGCTGGCCCTGTCAATCAACAGAAGGAGGGGGCGGTTTTCTGCGGCTGCTACCAGCAAGCAGACACCCTACTTGCTGGTAGAAAGGTAATTAGCATATCATAAAAGTAAGTTTTTTGCTAAATCTACTGAACGAAAATTACTAATAACATAATGTATGGCAATATGGCAGGATAGGGATTATAAGTACACAAAAAAAAAGTGGGGTGACAGAAGCCCTTTAAATGCTTCAAGTGGAAGCAGCTTCAACAGCAGATACCCTTTAAATGATAAATTTAGCGTTCTTACATCTAGCATCCAAACTCTAATGATCAGGAATTTTGTGTGATATGCACATTTTATGAAAATGTATCTTATGCTTAAAAATGTACGTGCTCTTCCTAAATAAATCTAGCCATAATGTTCTCTGTTTTGAGCGCAAAATAAGAAAGAATCTAGCAGTTTCTCATGAGAAAATTGTCTGTGTAAGCCAGATGCATATCCATAAGTGCATTTCTGTAATGAATGATATTTCATGCTAAGACTATGCAGAAGGGTTAGCAGAATTTGACAGGAAACAAATGAAATAGTTATTGTTCTTGTCGTCTTCATGTGTCTCTGCTATATTTTTGGGAAGAATTGTATGTCACCCTTTTATTATATGATAAGACCTCTTCCTTCTGAAAGCATTCCCGGACATGAATGTGAAGAAGAGATTTCATTTACAGGAATTTCATAAGTAAATCTCCTTCTTATCTCTTAAGAATGGGCTGTCTAAATGCAGGTTCATCACTGCCGCAATACGACCTTCTGATTATAGTGAATCCAGGCCCCGGCATGGCCGATAACTCTCCAGAATACGGCAGTGGAACGGTGGGATAAATAACTGCCTGTAATGTGCAACATTTTACTAATCCGAAAAAAAGGACAGATCCGTAATGTCGCTCTTGTTGCGGATTTTATATTTCTCTCCGCTCTGTAAAGTAATTGGGATATTCTGCTCATGATAGATGTGATGTTTATGTCTCCTTCTTATATGTGCACGCACAGCAGTGTGGTGGCAAACTGGCAGTGGTATGCTCAGGATAATGAAGAAAAATTAAGGTGTATTATACAATTAGTCATGTTGCACATGAAATTTTTATAGGCAGTGATATATGCACACAAAATAATTGTTGTACTTACATGACCAGGAATCTATTGTCATCCATCAGCCCTCTTCTGGAATTGGAAGACATTTAATAGAAATGCGATGCGTCTGCCAAACAATCATCAAGGTGGCAGAGAACTGTCAAGATTACTGTATGTCATAGCTTTAACACGCTGAAATTGATACAGTTGTCCAAATGTGAAGATTAGTGTGAGATACAGTGGCCTGTGGAGAACATTGCATGATCTGTGTTCAGCGCCTCCACTGGCTTTTGCCAGTGAGTACTGCAAAATCCATGACAGCTCTTGATCTACCACGTGAGCAGGATTGCCAACTGTCTGGAAATTTCACGACAGTCTTTAAAAATAAGCAAACTTTTTTAATCTGTCCGTGAAAAAAAATAGATATGTTTTGAGACTGGTGGTTCTTGACTAGATTATTTTGGTGGTAATTGCCATAATTTTACAACTCACAGTAAATGCTGGTAATGACTGAGTTCTGCTCAGCATATGGAGCTATAGACCTGTATTACTTATCATCTTTATTATTCATTATGGTTTTCCAGTTTGTTCGTAAAAGATAATGGCTGTCTATGATTTTGGGATATGTTGTCCAAAAAAAAAGAAACATTTTGGTTGGCAACCCTGCATGTGACATTCTGCTAATGGGACATTTGTCCTGCTCAAGACAGCATGGCCACTGCTTGACTCCTACCACTGGATCCCATTAGGAAGGCCCCCAGTATTTGTATTAGAGGCTTCCACTGCTTACCCAAAATCCAAAGAGATCGTAATGTTATATACCTATCCTGGACTATTGTTTCTTATAACTCTGCATTGTGCCGTTCCTTTGCTATTCTTCCTAGAATTGTATAAATAAATTTACATCTGGGTGGAACAATTTTCCTAATCATAAAGGTGTGTCCTACATGGTCTGGTACCATCAGTAATGACTGGCCAGTGTCAGGCTACATAGAGATACATCCCTTTGACAAGTAGAATGATAACACTAGCACCCATTTGTCAATTTCCTCTTAATTTCTAAGAGGAATAACAAATGAGAGTCACAAAGTAGTATCTGGCATAGCTAAATCACTATATTGAGATCTGATGGTTTTTTATCATAATTGACAGCCTTCTACTGGAAAAATACAGCTGCATGCAGTCATGTTTCTCCTAGAGAAAGCCGGTATTTATGCTAGAAACCTGATGGATCCCATTATGGTGGATGGGGATCCAGCAGTCTACGGTTATGCCAGATATGATAACTCAGGTAATCTGTTCCTCTGATGGAACAGACTGCCAGATTTACCAAAGATAATGTGAACAAAGCCCTACCAGACATGTCATAAGAGGTGGCAGTTCCTCGTTAAGGAGTCATACAGCTGGCCCATGACTCCCCATTCACGATTGAAGATCCCTTAGGTCTTTTTTCATTCATGTGTGCTAATATGCTAGTGTCAGATGTGTTTTTGATCTATTGGCCTATTTATTTGAAATTCATTAATACTATGATACTGTATTGTGGACAGAGGCATGCCAATATTACTTTATGGCACTGGTGGATAACTACTGTATACTGTTTATCCATTTCACAGACATTGGGGACATGGAATACAAAATCATTCATGCAATACTAAGTCGATCTATTTCAAGCTCGTTTGCTCGAATGAGTATTACACATTGCAATCTTTGCCAGAAATGTCTCCTTTGCATGCCTTCTCACACACAGCATCATGAGCGAAGATGAAGAGATTAAACTGTGGGTATTTGTAGGAAATGGGGAAGGCTGACACTACAGTACGGCACTATTATAGTTTGCAGTAAGATCAGTAGCATGGTTGACACTACTATAGGGACACTATAAGTGGTCTGGACATGCTGTTTAGCCAATACCAATATAAGCAAATACCAATGCATTTGTAGTATTAAAGGGTTTTCCAAGTGTTTTATATCGATGACTTGTTCTTAGAATAGATCATCAGTAGGTAAGCTGCTTGAAGAGGTTAAGGCACTCTGGTGCTCTTCCTAGGCAAGTAAAGTCACATCCTTTGGTCATCTGACTCAGTGGAGCTCAGTCCCATTCAAGCAGCTATCTACTGGATGGCCCTGTTCTTGGTAAGTTGCAAGGAGACAGCAGCCCTCACCGGTCTCTTCAAGCATCTGATCGGCAGGATTTCCGGGAGTTGGACCATCACTGATCAGGTACTGATGAACTATCCTGAGGATATTTCAGCAGTATAAAGCACTCAGAAAACCCCTTTAAGGGAGGTTTCTCACCAGTGCTAGGAATTCTGTTATAATATACATAAGGAATATATAACGGAATTTTAGGACGGAATGCAAAATGTACCCTTTAAGAGGTATTTCTGTCGACAGGACTTTTTTCCCCCGTCATGTATAACGGAACAAAACAAAACTGTTATTTGTGCCCATAGACATGTATTAGGACGGATCAAAACGGAATGCCTCTTAAAGGGTTCAGTTTCGCATTGCATCCTAAAATTCTGTTTTTTTCCGTTATAACTCTGTTATAACAGAACACTATAATAGATATCCTAACGCTGGTGAGAACCCGCCTTAAATAGTTTGCAGCACTATTTATGCTGTTTATGGTGCAACAGTTTGTGTACTAGTTTGTAGCTAGAAGATCCACATGTAATCTAATATATAGCATGCAAAAATGTAAGCCTTTTAATATTTTATTGGAAATTTTTAGCTTCTGCATTATGACTCAAAACTATGTAGGGGCAGAAAGAAAAGAACAAAAAAACATTCATTTCCACTAGCTGAAACTACACAGTATTAAAATAACACAGTCACACACCAGAAAAATTTGACCATATTTTATTGAATTTCATTTATATTAAATTAAAAATATATTTCTGACAGATTCATTTAACAAAAAATGCAGAACAGGTTTCAAATTGTTTAGCCGGGATGGTATGGTTGGCATGACAATGAAACAAAATGATGCTGGCAGGACTACTAGAAAGACTATAGCCTAATGTATGAGAATAGGGTAAAGCACAAATGCAGAATTTTCAGGGACCCGATCTGCTCACAGCATCTCTGCTCTTTCACAGATGGTTGAGAATCTGTTTGAAGTTACAGGGGTCACAGCCCGCTCAGCTAGAGCTTAAACATTATGCTATTAAGTAGCTGCAGTTCATCCCGTAATTGTATCCCATTATTTCACACAAATCCATGACCTAATGTCTTAACCTAAACTGCTTCTTATGCAATTTTTTTGTCTGTTGATAGTCTGTAACAATGTACTTGAGGCATTCACAAGGTTAATCTTCTACAGACCCTTGAGAACAGCCATTTCATAAAAGTGAGACTTCTCAGATCATAACCACCACCAAGCAATATGTGGATATAGCAGAGTTGACTTTCTCATTTTACGCTCTGGGGTTGTGCATATAGTATTTGTGCAACGTGATAGCTTTTCAGTCCTATCTCAAATCACGTATGGAATGAACTGTGCCAACTAACAAACTCTGCTCTACCTCTATTTACCTCAATTCTCACATCCGTAGTTCCCTTCTAGTAAAGAACACTGCTCTGACTATTGCAAGGAACAAATCTTGGAAATGATGGAGTGTGCTAGAAGAAAAGTAAAAGGAGAATACCAAATTTTAATGTTTTTTTTTTATATATATATATCATGAACAGGGAACCTTTATGCTGGTAGGTATAACCACTTTGAAGGAAGTTGAGTCATACTACGCAAATACTTCTTAATAATAAATGTTAAACCCCAAAATGGCCATCCCTTTGAATACATTTTAGGGTAATGAAATGAATACTAATATATATATATATATAGATAATGGCGGCACTGAGCAAACGGTATATATATTTTTTTGCGCGTGCTCTTTTGGTCAGAAAATTTAACTGGTCCTGTAACTTCAAACAGATTAATCACTATCATAATATAGTCAATGACTTAATGTGCTACCCTTACCCCTTGTGCTGTAGTACATCATACCAACAATGCATTGCTCAGGTAAGTTGACCTTGAATGTCCATTGATGAACCTAAAATGCAAAAATTTCTGCAATATTTCCTCATTTCGCCGCTGGCACCCCAATTCTGCTGGAAACTTTGTTATCATGCTTTTTAATAATTGGTACATTATGGCCTTATAGTTATAATACAATCCGCAATGTATGCAAATTAATGATAACCTCTTGGATGGTGGCATTCCTGGTAATAATCACACAGTTCAGGCTAAGTCTTGTCTACTGTGGCTTGATTGACATCCCATAGTGCATCCTACATCATTATAAGCCTTGCTGACTTTGTTGAGTTTGAGTTCATGGGCGTGCACAGTGCCATCTAGCAGGGGCACTAAGGGGCATCAGTATTGTAAGGTGGCACTAAGGGGACATTCTCATGATGGGACACTAAGAGGTTTGGGAGGGATTAGAGATGTGGCTTATTGTTAGGGAAAAAAAACTTGCCGCAGTGTGCTATACAACACCGATGTTATCTCCCTCTCGTTTTTTTTGTTTGTTTTTTTTGCGGCTTGGACCTTCACCTGATGGCAGACGCAGATAAATGGACCTTTACTAATAGTACTCTAGTACCCCTGCTCTATGGAATATCAATCAATCCACAAAGGGCATGGGAATGGCACTGCCCAGATGATTTGGAGGTGGTTAGCATACAGTGCAGAAATGACTATAGTCCTGTTTTACACACAATTCAATAACACAGTTTATCAAAAAGCAAGATGCTAGAGAAGTTAAAGAGCAGAATAACATGGTGGTGGTTTAGGGAAAGAAAACCTAGTGACCGATTCCCTTCAAAAGAAAAATCCAGTTAGAAGATCACATTAGTGAACTGTGAAATCTTGGCCTACTAATGATTTCTAGAATGAACCATGACACAATATTCTAAACAAGGGGTGCCCAACCTGCGGACCTCCAGTTGTTGCAAAACGACAACTCCCAGCATGCCTGGACAGCCTACAGCTATTGGGGCATGCTGGGTGTTGTAGTTTTGCAACAGCTATAGGGGTGCAGGTTGAGCTTCCCTGTTCTAAACAAAGAGCATTGAATTCAGCGGATGTGTGCTTAGAGGATTGTGTCAGAAGATCATTTTGACTTGGTTGTGCCTTTAAGCCAAACTGTGTATTGTTAACCTTCATTTGGAAAATTTCTTCTTTAGGAAAGACTACTAGTTGATCTAGTTGAAAAAATAATTCATGTAAATTTACATTGTATGCTGGTATGATTAGATTTCATTACAAAATGTTTGAAGATTTGTACAGTGATTTCTATTTATCACAAATGCTAATTTAGCTACGCAATTGTGGCCAATTCTTTATGGATGGTGAACATCAGATCAATGCATTGTGGAGTTGATAGGTAAAGGAGCACTGAGGTAAAAGAGCCAGAGCAGAAATCCCCCCAAAATGGTTCTTAGTTCACCTGATTTAAGGGTCTCTAGACAGGACACCCACCATAGCCCATGACAAATCTGTAGTGATTTTTTTAGCAGGCATCATTGGTACTTGGTGGTCAAATTGTTTGATCAAGAAATTAGTAGATTTCATACATTTAATTCCCAAGGACCCCCATCGCATATAAATAAAAAAAAAGTAGATAATCAGTGCGCAGCACTTGCGGCTGCCTTAAACAGCATTCATACAATATATTAGCAATGGATCAAATCACAAGTACAACATTAATCAAAAGTCTCTCACATAAAACTACAACATAAAGAATGAAAATTGAAGAAATAATACTATATTAAAAAGTTAAACAGAACCTTCATGTCTCTTCTTCTGTCAAGAGGATACTTTGACTAAATGCATAGCCCCTTGGCAGGGAACAGTCTTATATTGTAGAAATATACAAACCAAAGGGGATTTATGAGCAAAAGAACATAATCAAAGCAAGTGCAGGGATTAAGAAAGCCACGGCAACAAAATTACAAGTAATGTCAAAAAATGATACCAAGTTTGAGCAAAAAAAAAAGAAAAGTGAATATACAAGAATTTAAACCACCATCTGTACATAGCTATATACAGGTCAACTCAAAAGAGAGCAGCTACGTTCCAAAGGAAGATGTCTTGTGAATGAAGAAAGTGCCCACCCTTATGTACAAATTCAACTGGCTGTATCTCTGACAAGCTATAAAAATACTATTCACATTTTCTTAGTAACGTACAATTGTATATATTTTTTTGTATTAAGTTTTAAGGCAGCTGAATATGAGAGCAAAAGGTAATATTTATCCATTGAAAAGATGGTACAATGGTCCAATTGTAATAAACTCCTGTCCACTACTTAACTAAGGCCTATTAGGCTCCGTGTTAGGGAGCCATAGATGCTCTTACAAATTTACGAGAAAACCTCTGTATACCTCCATATGAAATTAGAGGCATGTGAAGGCAGAGTATAGGTTCATAAATTTCTATGTATTACAGAATTCTGGCCATGGGTATGAGCCATAAAATAGTTGATGACCACATTTTACAACCTTACCTACTATGCCTCTGCTATGGCTCTTGGAGGTGGTAGGGTTGGCACCAAACCAACTTTCCATCAAGCATGGCTCTTCTACCCTTAGCAAGCTTTTCTCTGAGATCTAAAGGACAGCGGCACAACCCATTCAGCTCTGCTCATTTTGTTACATACTGACTATGCTGCAGTTTGTGGTTCTTTAACAGACCAGTGCCAAGTTTTATCTTTCTCAGATATTGATTAATACCGAAAATGCATGTACAATAAGGGTTTGTCCTTATGTTGGGTTTAGTTGCAGATTTCAGCTTGGATTCTGCACTCTATTTGTGTAGGGTGCATCTTCCTCTGCACAAATAAGTACAGTTGCATGCTGCTTATTTCAAGCAGAAAAGCAGAGGATTAGCCCTATTGAATAACATTGCAGCACATTCACTGCGTATCCACTGCAGAAATCCAAGCTTAAGCCTGGGATTTATGTTGCAGATCTACATGTGGGATGTGCATTATGTGTGTGAACATACAACTAACTCCATTTTCGTCATGTATAACCATGTGTCCTGCCGTTGTTCACGAGACGTATAAACATTTATCTTACTGGTATTGGAAATCTACCCTGGATGGATTATATATACGGTAAGGAATATTATTATTATTTTTTACTGTTAATCGATAGTTACACGCTGTTAGTGCACTGTGGAAAAAATATGCTTTAAAGCTGATGCTTTCGGGCACATGGCTGGAGGCGTCTTAAAGAGACCAAGCAGAAAAAGATTAAAGTATACAGTGCCTTAAGTAAATGGCAATGGCTATAAAACCAAGATATTAAATTAATAAATCTTATTAAAGATTTCTTAAAGAAAAAATGGTGAGGAAATTGGAACAAGGGAAAATATAAAACAATGAAGCGTTTAAATTAAGATGATTAAAATCCAAAATCTCATTATGCGCCTCTTAAAACAGCAATGAAAAGAAGAAGTGATGTGTCTGAGTTTATGTATTAATTCCATACAGAAGAGAGAGTTCTGGAAATTTGGACACCAGCAGCTTCTCCTCTGCAGTATATTGGCATTAACGTTATCTCTGGGTATACTTACAGAAAATCAATCATTTTCTGAAGGCGCAGCTGTATGTACTTAATTTATGTACTCTATGAATAGTTATGATAATTAATCGGACCTAAGAGAGATATAAGCATTGCAAAAAAAAAAAATCGTTCCACATGCTAAAAGATCTATGCAATGTTCACCAGTGTTCCTAAGAACTAGCTTGGCAGAAATTTAGCAATTACTTGTTCATATTGTGCTAGGTTCTAAAATATATAAATATAACAAGATTTTGGCAATATGGGGCATGGCAAGAACATCAATGACTTGAAGATGCAGACTGGCATATCAAACTATAGGGGTACCCTATTTTAAGGAAGGAAGAGTAATGCATTCTGTCCTTAGCCTTGTTTGTAGCCATGACAGGGGATTTGTGTCTTGGCAATGAATTATAAAGGGACCATGCAAAACTACTGATGACACTAAGTAGGGTTCAGCCAGAACAGCACAATCATACATTTTATGGAGATTTTTTTTTAAAAATCAGGAGTAGTGTAAATATGAACTTTTATTCTGCTTGGTGCCCCACCTGCAAATGACCTAGAGGTGGTGCTTTTACTGTGAAGTGCTCTTTGCACTGACATCCTTACAGTTGTTCCGCTCTGCTGTGAATCACAGCTGGAATGGTCTCCTGGTTGGATACTAGAGCTGTCACTCAGAGCAGAAGGGAGGGCTGTTGGGCAGCTCAATGTAGAGAGCGTTCACAGTGAAGCTGCCTCCAGGGCATTTGTAGGAGCAGTGTCTGGCAAAATAAAAGTTCATATTCACAATACTCCTGATATTAAAAAAAAAAGCTCTGCAAAAGGTATGTTTGTCCTTTTCTGCCCAGCCCCTAACTAGTGCT
Source organism: Bufo bufo (assembly GCF_905171765.1). Classification (NCBI taxonomy): domain Eukaryota; kingdom Metazoa; phylum Chordata; class Amphibia; order Anura; family Bufonidae; genus Bufo; species Bufo bufo. The sequence goes on from NC_053395.1 coordinate 158,271,314, forward strand.
GTCACCAATTTTGCATGATAAAACTGCTGACAGACCCCCTTAAGGATAAATCATTTGCTTTCATATTTAGCTGCCATTACAATAGAGTTGCTCTGTTAATCCTCCACACAGAAGATTTTGCAATCATTTTGCATGGCAGAATCTTCTCTCAGTTGTGGGATAAAATAATCGACCCATTTTACAGCAGAAGTACTTAATGCTACATAATGTCATTACACGTTGAGGGCAGAAGGTAACTGCACTGCATAAAGACCTTCTGTGGTTAAGTTGCACACTGCACTTAACCACCCATACATTGTCCTCAAAGTTGGATATAGTGCACATACTTCTATGAAAGTCCACACCTTAAGAAAGTTACTTGATGGCCAAGATGAACACAGAGATTCAGTTCAACCTCTTAAAAACCTCACCAATTCCCCAAGTAATCTAGTAGTTGTGAATAAGACCTTTCTCATCAAAATGATAGTAAGTAGTTGGCAGTGTTAATGAAGAATTGTATGGCCAAAATATGGCAAAGGTGGAAACCATGATTTGGCACTAGATCATCTTGTATTTTTGCCAAAACTCTGAGATAGTCCAGATTCTCATACAAAGTGTCCTGAATGGTTTGACCATGGACTGTGCAATGCCATTATATGCTGCTATGTTCAACATATGAGTCCACCAAGCAACAATGCTGTAGAGACAAACTTGTTTCTAGCTGAGAAGCTAAATATCAAGGCCATTATCATTTTCCTTTGGGTGTTCTCCCACCGTAGTATGGTCATTGCTTTTAATTTATTTAAAATCCAGTGCTTATGTAACAAAATGTCAACAATGCATGAGATCCGTACTTCTCTCTTCTAAGCGTCATTGGTATTTGAAAAGTATCAATTACACACTATAGATGAGTTGTCCATAATATCTCATTATTCTTCATCTGTAGCATTTGGCAATTTCAATACAAACACTCCTCAGAGTTGCTATTCACATAGATCAGCTTATACACATTTGTAATTTCATAACTTCATCTATAATACTGTGGTGCTTTTAACTATTCCATGGACATGTGCTCGCTTTTCAGAACAAGTACCTACAGTAGATCTTACTGTGCATTCAGCAAACATTAAGAAGAAGAAAAGGAAGACAAATATCTAAAAAGCAATAATATATCTTTGCTTCTGAGCAAATATCCTTTCCAAATGAAAGGCTACATACAATATAGTGTGAGAAGAAATGAAAACATATAAATCCATCATAGAAGATTTGTTCTTGTTTGCAAGGTTTCCATAGCTCTTGTAAGGAATGAGATCAACCTGGAAGCAGCACGGCACCTAAGATCAGTCTACTAAACATCACAGGTCACTAAACCCCACAAATTAATTATTTGACAAGAAACCATGGTGTTGAAACAAGATTTGAAGACGAGCACTGACATATAACATTTATTGTAGATGTTCATCTCCTAAATCTGAAAACTCTAGCTGCGGGAAGACCATAAAGTGCTTTTATGTCTGTACCTTCCATCCTTGAACAGGAAATAGCATGACATTAGTAGTCAGCCCCACCCCTATAATGACCCCCTGCCAAAAAAAGGCTACGACTTTACTTTAGGTGCAATAGCATGTCTGCTATTTGAGAACTCTTAAATCCGAAACCTATTATTCATGACTCTAACCCTTTTATCATGTTCACTAGTATTCTGTCTAACCCGTTACAATATATATTATTCTATAGCTTATATTCATATGAATATCTAGTTAATTTCTTACAAACAATTACAAACAATATGTATAATATGAATTGGCTTTGACATTTTCAGAGTTTTTTGTGTACATCATTTGATTCTGCTGGTTGCCTCCATATTGCTTCATTCGAAATCCAAAAATAAAATGTGTAACAAAAAAACAAAATAAAACACACAACAGTCTTTAAAGGACAAAGAACATCTTAAGTGCAAACATGACTTTCTAGACTAAAGTCTGCTATTCCCTGCGGCATAAAATTTTCCTTACAGTCCATCTCTTAAGCTCCCCTCCAGCTAAGACACCACAGTCATCATTGTTGACCTCTCTTGCTTAATAGGTGGTTGACCAGACTACTTTAACTCAGTTACTTCAAGTCCTGAAATAAAACATATGGCTCCAAAATCTGGTAACATCACCTTTAGGCAAGTCACCAGATGGAAAAGTATGGAATATGCTCCCACATTTGTCTCAGTAATCCTTAAGCAAGCCTTCACTGGTCCTGGGTTTTTAAATGAATAGGTTTGTGTAGATTTGGATGCAAAATGCAAAGCAGGTACGAAGTTCTGGATTCATGGTAGTAATGCTATGATTTAGAGGGTTGAAAGAATATTATAAAAAATCCATGGTTATTATATATTTTTAACCAAAAGTGGCATGTCTCATAAGACGGTCATCAGTTGGACTTGATCACCCAACACATGTATTTTTGGCATTCATAGGACCATGACAGAGGACTTATACTGATACAGCTGATGATGTCTTGGGTTTATACTGTTGTGAAACTGAAAATCATACCAGTTAAGTCCCATTTTATCTTTCCAGTTGAATTCATAATTGGCAAATACGTCACCTTGTATGCTATAAAGCAACAGATCGTAATACGATCACCTTTTTACAATGTGACTAAAATTTGCTGCACTAATATATCATAGCTCAAACTATACTTTGCATATCAATTATTCTCATATAAAAAAAAAATACAAACCCTGTGATATGAAAACCTAACAAAAATAATAATAATAATAATAATATTCAAAGTTAGCAAAGAGAACCATGCCTCCTCAGCCCACAGTCAATGAGGTGCTCTGCAGAGGAAGACGCAATCAATTTCTCTAGTTTAACTGACTGGTAATTCACAGTATCAATGTAGTTACTGTAAAATATAGATTTTTTTCTTTTCAATTTGGTTCTTCTTGAAATACTGCTTTGAGTTAAAATATATATTACAATGTCTGCAAAATGGAAACATGAAATATGAGGTGATCAGTTGCTACAGCATCATAAGTTGTTCCATGGTTTCTACCAGTGTCTGGAAAGCTGATGAGAAATTGCCAATAATGAATGAGCTGCCGGTCAGGAACGGACATCATCAAGTGCTCTCTTTAATAAATAATAATAAACTAACCTATTTCATTCTTTTACCTTCTGATGGGAGAGATCTTACATGAGAGAGCACACCTGAGGAAGTAAGGTGGCTATTAAAGTAGGAGGGCTCAAGGACTCTATGGGATTTCATGGGTTTCTCCCAATATCAATAATACTGAAAGTTCTACACAACAGTGTTCCGGTGCCTGTAAGGTGGAGGGGGGAGGACAGTGCCTGGCTTCAGAGTGAACTCTGTCAGGTATTCTGGATTTTCTGCAACCACAGGCCTGATCCGTCCATTTTGCTTATAAAAATATTTTGTGCTGTACTCATGTAGATAATCTGGGTGTTGAATGGTGCTCCTGGGAGGCAAGCTATGGTTCCAGTACTCTGGGTTGTCAAATGCCTTTTTGGCTTTTTCTGGCACAGTTAGTCCATTGCTTTTCATGAATTCAACATTTTCCATAGGCTTGGCATAAGAATTAAAGTAAAGGTGCTCATTGACATATTCATCCTCTGATTTTGGTTGCCCATTGGGTCCATTGTGGTATTCAGGGTTATCAAGAGCTTGGAGATCACCATTTTTTCTTCTCGAGACAAAAGGATTCTCTTCCACAGGGTTTAAGTAGTCTAGAAAAGAAAAGTTGTTTTTGGACATTTTAAATGGCATGACTGATAATTAATTAAAGTAAGTATCTTATTTTAGTATATGCTAATGACTGACAGTAGACTAGAGTATGTGAACTTTCTGCCAGGAGAAATAGCTTCCATAGCAGCTGTAATGCTATAGATGCCAAGGCCATGTCTGAGAAACTTCAGTGGGTGAGGATTACAATAGTTATTTTTCTTCTACTACAGGCCCCTATCTGGTTAGATAAAAACCATGAATGGCTTTTAACAGCAGAGCATCATCTGTACCTTTTTGTTTGCTGCATTAAGGTTTTAGATGTACCAATAAAGTAGGTGATAGGGCAGACTCATTGCATAGTATACGAATATTATTCTGAGAAAAGATTTTTTCAGAAAATTGTTCCTTACTAGGTTCCTAAGACTAGTTGCACATTAGTGTTAAAATCTTCTGGCAGGCTGTTCCGGCACATGAACAGCCTGCCGGAGTTCACTGTATCCGGCATAGCTAGATATTGCCTTTCCCTGCCAGAGCCCATTGACTATCATGGGACCTGGCAGGGATCTGCCCTGTTTCTGGCATTAGTGGCAGGATTTGGATGGACAAAAAATGCTTGCAGAAAATCCAAACACTAATTCCTGAAACAGGCTGGATCCCCGCCGGGTACTATTATAGTCAATGGGCCTGGTGGTGCTCTGGCCCATTATGGATACAATGAACTCTGGAAGGCTGTTTCTCTGCCTGGAAAAGCCTGACATACGATTTTAAGGCTAGAACTAGTGCCACATGGTCAGCTCTCTTCAAGCAGTTTTGGAAATCATAACCAGGAGTGAATTGAAAATAGAGGAGATGTTATATTTGTCATGTTTCAGTCCTTTCATGATCCACTTCTGATTTTGGCTTCCAAAACTGGATGCAGAAACCTGAACATGTGGCCATACGCTAAATCTTTAAACAAGGACTACATTTTATGCTGATCTAAACTTACATAAGCCCCTTTAAGTAATATACTGTGAAGGTGACCACATTAGATTTTTGCTGGATCGGTTGACATTCCAATGTGTATAAAGGTGTCCTGACTCTCCCTGACTCTTTCCCAACAGCATGTTGCAATGAAGAAAGGTTGCCATAGTGAATTATGCATGCCAGATCATTTTATTCTGACTAGAGATAAGATACTGTCATAGGTGTAAGACTACTGCTAGACTACTCCCCATTGAAAATGGAAGAAGGGGGATCAGGAGGAATAGCTTTTTTTTGAACAAGCAGTAGCTATCCATTAGGTATCTGAAGTTCATGGCCAGCCTACTAATGATTAAGTACTAACATATTTGCAGATGTGGATGCCAACAGGTATACTGTATGCAATATTAAACATAAAAGGATAATGATTAAAACAATAATGCTGTTGACCAACCTGTCTTCGGTTTTTCTTTCAAGGGTGTCATGTAACCATCTTCTCCTACAACGCCCCTTGAGGTACGTTCCCGTACAAATGCAGTGGGGTCAGCACTGTATCTTTGTAGACTACTGTCCTCTGGAGCTCGTTCTGTATTCTGTTTGCGGAGAGTTCCATTGCAGCATGTATCTTCAAACACTTCAGAAGTTGCACCTTGGACTGTAGGAACTTCTGGTATGGGACAAGCAGGAGGCCTGTATGGCAGGGTCACTGATTCTTGTGTTGTGTAGCCTCCATCTCGATACACAAACTGATTCTGTCAAAGGTAAAAAAGGAGGAAAACTGTTTTTACCTGACTTTCCATGAAACATGAGACTGTGCTGATTTATCAGATGCATAAAATGTAAGTCTATTACACAGTCAGATTGGGTTCCTTGGAGCCACCAAAGAAATTGATTGTGTCCTCATGCAGAATACAATATGTACACATCAGCTTTTGATTGCATTGTACACTTTGTTGCTATAAGTGATCTAAAGCAGGGTTCCCCAACTCCAGGCCTCGGGGCCCACTTGCCGGTCAGGATTTAGGAGTATCCCACAGAATGTATACCTGTGGTAAATCCTGATGGATGGACACTAATTATATCAGCTGCCCAATACTAAGGAAACCCTGAAAACATGACCGGCAGGTGGGCCCTGAGGACTGGAGTTGAGGACCATTGATCTAAAGCATAAGAGATAGACCCTAGTGGCACGTGGTTGGTTCCAGCCCCCAATGAAAGAGCTTGAGTTGTCTTCTCCAGACCCTTGGGATTCTATCTCGTGTGAGAACCTATGGTGGGTCACCAGATAATCCTCTGGTTCTTTGTTAGGTGAGTTCTATCCTGGTGGGCTATATTGAGGTCACTTGGAATACTGTACACACTAACTGAAATTGGATCTATTCAGGATCTATTTTTCAAAGGAAATAGACTATTTGCAGTATCGTAGGTGGGCTTTTATTGCCAAAATGCAGGTTTCATGAGTTACTGTAGTCAGACTTGGCAGTAAAATAAAACACTTAAGAAAGCTACATTGTCTAAAAATGTCACTAAACAGACTTTGGAACTTTTTGTTTGCATGGCTGTAAATTTCAGTGTTCTACAATGGTACTGGGACTCATCCACAGTTCACAGACCTAAAAGCAAATTGGTACTCTTAAATTATCCATATTTCTCTACCAAGATTAGTAAAAACAAAGAAGAAATAAATTACCGACAATGCATTATACAGCATTGAATGGATTTGCATTTATGTGGAGGAGTTTCCCTTTAACCTTAGTCTGTAAGTGAATAGTTCCCAATCAAAGATCTTGTGGTATATACTATGAGGGAGATTTATCAAAACTGGTGTAAAACTGGCTTAGTTGCCCATAGCAACCAATCAGATTTCTCCTTTTATTTTCCAAAGAAACTGTGAAAAATGAAAGGTGGGATCTGGTTGCAACTAAGCCAGTTTTCCTTTACACCAGTCTTGATACATTTCCTTCTATGTCTTGTTGGTTTGACTGACTTTGATTACATTGATTGGCATTCTTTCTTGTAATCTTAGAATAGTTTTTGTATTCTTTGAATGGTATTGTAAGGAAACTGTGAAAACTGGATGCAGACACTGGGAAGGGAGCATTTATCATTTTCGTAATTTTTAAGACTGTCTTTCATTTTTGTTTGTGCATCAAACTTATGATTTGACGCACAGGAATGGTAATTTTTGCAGAGTTAAAAAGATGCATCAGGCATATGAAATTACGCCATGTGGGAGTCTGTTGTGGCGTTGCAACATCTTTGCACTAGACATATTAGACATTAAAATGTTCTTTAGAGCAAACATGATCTGAATTCCACATGATCTGAATTCCAAGTGGTGCAGGAGACCAAATGTCATTAAAAGAAGCATGCGCCAAAATATGCAACAAATTTCTGCCAGAAAACAGACATTCCACCTTTGATAAATGTTCTCCTAAGGCTGTGATGGCTAACCTCGGGCACTCCAGCTGTGGTGAAACTACGACTCCCAGCATGCTCCATTCATTTCTTTGGAGTTCTGAGAACAGCCAAGCAAGTGTTCATCTTGGGAGTTGTATTTTTACCACAGCTGGAGTGCCGGAGGTTAGCCATCACAGTCCTAAGGGCTCATGCACATGGCTGGACCACAATTTGCCCTAAGGCTGAGTTCACAGTTCAGTTTTTGGTCAGTTATTTCCATCAATTATTGTGAGCCAAAAACTGTACTGAAGCCTACTCAGAAATAAGATAGAATGGAAAGATCTGTACCTGTTCTGTGTTTTTGAGCCGCACCTGGTTTTGGCCCAAAATCACTAATTGAAATCTTTGACCAAATAACTCAAGTGTGAACATGCACAATACAGACACGGATGGCCTGCGGTCGTGTGCATAAGCCTTAACTCTTATAAACCATACATATTATTTATATACTAGCATCCTTTTATACTGCATATCACTGAGTTAATTATATGATGATATTTTTTAGTACAACACACTTTTCACTTTAAGTTGCCAAAACCTTATCAGCATCGTGATCAGAGATCCCTAGGTAAAGAAAGGATAAAGATGATCTGAAAAAGTGTCAGACTGGCCCACCAGAGTACCAGAGGATTATCCGGTGGGCTCAGGGTCTGATACAATAGTGAGACCCAAAGGTCTAGGAAAAAAATCATTTGGAGCTGCCTTTGGAGTCAATACCTTACCACTAGGGTCATTCTATTTCTCTTAATCAAAACATATTAGACCTTACTGAGGAGATGGGGTTTGGGTCCTGAGAATAATTTCCCCTGGTGGGCCCAAGGAACCCCAATCTGACTGATCTGGAATACCTTCTCTATTTATATCCTGACTCAAAATTGGGCCAGTAGGGAAACATCAAAGACAATACGGATCACAAGCAATCAAACCGTCTAAATGAGTTTGTTGCATATATCACTTGTCCATACATCATATCGCGCTTCACCCAAATAGTTGGTGCCACAGTGCAGAAAATCATATTTGTTTAAGCAGAACTGATTGCTGAACATCTGTAAAAAATGATTTTCTGCAATCATCTACCCATTGCAACTCATTCTCCTGTTTAGTACAAAGACTGTTTACTATTAGGGCTAATGCCGTGTGTGAAGGCACCCAGTACCTTTTTTATTTTTTTCAAATTGTGGCACATAAATCTTTCAGCATAAATAACATTATAACCTTACTCCCTGGGTCAGTACAATTCCAGTGATACCAGATACATATTTTTTTTGTTTTACTATTTTTGCAAAATAAAAACCTTTTTTTAAACAAAAAAAGAAAATGTTTTTGCATTGCAGTATCCTAAGACCCATAACATTTTTTTTTTAGGGCTTTATTTTTGCAGCAAGACTTGTATTTTTTCATTGGTATCATTTTGGGTTACATAATACTTTTTGATCGTTTTTTTATTTTATTTATTAACTTTTTTTTAAATAAGCAAAAATAAAAAATAAAGTCTGGGATTTACTTACTAACTGTGTAGGACACAGCAAAACCAAATATGAGGAGGGAAGCTTTTTTTGCAAGGGACTTTACAAGGTGATCTTTTCTTCTGTTCTATAATGCATTGTTCCGCTTTTGCGGTACAATGTATTATACTGACAGACACCAGTTGAGTCTTTTCTGGTGAGTTCTACCATTTTGTAGACTGTCTTTGGACATGTTTATGTTATCAAAGTATTTTTGTAGGTGAGGTCTCCAGAACTGAACACAGTTTTCCAGAGGTGTTCTTACTAGAAGGCTAAAAATCACAATTCCCTCCTTCCATTGGTAATACCACCAGCTATGTAGCCCAGCACCCTACTTGGTTTCCTTACTGCTTTCTTACTCTGTTGATTCATTTTGAAGTTGTCAGAAATCAGAACATCTAAATCCTTCCCTTCTGAAGTTCTGGCTAGCACAGACTTACAAATATGATACTTAAAATAAGTGCACAATATTACATTTGAAAACATTGAGCTGCAGTTTCCACTGTGTTGACCATTTATCCATTGCCTAAGTAGTGAGAAACTGTTGCATGAGTTTTATTTTTTTTAAATCATATTTGCAGTTTTAACTTGTAAACTATCAACAAGCAGCTATTGACAGTTCTGTTCCTATTATGTGTATTCCATGGACTTAAGTGCACAGGGGTGTACTGCTATGAATGCAATACCAGTACTGTAGCTACAGGAAGGGTAGTTTAGTGTAGATTTTGATATTTTCTTTTTATTTGAAGCTAAACCCAGAGTAAGAAATAAAGAAAAAATACAATTATATAAAGTGAACTTCTTTGAGGTAGCTGCTTTGAAACATGGTCTTTTTGGTGGTGGTCTTCTCAAAGAAGAGAGATTATTATAATAATAGCACGCAGTCAGCAAATTTAATTAAAATGAAAAACTGATGTAATCTTGACATGTATGAAGACATGTCTCTCATGTGTTTCTTTGACTTTACCATGTTTCAAAGACCAGGTCTAGTGTCTCTCAAAGAGAGAAATGCAGATCGGGAATGATAACAATGTACGACTGTAGATAGTAATAGACCATTATAATTCATATCTAACATGTCTAGATAAGGACTCTTATAACTTGGAGTATAGTGTTAGGAATATTTACTCCTTAGAAATTAGGTCAAAAAATGTAAAATTCTTGAATGAGGAGGGATTTTTGCCATCATAACAGAGATTGCAGGGTTAAAGACTACTGGGAGTTAACAGCTTTGTCTTGTAGAGGAGTAATTAGTGGATTTGCCACAGCTTTTGATGACTTGCTGACCTACAGCCTGGGCCCAGCATCAGAAAGCAAATGACTGATTGATTCAATTACCGTGCTGTCTTCCTATTCACCATCCCTTCTGTGATGGTGCTGGACACTCTCTATTAATGATGCTCCAGACTGTTCCTTCCAAGTCTCTTCTCATAATGAACTGTTTGATATCTACTGTTATTTGTTCTCTGTTTATGAGGATACACAAGTGTCAAGGTGTTATGGCCATAATGTGGATTTTTTTTTTACTAATTAATATTTCCAAAGGCTCTACAAAAGCTTCTGCTGTACCAGTTGTCTTCCTTACTGGATATTTTCTTTTGATACTTAAATATGCATTAGAAAATGCCTGCTTCTTTTATTTGAACCTTGAACCTTTTCACCGTGATTCTTAATGACTCAGCTACATCAGTCTGTCCAAGTCCATTTACTATTTCAGTTCACTGCATATTATAAATATAGTATTGTGAACTAGTAATAGAAATGCACTATATCCAACAGTAATCAGTAATTTTTTTGTTCCGTAATGGTCCTTTTTCCCATTCATTAATAGACTTCTACTTTCTCCTGTCACAGATAATATGTGACACATAAAAGTCAATGACAAAGACAGATTTGAAGCTCATACTGCATGGTAGTATAGTAGCAGTCTGCATAAAAAAGACAAAGAATTCTGCTGACTGCACCATTTGGTTGTCTTATTATATGGGGGAATGGAACTGCAAATTTTATAAATTAATACTTATTAGTCAGATGAAATTTATTTTAGGCAGCTGGACACGACAATAAAGAAAGATTAATATTTGATACTGAAAAGAGTTAGTATGAAATTTAGAAGGGGAAGGTTGACAAATGTAAGAATAGAGCCAAGAATATGAAATGGCCATTTGTAGTACAGATTTTTACGGTTATTATCAAATGTACCATCAGCATCCCAGTGCTGGTGTTGATCTGTAAAAGTCAGTGTGGGCTATAACAATTGCCTTTCTAAAATCCCTGCCAAACCTCTCTCATGCTATGAAGCTAAGTATGAAAATATATGGAAGGAGATGAAACGTAAGTGAAATGAGGAGTGAGGCATAACTTCATATCAATATCAGAAGGATCAGGGAGGGGAACCATTTATGCCAGTCATTTAGGCCAGTTTATACTAAGTATGACTGACAATGTGTTACATGGACATCGTATGTGAGACTAACCCAACACACCCCTACAAAAAAAAAAAGAGAAAACAACCAGAGGATAAGTCAGTTAAGACATTTACAGATCGAAGGCCAATGTGGAAATACTTACTCCTGACATATGGGTGTAGGCAGGAGGAGGGCTGTGTCCAATTTCACTCTGATAGGAAAGAAAATGGGATGACGGAAATAAGAATGGATAGAATTCATGAGCTGTATGAGCTAGTAAGAAAAACGCATGCAGCATGTGATGCCAACTCATAATTATGGGTGTATGTATACACTACAACATATTTAGATACTAAAGAACAGACTTCCTCGAATGAGGGTTCTAGAAAGCTGTGGTGTTTCTTGAAGTTTGAAACATCAAGATCTGACTCTTTAGCAATCAATGATTTTAGGGTGATCAAAGGTGCTTGGCATAGGGACAAGCAAAGCAATCAATGAATCACAGGAATGTTTTTTCTTTCCCAACACAGATCTTTTTTAAGGTACAGATAGGGGTTACTCCATGGTATGAAGATTGAGAATCCCTTCTATGGAGTCTTGACTGCAATGCTGATGGCAAATATCTCTTTCAATCTTACAAATTATGCCAAAAAAATGTATGTTTTACAGTTAACCAGATATCATAAAATATGTTTGCATTGTTCAATTTCATCTCATTAAAAAGTCTGAAAGATGGTCATTTTCGACCTTTAAATTTACCAACTCTTGGCCCATATGTGAAGGGGGGCCTTTTGCAAACAACCAAATAAGAAAATGTGGCTATTCGTATAGTAGTAAGCAATAGTGAGAAACTGGGTCCAAGACCAAGATGCTTGGACATGCTTTTTGGTAAATACAGGAATGGAGAAGGGTGTGTCTGGAAGAAACTATGGGTCATCAGCCTGAGTTTGTGGCATTAGTGCTGTTTCGTCACTACCTTTAGTTATGAAAGAAGTATTACAGTAGTCACAACTGGCTCTGAGTGAAACCTGCCCTTCATGGACACCACTGGATTTACAGTTCCGGACCCTGTTGCGAACTACTGCCTTGTTCATTAAACTCCACCCATCAAGTGGGCAACACATCATATGGTATCTGTCTGCGCTTACAAAATTATTTTTACTAATTCTAGAACCATTTGTAGTCTCTCTTTAGCCTCTTCCTTGGTACCTTCCTGTCAGCAAGACAGCAGAGACTAACTAAGGCCGCATTCACATATGCGCAGTGAACTCTGGCAGTCTGTTCCGGCGGAGGAACAGACTGCCAAAGTTCACTGTATCTGACGTATATGCCGGTGTTTGGCCGGACCAAAAATACTACACGCAGAGTTTCTTTTCAACTGAAAGCTGGTATGTATGCCAGAAAGAGGCCGAATCCCTGCCAGATCACATTACATTGAATGGGGATCTGGTGGTGCATGGTGGTATCTGGCTATGCCAGATACAGTGAACTCCAACAGTCTGTTCTTCTGCTGGAACAGACTGCCGGAGTTTACTGTGCATACGTGAATATGGCCCTACATTAATACAGATCATTTACGTATGAATATACACTATCTAATGTATTCACATGTAAATTTCCCCTTTAGCAGGCGATCTTCCCGCAAGACTGCCTTTAGGCTTGACCCTACTATACATTAATCTAGCATTGATCACAGAGCATCTACAGTATCCCTAACACCATCAGATGTCCAATGCAAACAATGGGAATCCTCCAGACGTAGAAGAAAACCTTTATCAAACATGTTTTCTATTGTTTTACATCATTTAAACTGCTAAACATTTACTGTGGAATATCAACAGCACAGAATTTATAGATCTTATTCAGCTCTATAATGCACTATAATATTCAGTTGCATCTGGCAGCTTAAAAAAAAAACTAAACTATGGGGTGATTCCCGCCATCTCCCGATTTCATGTGCTGAGAAGGTTTGAAGACAGTAAGTAACCTATAGAACCTGTATCAACTCATCCTACAGCAAACATGACAGTAATAGAGATTTCCCTTGGCTTGACATTAAGATCCTGAAGTACAGCTCCATTCAAACCTAATTTATTGCTATCTCGGCATGATGTTTTACATTCCATTTAATGCTTTCATGTCAAAATGCAGGCGTCCCATTCCAGTAGCTGGCAAATCAATATACAGGAAAGGCCACTCTTGGAATAAAAAATAAGTGCTATATAATATTGTGATGCACATGATGCACTGAATGCAGTAGTATTAAAGGGGTCTCCAACCCTTATAGCTTTTAATTATGGTCCTGAAAGTGATCAGCATAAGGGGAAAAAAATATCTACTCTCCTATTCACCGTCTTATCCCTACTGCTTCCAGTCTCTTGTGGTCCCAAATTGTGACACGCCATCCATTCACTGGCCTCAGCGTTGGCGTGTTTCCAAACAGAATGTGACTACTGAGGCCAGTGAATGGCTGCAGCGGTGCACGTGGTGACAGACGGGACGTCAAATAGCAGTGAGGATGAGATTCTTGGCACTGGAACAGAGCTGGTCATTGGCTTTTTTCCTTTATGTTAATCACTTTCAGGCCATAATGAAAACGGTTTTGGGGATCAGCCAACCCTTTTTTAGCTGTATAGGGTAACCCAAATTACCGCTAACCGCAAATGTTGTGGGAAATAAGAATCGGGCTGTTGGTTTTAAACATGCCTGATCCTTATCTTCTTAAGTGAGATTTTTTCTAAACTATTTATATGTTTTTTAATTTTAAAAGGTATAAACCAAACAGACCAGTGGATATGACCGATGGTAATAATCAGACTTGCAGGTCTGTACAAAAATAAAGTGCTTAGAATAATTAACAAACTATATAATAAAACAAAATTAACTATATGGCCATGGATATTGTTGTGAGAAGCTAAGCATTAGGAGCGGAATTCGGTCCGAAGTTTAGAAAAACTTTGATTTTCAACGAAGCCGATATTCCTCGTGCTTGCTGGTAAGATCACCCACAATGCTGTGCAGCCAGCCAATCCGCAGTAGTCATCCCTTGTGATGTAACAGCCCTATAATAGTCAGTGCACGCCATTTTTAAATGCCTGGCCGTCTTCATAAATTTACTGTCGATCGGGAAAGTGTTAACTTCCAAGCCATCACACTGAGATTGGGCCACCAAGTGGGAAGAATATGACTAGGCAGAGTGGCCTGGGTATACTTGATTTATAGCTATTCGTGACAAATTAATTCAGAATGAATCAACTTTCTTAGTGAATTTAGGTGAATAGGCCAATTCGGCAGAACTTCGCTCATCTCTAGCCACGAAGATAATGGGAGGCATTCTGATTATTCCAGGAGCCACTTAAACAAAGATATCTTTTTATCATTTACTGGAAGAGCGGCCTATTTTTCTTTCCCCATTGAGGACACACACATGCTTGGAATAACTGAGTTTACTCGCATATGGTGGATAGTCGGGAGAAATAGCTGTTAGCTTAACAACTGTTCTTCCCAGGGGCATATCTAAAGACCCATGGGACCTGGTGCAAGAGCTCAGCTTGGGGCCCCCTTCCCTCAGTTCTTAGTGGCCAGGGGCAGAGGAGCAGATTGCAAAAATTGAAATGGCACCCCCCCCTTGGCAAATTCTTAACCTAACCCTTTCCCTCCTGCCAGAGGTGTAACTTGACCCGCATGCACTTTCTATAATACAAATGGAAAAGGATAGTTATACAGTAGATGACCAAATTGTACAGAAACTGGAGTAAGGTCAAAAAATTATCTGTAGTTCACTAAATATGAATAAAACTTAACTTTTAATCATGAATAATAAAATAGATGGCCCTCATGATACACAATATATACTCAATTGGAAACTAAAGCAAGCAAAAACTTCTGTCAGAATAAGGCATCACAAAATAAATCAATAATTGGAAAAAAGATGCTTTAGAAGTAATAGTGATAATAGTGCATGGTGGCACTTGAAATAACACCAGTTGTCCTACCACTCAGTTGTACGTTTCCAGGACTACTGGATTCTCCCAATAGGCAAGATGAAGGTATCCAGAGGGAAAAGTTGCAGGCAGGACAAAAAGGGGACTGAAAGTCACTAATATAGCCCTATAATTGGGGTGCTACTCTGGCCCTAGTGACCTAACCACAGATCACCCGCCCTGACAAGGGCGACCCTGTACGGAACCTTTCCATAAATAAACTGGCCCTAGTTCGCCCTATAGTAGTTAGTCCCTACATGCATGTTTCGAAAAAAATCTCATATGGGGAAACATTAGAGGCGTTGTATCAAAAATGCAAGTAATTGATACTGCAAAAATACAGCCTACGATACGGCTAGGGTTCAAGTTGCACCAGTAGGTAGACGTGTGGCACAGTTCCAAAACGGGTGCTGGTAATGGGGGGGGGGGGGAGGCATTAGATGAAACCCCCACTCCTCAACAAATGGGCCTAGTTGTACCCACGGGCGGTGTTGTGGTTTCTATAATACCGTTATATTCTTATGAGGCACAAGGGTCTTTGGGCCCCATCAGGTTTCTGGGCTGGGTAGTGACTGCTAGCTCTGCACCCCCTATAGCTACATCCCTGTTTTTTCCAGTAGCTATATGGCCAGCCTAAGACTGCCCAGAAAATAGCATGGATAATATGATCTAGCCTTAGGATGTACCCAATGAAACAGTACAGGCCCACTATGTTAATGACTGAAGACAAAGGCTTCGAGGGCGATGAGTCTGTCATACATTTGGTTACATATGATGGGATGAAGTACAAGACGTTCTCTATACTGCGTTATGTCACTGTGATAAAGCATTACCCAAAGTAAAATAAAAAAGACTTCAAGCACAAAACCCTTTCAAGTGTGTCTTTCTACATCAAATTATTTTCCAGACAGAAGTGATGTTTGCTCAGCCTGAAATGTTTCTCATTTCCCTCAACACATATATGGTATTTGATAACAGCGAATGCCAATGAAATACCAGTAAAGCTTCCCTCGCTAGCACCCCAAGAGCAATGTACCTCCATAATATTGAAGTAAATAGCAGCACAGCCTTATTGACTACAGTTATTGCTAGATTCTTTTTTCCCAGCAATGTGATTTTTGTTATTGACCTTTAAGAGCTCCCGCATTTCATATTTTCCTCGTTCTCTTGTTGCTTTGCGTTTCAGGTGCCTTCATGACTTCAGACACCAAGGGAGAGAAGTGTCTGAGACAAAAGTAAAGGTAAATACACATCATTTTGGTAGATGCGGCTCTGTATTAGCAGGGAAATATTTCTGGTGACCATTACCCTTATTAGTTTGTCTTTCTTTGAATATATCAAACAGTGAGATAGATATATAAATAGATTATAGATAGATAGATAGATAGATGGATAGATACATAGATAATATGAGCGATAATATGAGATAGATAGATGGATAGATAGATAAAAAACAACACTGGGCAGCACAGCAGTTTCAATGCGTAGGTGTGGAGTGCCAGTGGTTGTGGGGGCGATCCACCTCCAAATAATCAATAAACTTAAGAAATTCCATGGCACATCCAGGACGTAAAATCAAAGTAGTTTCTTTTTATTCACTTAAAAGTGAATAAAAAGAAACTACTTTGATTTTACGTCCTGGATGTGCCGTGGAATTTCTTACGTTTATAGATAGATAGATAGATAGATAGATAGATAGATAGATAGACAGACAGATAGATAGATAGATAATAGATAGATAGATAATAGATAGATAATATGAGATAGACAGATAGATAGATAGATTAGGTAGCGCCTTCGATATATACAGTACAACCCTAAAGCTGGCATTTAAATTTTAGATAGCTATTAACCAAATACTGTTTTGGCAGCTATCCCTCCCCCCTCCCCCATATACATGCATGCTCAGCCGAGGAGAGAGGAGCAGCGGTGGATTGGCCATAGACCCTAAAGGGAAATTTCTTCTTGAGCCTATGCCCAGGGGCCACCTGAGCCCTCCTCACGGCCGCTGGCCAGGCACATAACAATCTGATGCTGAACATCAGGTACTTATACAACTGCCCTCCTAAATTCAACTGTATCGCTGCTCCACTATGTTATTGCTGGCTCCGCCTACTCCTCTGTTGTTCCTGCCTACTTGTGGCCTCTTTTGGTCCTATCTACTTGTGTTTCTCTGCCTTATGTCAATTTGGACCTGCCTACAACATGGGGTCCAGGGCCACTTTAAAGGGCTTCTGTCACCCCCAAAACCCTTTTTTTTTTGGGGGTTGTTAAAATCATTATTTAACGACTATTCCCTATATAGGGATCTTACCTTTTGTCTGTGGCTTCTTTTCATTAAAAAACGATCTTTTAAAATATGCTAATCACTTCACTACCAGCAAGTAGGGCGTCTAGTTGCTGGTAGCCACCGCAAAAAACCGCCCCCTCCTCTTGTTGATTGACAGGGCCAGCAGTGCTCTCCTCCTCCGGCTGGCCCTGTCAGCATTTCAAATCCCACGCCTGTCTTCATTCGGCGCAGGTGCTCTGAGAGAAGGACGCTCGCATCCTCAGCAGTCCCTCAGTGCGCCTGCGCCGATGACGTCTTCTCCTTCAGTGACGTCATCGGCGCAGGCGCACTGAGGGAGTCCTGAGGAGGAGAGCCTCCTTCTCTAAGAGCGCCTGCGCCGAATGAAGACAGGCGCGGGATTTGAAATGATGACAGGGCCAGCTGGAGGAGGAGAGCGCTGCTGGCCCTGTCAATCAACAAGAGGAGGGGGCATTTTTTTCCGGCGGCTACCAGCAAGTAGACGCCCTACTTGCTGGTAGTGAAGTGATTAGCATATTTTAAAAGATCGTTTTTTAATGAAAAGAAGCCACAGACAAAAGGTAAGATCCCTATATAGGGAATAGTCGTTAAATAATGATTTTAACAAGCCCCCCCCCCCCAAAAAAAAAGGGTTTTGGGGGTGACAGAAGCCCTTTAAGTTCCCAGTTTGCCCCTTGAGTGGAGTATGCTACTGAGAGATACCTGGGAGCAGCTTATCTTGCCTGAAAATAAGGATTGGCCATGTTGAAATCTAGAAGCCTGATCTTTCTCAAAACCTACAATCTGGAGACTGTCAGAACACCTACATATACACTAGATGATCAGCCACTCCTGCTGATATTGGTGGGTCTAACCAACATTGATTCATATGGCCAATACCATGGAAAACATAATGGATGCTCTAAATGAGGGAGATTGATATCTTTCCATAAGATAGAGACTAAGTATTATATATATATATAGATATATATATATAGATACAAGATAGATAGTAGATTAATACATATATAATATATAGCTGACAGGTGGAGAGATAGATAGATTGATAGATAGATAGATAGATACTGTAGATAGTCAACATTCATCCATATGGCCATCATCCTAGATGACATTATGGATGCCCTAAATGATGAAGATGGTATTTATCTTATGGAAAGGTAATACTGTTTTGCATATATAGATACATAGATAATTGATAGAATAGACAATAACTAGATGCATAAATGATAGATACATAGATAGATAGATAGATAGATAGATAATTAGATAGATATTAATCAGATCTGCTGGATTAATATAGACTATTGAATCTTTTCCCATAGCCGGCACACTTCCTATCTTTGTGTTATAATGTCTGTTATTTCTCAGTCATACACAGATTTCATATTCGTGGTTTTGAAGGATGGATGACGCTGCATTCCGTTTCCTGTACTGCAATGTGTGATGTGGTGTTGAGAAGAACGGGATGTCCTTGTGAACTTAATAATGGTTTTCTCACTTCTCTTGTCAGAACATGAGACTTGTACAGCGTATATTTGATTGTATAAATTCCTGCCAGGGCTACGACTGCGGTATTGGATGAAATCACACCGGGGGCACAGAGCGACATGTAGAAAATAAGACCTGTTACTGCGCTCAGATATCTAAAACACCAAGTAAGAAGTATGCATTCCTGTCACCGAATGCAATAAACAAGTGGCATTTACTCCTCCTGTCATTATTTGCTGTTTTTTAAGGAAATGGAATAGCATTGTGTGAGGAAAAACAGTGGTCCTCACTTATCAGCACTGCATCCATTGTCCATGCAGGACTTTCGTCTCCACTCAAAAATCATGTTCTGAGCGGACACCGAACGGACCCCATTATAGTCTATGGGGTCTTTAGGCTCTATTACGCTCAGTTAGGTGTCAGTTATCTGCAGAATCCGTCCTTTCCATTCTCCTGCTCCTCAACGGAGCTGGAGAACGGAAAGGAGAAACGGTGATGTGAACGAGGCCTTAGAAAATTGTATAACTTTTCATTATACAATAAATTACATATAAAATTATGATACCCATGTAGCATACAACTGGTTTAATAACATAAACATAACCACTATAGTTTTATAATTTACTCCGCATCAACATCATATTTAGAGATGAGCAAATCGAATTCACCGAAGGAGAAATTCGATTCGCCGCAAAGCCGAATTTCCTTGTGCCTCATGGTAGTGAATTGATTTAACCTGAAATAGTGTAAAAAAAAAAATCATACTTACCTCCTTCATTCCCTTGCGATGGGCCAGCCGCTGCCATCTTGATTCAAGATCTCGGCCGAAGTCCCGGTGCGTGGTGACGTATCCCGGCCGGCGAGATGACGTCATTTCAGGCCGCGCGAGACTTCGCCCCAGATCTTCAAGCAAGATGGCGGCGGCCATCCCGTCGTGAGCAAATCTAGGTGGTAAGTTTGATTAAATTAAAAAAAAATTATGTTAATTTTTCACTGTTTTTGCACTCAGATGCCGCGATCATGTATGACCACAGCATCTGAGGGGTACAATGATGGAGAGCGTCACAAAGCAAATTTTTTTGTAAAATTCGGCAAAGACAACGTAGACAACAGATACTTCCATGTAGAAAAAAAATCTTTATCACCCAAGATCTAGCAAGACATATTATTCAGGAAGTGAGACGTAAAAATTCCTCCAGCCGCTAAGCTACCTCCGCCTAAACATGGCACAATTTGATTTGGGACTGTGTGCGCTGGGGGCTACTTTCAGGTGTGCCCAGCTGCCTTTGTGTGACCCGTGTTATTGAGCACAGAGCTGATCTCTGCAGGATGATGACAGCATTCTCTGACAACAAACAGGGGCCTGTCTCTGGGGCTGCTCTTTCCAATCTGGTTTTGATCTCTTCTCTGATCAGTTGCAAATAGCAGCCAGTGCTTTTGAAATGGAGCTGGTGTTTGCTCGGGGAGGATGAGATTCGTATTTGTTTGCTTTGCCAAATCACTAGAGGGACATTTTAAGTTGTTCACTTCAAACGTGTCTTTTAAAGGCAAGAAAGCCCAGATATAAGGAGCACTAGAAATCCCTCTTCAGGTCAGAGCATTGATTTATCTAACATAGTCATTGGAAAACCATGAAAGTTACTGTTCTTCATCACATGTGTGATAATTCTTCATCATGTAATTTAAATCAGAGGGGAATAAGAGAGGAAGAGAGGACTGGGATTACATACATTGTGGCATGTTTTCAAAATAAGATTTTGCATCATTTTCTTCCAAAATACTTGTATGTTACTATTGTATCATTTAGTTATTACCGAACATTCCCGAGAATCAGAGATATCCTTTTTTAAGGTGTCATCAACCTCCAGCAGTGAATGTCAAGCATGTTCAAGGTACCCAGCATTTCAGGGACCTGGTCAAAATATTACCCTGCCTTTTATTATTCATTAATAAGTAATACAATCCGTCTGTTCTTTACTACTTATGAACTTCATAAAATGTTCTAATATTATTAGCCGCCAGTTTTATAAGCTGTTGGAGAACTGCCGGAAAAGCTGCATTATGTGGTCCACTTGATTTACCATTACAGTGCTTTGTTTCTCAGGTTCTGGCTAATAAACATGGAAAACAAAGCTGTGGTTAGCCTGCCAGAAGAACTCATAATTTATTTAAAGGGTTTCTGTCACCTGAAAAATGGGTATTAAGCTGGCTGACATTAGCGATGTGCTAATGTCAGCTGAACATAACTATATTAGTGCCATCTCACTGCCTGAAGCCTTTATTGAGAAAA
Organism: Bufo bufo; assembly: GCF_905171765.1. Taxonomy (NCBI): domain Eukaryota; kingdom Metazoa; phylum Chordata; class Amphibia; order Anura; family Bufonidae; genus Bufo; species Bufo bufo. The sequence goes on from NC_053395.1 coordinate 158,292,439, forward strand.
AACTAACTTGTATAATATGCTAATTAGCCTCTAGGAGCGGGGGGGGGGGGGGGAAGGGCGTTGCACCTGCTCCTAGAGGCTCCGTTTGCCCACCTCTTTTCACGTCCTTCTCTTGATTGACAGGGCCAGGCAGCGCTGCTCTCCTCCCGCCGGCCGTGTCTGCAGTGTAATTCTCGCGCTGTTAAGTATTCGGGGCAGGTGCAGTGAGGGAAGGACGCTCGGCGGCTGTTGACTTCCTCACTGTGCCTGTTTTCAAAATAATCTAGTTTTCCAAATAATTCTATAGGAATATCGTTTAGGCCTCATGGACACAGCATGATTGTGCTCGGCTCTGTTTATCCCTGTGATAGTACTTTCCATGTCTTAAAATCACCATCCTCATCAATTTCCAGATCCTAACTGCCTTGATTAGTGCCAGTTTTATGAGTAGTTGTTTATTAAGATATTATAGATTCTTACTATGTGTGGTAGCTATACTACACTGCTCAAAAAAATTAAGGGAACACTTAAACAACACAATGTAACTCCAAGTCAATCACACTTCTGTGAAATCAAACTGTCCACTTAGGAAGCAACACTGAGTGACAATCAATTTCACATGCTGTTGGGCAAATGGGATAGACAACAGGTGGAAATTATAGGCAATTAGCAAGACACCCCCAATAAAGAGTGGTTCTGCAGGTGGTTACTACAGACCACTTCTCAGTTCCTATGCTTCCTGGCTGATGTTTTGGTCACTTTTGAATGCTGGCGGTGCTTTCACTCTAGTGGTAGCATGAGACGGAGTCTACAACCCACACAAGTGGCTCAGGTAGTGCAGCTTATCCAGGATGGCACATCAATGCGAGCTGTGGCAAGAAGGCTTGCTGTGTCTGTCAGCGTAGTGTCCAGAGCATGTAGGCGCTACCAGGAGAGAGGCCAGTACATCAGGAGACATGGAGGAGGCCGTAGGAGGGCAACAACCCAGCAGCAGGACCGCTACCTTCGCCTTTGTGCAAGGAGGAACAGGAGGAGCACTGCCAGAGCCCTGCAAAATGACCTCCAGCAGGCCACAAATGTGCATGTGTCTGCTCAAACGGTCAGAAACAGACTCCATGAGGGTGATATGAGGGTCCGACGTCCACAGGTGGGGGTTGTGCTTACAGCCCAACACCGTGCAGCACGTTTGGCATTTGCCAGAGAACACCAAGATTGGCAAATTCGCCACTGGCGCCCTGTGCTCTTCACAGATGAAAGCAGGTTCACACTGAGCACATGTGACAGACGTGACAGAGTCTGGAGACGCCGTGGAGAATGTTCTGCTGCCTGCAACATCCTCCAGCATGACCGGTTTGGCATTGGGTCAGTAATGGTGTGGGGTAGCATTTCTTTGGAGGGCCACACAGCCCTCCATGTGCTCGCCAGAGGTAGCCTGATTGCCATTAGGTACCGAGATGAGATCCTCATAGTCTTCTATACAAACCTGTAACGGTCGCGTACACACACACACAGGGGGGAGGGAAGTGACCACTGCGCTCCACCCTTACCCCTGGCCCTGCCTACTTGCCTCGCGAGTCCTAATGACAGGGGACAACTGGACGACAATCCCTAACTTGGAGTAAGTGCAGGGATGACAGACAGACAAACAACAGGACGTGAACGGACCGAGTCAATACCAGGAAAGCTGCAAAGTACAAATGGAGCAAGCAGAGAATTGTCAGGAGAAGCTGGGGTCATAAATACCAGGAGAGCAGAGAAGTACAAGAGGAGTCCTTAGAGAGTAGTCAGGTGGGAGCCGAGGTCACAATACCAGGACGGAAGCGCAGTAGAGGAGGAGCAGGCAAAAGGATGGTCAGGGAACAGGATCAGGTAAGTATTCAGCAGTCCAACAAATAGCCAGGAACCTAGAAATTAACAGGCAACCTGTAGCCAGCAGGCTGCCTGTATTTATAGTGGGGAGTGAGGGTCATGTGACGTGGCCAGCGTCACATGACCGACAGACCAACCAGTCGAGCACCGAGTGATCAGCTCGGCGCTCAAGGCAGACTAGGAGCAGGGAGCCACCCAGCTAGTAAAGCCGCCCTGGGAATGAGGTCAAACACAGAACATCATTCCAAAAGCTAAGCAACAGTTCTGCGGGCAATGGGGGACCGAGTGCACCTTCGGAACCCCGTGACAGTACCCCCCCTTTTACGAGGGGCCACCGGACCCAAGACTTCAGGCGATGGCTTTTCAGGGTGTTCTAGATGAAATTTACGAACAAGTCTAGGAGCATGAACCTCCCTGGCAGGTACCCAAGATCTCTCTTCAGGTCCATACCCCTTCCAGTGAATCAGGTACTGCAAGGAATTACGCACCTTCCTGACATCCACTATTTTAGACACCACATACTCTACAGCATCATTAACAAGAACCGGCGGAGGCGAGGCTTTTGATGGTACTACCGGTTCAAAATATTTTTTAAGCAGAGATTTATGGAACACATTATGAATGTGGAATGACTTAGGCAGCTCCAACCTAAAAGATACCGGGTTAATCACTTCCGTGATCTTATATGGTCCAATAAAACGAGGAGCAAATTTTTTAGAAGTTACCTTGAGAGATAGATTCTTGGAGGACAACCATACTTTATCCCCAACCTGAAAGTTTACCCCCCTTGAACGTCTCCTATTGGCCTTGAGTTTTTGAGAACATTGAGCCTTTTCTAGGTTCGATTGAACCCGGGCCCAAACTGTGCACAGTTCGGTGGAGAGTTTATCAGCTTCAGGGTTAGAGGAGGAGACGGACAACCCAGAATGAAAACGGGGATGAAAACCATGGTTACAAAAGAAAGGGGAGACCCCAGCAGAAGAATTGACACGGTTATTCAAAGCAAATTCAGCCAACGGAAGGAATTTGACCCATAATTGCTGGTCATTAGCAACATACAACCTCAAGAATTGTTCCACAGACTGATTAAGGCGTTCAGTCTGCCCATTACTCTCAGGATGGTAGGCGGAAGAAAAAGACAATGAAATTTTACATCTTTGACAGAAGGCCCTCCAGAATTTGGACACAAACTGCACACCCCTGTCAGAAACAATATTTTCTGGGATGCCATGTAAACGAACAATCTCTCTCACAAAAATAGACGCCAGGGTTTTAGCATTCGGAAGTTTAGACAGGGGAATGAAATGAACCATCTTGCTAAACCTATCGACCACTACCCAAACCACAGTCTTACCCTCCGCCAGCGGTAGGTCAGTTATAAAGTCCATCGAGATATGGGACCAGGGTCTACTGGGAATGGGTAGGGGTCATAGGTTACCAGCAGGGAGAGTCCTAGGTGTCTTGGACCTGGCACAAACCTCACAGGCTGACACGTAGGACTTGACATTCCTAGTTAGAGTGGGCCACCAATAAGATCTAGAAACCAGATCCTTAGTGCCCTCAACACCCGGATGTCCACAAAAGGCAGAATCGTGACACTCACCCAACAGCTGGAGACGAAATTGTACGGGAACAAACAACTTATCTGTTGGGGTGGATACCGGTGCCAGATGTTGTTCAGACCTAATGCGAGCCGAGATATCCTGGGTAAGAGCTGCTAAGAAGATTTTTGCTGGTAGGATGGATTCAGGTGGTACCTCAGTAGGTTGAAAAGCCTGGAAGCTCCGAGATAATGCGTCCGCCTTCACATTTTTACTTCCCGGCCTGAACGTGATGGAAAAATCAAAACGAGTAAAAAACAGAGCCCATCTGGCTTGACGGGGATTCAACCTCTTAGCAGACTCGAGAAACATAAGGTTTTTATGGTCAGTGACAACAGTTACACAATGTCTTGCCCCCTCCAGGAAATGCCTCCACTCCTCAAATGCCCATTTAATGGCCAGCATCTCCCTATTCCCTATGTCGTAGTTTCTCTCCGTGGGAGAGAATTTCCTGGAGAAGAAGGCACATGGTCTCAGATTATTGAGGCTAGCAGGACCTTGTGAAAGGACTGCTCCTATGCCGTCCTCGGACGCATCCACCTCCACAATAAAAGGTTTCTCCTGATCAGGCTGGATCAGAATGGGAGCGCTACTAAATGCCTTTTTTAATTTTTCAAATGAAGAAATGGCCTCAGTAGACCAATTCTCCAAATCGGCCCCTTTCTTAGTAAGGTCGGTCAACGGTTTAGCAATTACGGAAAAATTCATAATAAATTTACGATAGTAATTGGCGAAACCTAAGAACCGTTGTAAGGCCTTTAAGGATGAAGGTCTTACCCATTCCTTAATTGCTAGTACCTTACCAGGATCCATCTTGAAGGCGTGAGGAGTGAGAACATGCCCTAGAAACAGAATCTCCTGTACACCAAAGACACATTTCTTTGTTTAGCGGATAGCTGATTCTCCCTCAACACCTCTAATACTTGTTTAACATGAGACACATGGGATTCGAAGTCAGGAGAGAATATCAAAATGTCGTCAAGATAGACAATAACAAATTTACCTAAGTACTCCCCAAGAATGTCATTCATGAAGTTTTGGAACACAGCTGGTGCATTGCTGAGTCCAAAAGGCATCACTTGATATTCAAAGTGTCCTACCGGAGTATTGAACGCCGTCTTCCATTCGTCTCCCTCCTTGATTCGGATTAGATTGTATGCCCCTTTCAGGTCAATTTTGGAAAACCAGGTTGCCCCCAGAACCTGGTTAAATAAATCCGGAATCAATGGGAGGGAGTATCTATTCTGGACAGTGATTTTATTTAATCTCCTGTAATCGATACATGGCCTAAGACCACCATCTTTTTTCTTAACGAAGAAAAACCCCGCCCCCATAGGAGAGACAGAAGGTCTAATATGCCCTTTACCAAGGCTCTCCTTAATATAATCTTTCATGGCCTTGCGTTCGGGCATAGAAAGATTATAAATTCGTCCTTTAGGAAACTTGGCCCCCTCTACTAGCTCTATGGTACAATCATAAGGTCTATGGGGGGGGTAGAACCTCCGGGGTTGGTGATGAGAATACATCAGAATATTCTCTAACAACAGAGGGTAAAGTATCAGACTTTACTGAGACCCCAGCCTGTACCACGGACAAGCACGAGTCACACTTAGGCCCCCATCTCACCAACTCCCCATTGGACCAATCTATAGTGGGGTTATGTAGTCGGAGCCAAGGCAACCCTAGTACCACCTCAGCAGGTAGGTTCTCCAGGACTAGAAGCGAACATCTCTCTGAGTGGCACACACCCATGGTTAGAGAAATCTCTGAGGTACATAAGCTCACCGTACCACCAATAAGAGGAGTAGCATCAATAGCCATGACATGGATAGGAGTTGGTAAGGCAAACATAGGAATACCCAATCTTACAGCATACTCAGAGCCAATAAAGCTAGCCGCTGAGCCAGAATCAATAAAGGCCTTACCCGGCCATTTATCTACTCCCAGAGAAATCGTAATGGGTACCGAAAGCTTACATTTAGAAAATTCAGGGTGTACCTGGTCTTTAGGTTGCCTTGTCTTAGGAGACTTGACAGAGAGGACCTTCTTAGGACACTGGTTGATCCAATGGTCAGGATCTCCACAGTAAAAGCATTCTCCACGTCTGCGGCGAAGATTCCCTCGGGTCATGCCAACCTGCATGGGTTCCTCGGTGGAGACCTCAGCATTGTCTCTGGGATAGGCCTCTGGCTGGACCACCATCTGGGAAGAGAACTGTTGTTCCTGTCGTCTCTCTCTAACCCGTCGGTCAAGTCGGACAACAAGGGTCATCATCTCTTCTAAGGTCTCTGGAAGTTGATAACTGACCAGAAGATCCTTTAATTTATCAGACAGACCTGACCTGAACTGACTCTTCAGGGCTGGTTCGTTCCATCCTGAGGGGACACACCACCTTCTGAATTGGGTGCAATAATCCTCCGCTGGTAAATTGCCCTGAACCAGTGCCTTTAGAGCCGTCTCGGCTACTAGAGCCCTGTCTGGTTCATCATAGAGGGTACCCAAGGCCTGAAAGAACCCCTCCACAGAATATAAACAACTGGTGCCAGCAGGTAAAGAGAACACCCAGTCCTGGGGATCACCCTGTAATCGGGAAATGATAATGCCCACGCGTTGACTCTCGGGGCCAGAGGACACGGGGCGCAAACGGAAGTAAAGTTTGCAACTCTCCTTAAAAGAGAGAAACTTCCTCCGGTCTCCAGAAAAGGGTTCTGGGAGCTTAATCTGAGGCTCAAAATGCGGACTGGAGGCCTGAGGAGTGGAAGAACCTTGCCCTAACTCAAAAGAACTGAGTTTTTCCCCTAACTCCTGCACCCTCTGCGTCAGATTAGAGACATGGTCAGTCAGGGTCACCAGAGGATTCATAATACAGTGGTTATTGGGCCTGTTAATCTGTAACGGTCGCGTACACACACACACAGGGGGGAGGGAAGTGACCACTGCGCTCCACCCTTACCCGTGGCCCTGCCTACTTGCCTCGCGAGTCCTAATGACAGGGGACAACTGGACGACAATCCCTAACTTGGAGTAAGTGCAGGGATGACAGACAGACAAACAACAGGACGTGAACGGACCGAGTCAATACCAGGAAAGCTGCAAAGTACAAATTGAGCAAGCAGAGAATTGTCAGGAGAAGCCGGGGTCATAAATACCAGGAGAGCAGAGAAGTACAAGAAGAGTCCTTAGAGAGTAGTCAGGTGGGAGCCGAGGTCACAATACCAGGACGGAAGCGCAGTAGAGGAGGAGCAGGCAAAAGGATGGTCAGGGAACAGGATCAGGTAAGTATTCAGCAGTCCAACAAATAGCCAGGAACCTAGAAATTAACAGGCAACCTGTAGCCAGCAGGCTGCCTGTATTTATAGTGGGGAGTGAGGGTCATGTGACGTGGCCAGCGTCACATGACCGACAGACCAACCAGTCGAGCACCGAGTGATCAGCTCGGCGCTCAAGGCAGACTAGGAGCAGGGAGCCACCCAGCTAGTAAAGCCGCCCTGGGAATGAGGTCAAACACAGAACATCATTCCAAAAGCTAAGCAACAGTTCTGCGGGCAATGGGGGACCGAGTGCACCTTCGGAACCCCGTGACAAAACCGTATTGAGCCCAAGAAAACACCCCCACCTCACCCAAAGTGATGGACTAGCATTTTTCTTGATACAGTGGGATGCGAAAGTTTGGGCAACCTTGTTAATCGTCATGATTTTCCTGTACACTGCGTGCAGAATTATTAGGCAAATGAGTATTTTGACCACATCATCCTCTTTATGCATGTTGTCTTACTCCAAGCTGTATAGGCTCGAAAGCCTACTACTAATTAAGCATATTAGGTGATGTGCATCTCTGTAATGAGAAGGGGTGTGGTCTAATGACATCAACAACCTATATCAGGTGTGCAGAATTATTAGGCAACTTCCTTTCCTTTGGCAAAATGGGTCAAAAGAAGGACTTGACAGGCTCAGAAAAGTCAAAAATAGTGAGATATCTTGCAGAGGGATGCAGCACTCCTAAAATTGCAAAGCTTCTGAAGCGTGATCATCGAACAATCAAGCGTTTCATTCAAAATAGTCAACAGGGTCGCAAGAAGCGTGTGGAAAAACCAAGGCGCAAAATAACTGGCCATGAATTGAGAAAAGTCAAGCGTGCAGCTGCCAAGATGCCACTTGCCACCAGTTTGGCCATATTTCAGAGCTGCAACATCACTGGAGTGCCCAAAAGCACAAGGTGTGCAATATTCAGAGACATGGCCAAGGTAAGAAAGGCTGAAAGACTACCACCACTGAACAAGACACACAAGCTGAAACGTCAAGACTGATTTTTCTAAGGTTTTATGGACTTATGAAATGAGAGTGAGTCTTGATGGGCCAGATGGATGGGCCTGTGGCTGGATTGGTAAAGGGCAGAGAGCTCCAGTCCGACTCAGACGCCAGCAAGGTGGAGGTGGAGTACTGGTTTGGGCTGGTATCATCAAAGATGAGCTTGTGGGGCCTTTTCGGGTTGAGGATGGAGTCAAGCTCAACTCCCAGTCCTACTGCCAGTTTCTGGAAGACACCTTCTTCAAGCAGTGGTACAGGAAGAAGTCTGCATCCTTCAAGAAAAACATGATTTTCATGCAGGACAATGCTCCATCACACGCGTCCAAGTACTCCGCAGCGTGGCTGGCAAGAAAGGGTATAAAAGAAGAAAATCTAATGACATGGCCTCCTTGTTCACCTGATCTGAACCCCATTGACAACCTGTGGTCCATCATCAAATGTGAGATTTACAAGGAGGGAAAACAGTACACCTCTCTGAACAGTGTCTGGGAAGCTGTGGTTGCTGCTGCCCGCAATGTTGATGGTGAACAGATCAAAACACTGACAGAATCCATGGATGGCAGGCTTTTGAGTGTCCTTGCAAAGAAAGGTGGCTATATTGGTCACTGATTTGTTTTTGTTTTGTTTTTGAATGTCAGAAATGTATATTTGTGAATGTTGAGATGTTATATTGGTTTCACTGGTAAAAATAAATAATTGAAATGGGTATATATTTGTTTTTTGTTAAGTTGCCTAATAATTATGCACAGTAATAGTCACCTGCACACACAGATATCCCCCTAAAATAGCTAAAACTAAAAACTACTTCCAAAAATATTCAGCTTAGATATTAATGAGTTTTTTGGGTTCATTGAGAACATGGTTGTTCAATAATAAAATTAATCCTCAAAAATACAACTTGCCTAATAATTCTGCACTCCCTGTATAAAACGTTGGTTGTTACGATAAAAAATGTCAGTTAAATATATCATATGGGAGACTTACACAGTGATATTTGACAAGTGAAATGAAGTTTATTGGATTTACAGAAAGTGTGCTATAATTGATTAAACAAAATTAGGCAGGTGCATAAATTTGGGCACCACAAAAAAGAAATGAAATCAATATTTAGTAGATCCTCCTTTTTCAGAAATTACAGCCTCTAAACACTTCCTGTAGGTTCCAATGAGAGTCTGGATTCTGGTTGAAGATATTTTGGACCATTCCTCTTTACAAAACATCTTTAGTTCATTCAGGTTTGATGGCTTCTGAGCATGGACAGCTCTCTTTAAGTCACACCACAGATTTTCAATTATATTCAGGTCTGGGGACTGAGATGGCCATTCCAGAACGTTGTACTTGTTCCTCTGCATAAATGCCTTAGTGGATTTTGAGCAGTGTTTAGGGTCGTTGTCTTGTTGAAAGATCCAGCCCCGGCGCAGCTTCAGCTTTGTCACTGATTCCTGGTCATTGGTCTCCAGAATCTGCTGATACTGAGTGGAATCCATGCGTCCCTCAACTTTGACAAGATTCCCAGTCCCTGCACTGGCCACACAGCCCCACAGCATGATGGAACCACCACCATATTTTACTGTAGGTAGCAGGTGTTTTTCTTGGAATGCTGTTTTCTTTTTCCTCCATGCATAACGCCCCTTGTTATGGCCAAATAACTCAATTTTAGTTTCATCAGTCCACAGCACCTTATTCCAAAATGAAGCTGGCTTGTCCAAATGTGCTTTAGCCCACCTCAAGCGGCACTTTTTGTGCTGTGGGCGGAGAAAAGGCTTCCTCTGCATCACTCTCGCATACAGCATCTCCTTGTGTAAAGTGCGCCGAAAGGTTAAACGATGCACAATGACTCCATCTGCAGCAAGATGATGTTGTAGGTCTTTGGTGCTGGTCTGTGGGTTGACTCTGACTGTTCTCACCATTCGTCGCTTCTGTCTATCCGAGATTTTTCTTGGTCTGCCACTTCGAGCCTTAACTTGAACTGAGCCTGTGGTCTTCCATTTCCTCAATATGTCCCTAACTGTGGAAACAGACAGCTGAAATCTCTGAGACAGCTTTCTGTATCCTTCCCCTAAACCATGATGGTGAACAATCTTTGTCTTCGGGTCATTTGAGAGTGGTTTTGAGACCCCCATGTTGCTACTCTTCAGAGAAAATTAAAAGAGGAGGGAAATTTACAATTGACCCCCTTAAATACTCTTTCTCATAATTGGATTCACCTGTGTATGTAGGTCAGGGGTCACTGAGATTACCAAGCCAATTTGAGTTCCAAAAATTAGTTCTAAAGGTTTTGAAATCAATAAAATGACAACAGTGCCCAAATTTATGCACCTGCCTAATTTTGTTTAAACAATTATAGCACACTTTCTGTAAATCCAATAAACTTCATTTCACTTCTCAAATATCACTGTGTGTGTCTCCTATATGATATATTTAACTGACATTTTTTATTGTAACAACCAACGATTTATACAGGAAAATCATGACTATTAACAAGGTTGCCCAAACTTTCGCACCCCACTGTATTTCTATGTGTATAAATCATGTTCCAGCTCAGTGTACAATGAAAGAAGGATCAGTTACGGGCTGAAGTACATCCAATTTGGCAGCTGTGCAATCTACTGTTACAAAATCTGACCTCACAAACACATTGGAAAAGTGTCACAAATGCAGAAAGAAGTAGAATAAACAGTCTGAAAGAGGGGTAGTGAGAGAGAAAAAAATGGTGTAGAAGCTGACAGTAGACTCTGTCACATCAGCTCTTCATCTTCTTGTACAAAGCGGCAATCAAGGCACATTCTATGCTTCCCAAAGATTATCACTGAGGGTAAAAGAAGGGGTTCCTTCTAGTTCATGCCGTGAATACGAGACACTGAAAACTAGAAATTCTTTCACTTTTTTAGTGCTGAATAGCAAGTTAATGATAATTTCTTTCTCTTTCCTGCTCCATGGTGCTGCCATCTGTAATTGAGCTTCTTGTCTGGTCTTTTTTGACTTCTGAATGGAGTTGATGAGGAGCGGCAATGTAGAGCGGTTCTGACTATGCAGGAAGAAACCTCACGAGTATTCACCCCCACACCCATGCCCAGCTGTGCTAAGATAATGCACATGCCAAGCAATGTATAATATATTAGATAAACACAGAATGGGTGCTATGGTGTCTATCACAGTTCTTTTAAGTGGTCTTCTGGGCAGATACCTACATTATAGTAATACATGTTTTGCTTCCTTTCAGTAGTGTGAACTGTAGTTGGTCTTTACCTCAATATTATTGTTTTTGACTTCCCTAACGGCTCCGTTCACTTTTCCATCATGATTCCACTGTTAAACGGAAAACCAATTGAGCCATTGATGGATCCCATTGATTTATAAAGCCTTGGTGTATATAATTTTTTAATTCTAAATTTAATTAAATTTTTTATATTGAGGAATTACACCAAGACAGGCAGGTGAATATTTTCGGTCATTTAGGGTCCATTCACACGTCTGTGTTTTACGGATCCGCAAAACACGGACACCGGCAATGTGCATTCCGCATTTTGTGGACCGCACATCGCGGGCACTAATAGAATATGCCTATTCTTGTCCGCAATTGCGGACAAGAATAGGGCATGTTCTATTTTTCTCGGGAACGGAAATGCGGACCCGGAAGTGCGGCCCCATAGAAATGAATGGGTCCGCAATTCCGTTCCGCAAAATGCGGAACAGAATTGCATACGTGTGAATGGACCCTTATTATTCAACCTTCTTCAAACCGTTTGCCTCTGTGACATGATTAGAGATTGTAATAGTATGACTAATCACTTTTGAGATATGGAATTAAGAAGCAGGACCTGGCAGACTTAAACTTCATATCCTCACTACCCCTATAATGAAAGCTACACAAAATGTATTTTGTACTGCTCTCACTAGCCTCTACCTAATGCTGTCAGCAGTTTAGCATGGTCATAACTACTAACAGATTCCCTTTCAGTATGTGTGTACAATCAGGATTTGTGCTTGGCCAAACTTCCATGAATTCTGAAGATAACCTGTAACTTTAATCCAGGTTTCTGCCATGGATTGGCACACTGATCTACAGGTGGATTATCTCTGCTATAATTCAATGGAGCGAATCTGCAATTTTTTTCCAGTGCAAAATTCATCTCCATGTGGATTCAGTAGCAGGTAGCCACCTCACCTGGTGGAGTAAGGGTCAGGGACCCCATTCTTTCAATAAGTGATAGCAGGTCAGGAGTATTCTGAAATATTTTGAAAAACAGCTATGTATATAGAGATACCATAATAATAATAACAACTCTAAATCAGCACACATTCAGTAAATTATTTAGAAAGCTATGAGATGTTACATAAAATTCTTTCTATCTACTCTAACTTGAAGTTACCACTTTTCTGCTATGAGCAGCCAGGCAGCTTCTGAGATGCTTTGACATTTTTCATGTGATAAAGCCTTTAGCACATTGTAATCAATTGTAAATGTTACTACTATTCTATCTTGCTTTATGTTACTACTCTGAAATAAAATGTATCCGTTTATAACATAGCAAGATAATGCATTTTCAGCACCTCGGCCAGCTCCCACAGAAGACAACTCAAATTCTGGCAATCCTTTTGGATTTGTCTTCCATGGGCTGTCAACAGAGTTAAGCTGGATTTGTTGGTTTTAGAGTTAAACACTTCATATGTATTTGTTAGTAATATTTCTAGATTTGACTTAAAGGGGTTATCCGAGTTAATAAAAAAGAAATAAAAAAAACACTTAAAATCCATCAGGATATACATATAATTTGGTTAAGCTTGATTTCATCAAGTTAAAACCCATATGTACACCTTTTCATGGTTCTGTCATTGCTTTGTTGTACATGCTGAAGTACATGCTGAGGGGGCGTATAACAACAAAGCCTGAGCTCTGCCTCATGAATATTTCTGGGCGTGAACAACCTGACCTTTCCTTCACCCTGCTCTGCACTTTGCATAAAAATAAATAAATACACACACAGGGCAGAAGATCTTCCTGTCACATTGCAGCTGCACAGTGTAAGTTATGTTATTTTACATACATTTCTTTCATGTTTGGTTTTGTTTCTAGTCTAAAAATTTTCTTTCTGTTATTACAGTATATCAAGGAGGACGTATTTGCACTAATTCCAAATTCCGTCACCATAGAAAATGAATGGGTCCGCACCCGTTCCGCAAAATTGCAGAACAAATGTGGACCCATTTGCGGATGTGTGAATGGAGCCTAAGGCTACTTTCACACTAGAGGCAGGATCGATCCAACTGTTCACCCTGTCGGATCCGGCCAGCCGCTATTTTGCCGTGCCGCTGGACTGCCGCTCTGTCCCCATTGACTATAAAGGGGCTGGTGGTGGAGCTATGGCGCAGCACGGCAGTGCACAGCGAGCGGCCACTTGACTAAAAGTCCTGGATTTTCGACTTTTTATGGTACTTTCACACAGCATTAGTGTGATCCGGCAGACAGTTCCATCGTCTGAGTTGCCCGCCGGATCCGCCAATCAGTGTGACAACTGACAGCATTTGTAGACGGATCCAGGTGCGGATCCGTCTAGAAATGCATTGCAATAACGGATCCGTCTATCCACTTGCCATGTCGATGGACGGATCCCTCTTGCAGTCTTTTTCACAGTTTTCATGTTCTGCGCATGCGCAGACCGGAAGGGCGGATCCGTCCTTCAGTTGTTTTGCAACGCCGGATCCACAAGGCAGCTCCGTCGTCGGAGCTGCGTGCCTGCTGGATGCGCCGATCAGTGTGACAAGTGACAGCATTTGTAGACTATCCAGGTGCGGATCCATCTAGAAATGCATTGCAATAACGGATCCGTCTATCCGCTTGTCATGCGGATGGACGGATCCCTCTTTCAGTCTTTTTCACAGTTTTCATGTTCTGTGCATGCGCAGACCGGAAGGACGGATCCGTCTATCCGCTTGCCATGTCGATGGACGGATCCCTCTTTCAGTCTTTTTCACATTTTTCATGTTCTGCGCATGCGCAGACCGGAAGGGCGGATCTGTCCTTCAGTTGTTTTGCAACGCCGGATCCGCAAGGCAGCTCCGTCGTCAGAGCTGCGTGCCTGCTGGATCCGCCGATCAGTGTGACAAGTGACAGCATTTGTAGACGGATCCAGGTGCGGATCCGTCTAGAAATGAATTGCAATAACGGATCCGTCCAGCGGCACCGTCAAATAGCGGCAGGGCAGATCCGACAGGGTGAACAGCCTGTCGGATACGTCCTGCCGCTAGTGTGAAAATATCATTAGCATTATCTGTATCTAAGCAATATCTATATTATTCAAATATATATTCAATATGGATATTGCTTAGATAAATCCATATATTGGTGGCAGATAAGGATTTTATATAGCTGAATAATGATGATGATGATCATAATAATGATGGCCAATAATTTATTTATATTTCCCAGGGGGTGTTGAATGTGTACTAGTGCATCTGGGGACCAGGGCTGTAATAACGATCCCCAGATGCAGAGGGGAACGTTTACAAACTGCCACCTCTAGCCCCAGTGAATGCAGGAGGGACAAACATACCCTGTGCTGCTGGAGATCACCTCGGCTCTATTTTGTACTGCACATGAGCGATCGCATAGCAGAGCCGAGGCAGTGACAAGAGCTGGAGGGGGAAGGGCACCAGAGGCTCTGACGTCTCGTTTACAGAGCCTGGCCACTCCCTCAAGCAGGGAAAAGGCTGTAAACGAAACGTCACCAGCAGAGCAGGCTTACTGACGTCAGGTGTAACATAACCCTGAACTGAACTGGCCAAACAGTGATAGATAGGTAATGAAAGTGATTTTAAGAATCTTTCACTGGTCTACAATAAATGCAATTAGAATAGATTTATTTAAGTCGGATAACCCCTTTAAGAGTCAATTTTAATTTATTTAAGTTATTTAAATGTATTTAAATTCAATTATTTTAGAAATATAGCTTATTCATTGTATAGTGAAACATTTTTAATATACTTTGCGCTTCCATTCCTCTCCAGTTTCAAGAATTTTATTTGCTTAATGATTCTTCTTCTAATTCCTGACCCGATAATGTCCATATCACACAAGTTGTTACACAGGCTAGTTAAAGAGGTTGTCTCACAATTGACATATATCATAGAATTTATCAACAGAAGCCCCCATTCCTACTCACTTCATGACCGCAGTGAAGAGGTGTCTGATTGGATGAGTGGTGCGCTACCGTTACATTCAAGATGTTTGTGTCTGACAGATAGCTGTCCTTACTGCTCCTCCGTACTGCAGGAGGGGGGCGAGGGGTTTTCAAAAACTCTGTTCCTGCTAATGTTGGGTAGTGGGGTTATCAGACATTTGTTAGACATTTATTATCTATTCAATGGATAGACAGTAAATATTGATTGTGGGACAACCCCTTTAATGAACGCTGTTTCTTTGCCTTTTAGACATATTCAAGGCATGTTTAAAGCCACTGGATGTCTTTATTCACTGACAGCAAGAGACCTTGAAAATACTAAAGTTTGCAGAATTGAAGCACAAAGTATATTAAAAAGCTTGATATACCCTTTAATTGCATATGAATTATTAAAGAGGTATTCTGGCTTTAATGATTGCATTTGTTTCTTTAGACAAAAGGCAGTTATACAATTTGCAAAAAAATATGTGTTTAAATATTTGCTCATAGACCCTTATTATATCTGCACAATAACCTGTCTAAAGAAAAAAAAGTATGGCCCATTTTAGTCCTGTAAAATACATCTGTAGGAGAGTTCATAAGGACTAAAGTGTTAGTTATGTGACCCTCAGGCTTGTCATGTGACCTCTGACATTCAGTTAAAGGGGTTGTCCCACAAAAAAATGTTCTACAATTTTCAAACCAGCACCTGGATCTGAATACTTTTGTAATTCCATATGATTAAAATTTAGCATAGCCACTGAATTATTCAATACAAAATGTATATGTATAGCACCACCTACTGTTTGTTTTTTTCTTATTTCTTTGTCCTGCTCACTGATAAGGCCGCACATGCTCAGTTTCATCCTTCATCTGCCTCCTGAGCTGTGATAGGGAGAAAGCTGCAGCAGAATGGACAGCTGTCACGATGGGGAGTGGGGGAAACTCCCCACCGTACAATGTCACCAGGTACTAGGCTGTAGGTAGGGAAAAGGGAGCTGGTCACCTCCTAAAGCTTCCCTAAAATTGCCCTAGACTCCTGGCTGTATGAGCCGCCTTCAAAGGTAAGGGGGCTCATACCCACGAACCTAAAGGTCTAGGAATCCCTGCATCGCCCTCAACATAGTGACAGGGCAGAGACCTCCTGTTCATCCATCACCACGGATAAAAGGCGTCTCCAGCGGCCCAGTAGCAGACAATGCAGGGAGAAAGACAATGCAGCAACTGCACGGCAGGTAAGAACACAATGTAACAACGGAACATCAAACACTTACCTGCCGCAGCAAAGATGGAATAACCACTCAACAACAACCTGGAACCCCATGCGGACACCGAAGGAAGGTGGCTCCAGGCAAGGCTGCTAATGCCTTTAGGTTCAGAAGACGAACAACGGAAATGTCTAGCAGACATGCTGGACACAACTTCAACAGACCAGACAACGCACAAGACATATCAACCAAATCCCAAGTCAAACCCACACCAAACATAGACACATAAGGATGGGTGGAGACATGGAGAAGACATAGGGACGACATTGCTAAAAGACCTTGGCTAAATAGATCCAATAGACCACACCCTGATCCACACCTAGTCAGAAAATTAACCCCACACTCACCAAACAGCAGGAAGAATCACCTAAGGGGAAGTGCACGTGCAAACCGAAAACTACTCGTTGCCCCCGGCAACCAGTCTGCACGGCAACCACGTCATGGTCAAACAATATGACCGTGACAACAGCCCCCTGAGCTGTCAGCTTGATATAAATCTATCAGAGCAATGAATGTGAATATCTCTGGATCCATGTGAGGTACAAGGTTCTCTGGTTCTAGCTTTGCTAGAAAGAGGTTGTCATATACTATATAATGTATGCTTTTCATTTTATACATTAGTCAAACGATAACCTCTTTAACTGTCCAGATATATAACAGGTGAAAAGCAGTTCACTGACATGGATAACATTTCTATACAGTATATACAGTATAAATGCCTTCAGTAGCATCTCATCACATCTGTTAGTGTCAGTGTAGAAGCAGACCTAACAATCTTCTCCCTGTCTCCCCTGCATGTGTTCTGTTTGTATTTTTTTTTACAGTTAACTTTATTAACAACATGACAACATCACCTAGAGAAAAGTAGCCATTTTACAGATCACCTGGAAACAGGAAGCCATGTAAACACACACATACAGTGAAGTAGCTGTTGCAGTAGTGTCACAGGGTGTTGCTTCGAAGTTCCTTCATACAGCATTCAAACGATCCAGATGGAGCTCAACACATCTCCCTGATCAGGCAATCCTCAAACATGGTCCCATGATCTTGCCTCAACTCAGATCCTGACCCTTCCAGTACAAACAGCAATTACCAACTACCACACCCAATCTCTCTGTATTCTCATCATTCCCCCCAACCCATTGGTAGGTAGGGGTGGGACCAACTACCAACCCCCAACCATCCAGCATCTCCTGAATGGTCTATGATCAGAAGGTGATGAAGTCCATGTTCTATTGCCTCCCCCACCACATTCCAACAGTATCTGTCTCTGGACAGTCTCTAAAATGTTGAAGTAAAGCCCCCCGCAACACATAACGATTTACAGCCCCTTCCCCCTGAATGTTTGTAGGATACATGACCCTAGTAAATGGGTCTGTAGGTCCATGACTGATAAGAGGAAGATGGAGGTTATGCTTTGTCACATCCTATTATGAGGAGAAGTAAGCTGGACATGAGGCCCTGTCACAACCAGCCACAATGGTTTCCACTAGTGTTGGATCATCCAAAGTGGAATTTGATCCGAAGTTTAGGAAAGATTTGACTTTGGGCAAAGCCAAATTTCCTCATGCTTCGTGGAAATGAATTGAATTTTTTCTAAAATGGCTGCTGCACATTGTGATGTAATGTAAGAAGCCCGGGAACACAATATGACCCAAAATGCTGTGCAGTCAGCCAATCAGCAGATAACTATCCCCTGTGATGTCACAGCCTTATAAAAAACCTCATCCCGCGCAGTTTCCGCCATTTCACTGTGATCTGAGCTTAGGGAAAGATGTGACAAGTGCTTATGTGCTAGGGATAGTGTTTCATAAACCTTTTAATTGTAGAACATTGGGCAGGGAGATTGTAGGGAGAGTTTTTAGACACTGTAGGAAGAGAGCATAGGGAGACTACAGGGACAGTGCAGGTTGAATATAATCGCCGTGTGCATCTTGCTGAACTGCTAACACAATCCCCGTTAATGAGTTAGTTTATATATAGAATTACTGTGCCTCAATGTTTACCCTTTCCTGAAGTGGTGATTTTCCATTTTTGCATTTTTGTTTTTTGCTCCCTGCCTTTCCTGATCTATAACTTTTTTTTTTATTCACATAGCTGTATGAAGGCTTGCTTTTTTCTGGACAAGTTGTACTTTCTAATGGCACTATTTAATATTACACAGGATGTAGTTGTGAGTGGGGAAAAAATCTTTATTTGTTTTGTTTTTGTATATGTATATTTGTATATTTGTTTTTGTTTTGTTAGAATATTCGCTATATTGCTATAACTTCGTTTTTTCAAATATTCGTAATATTCTAAAACAAGATTATATAGCAATATAGCGAATATTCAAAAAAAAACGAATATAGAGCAATTTAGCTAATATAGTGCTATAATCTTTTTTTTATAGTTGTAATTTTTTTACAATCTGAACTTCAGATGAAAAAAAAATTACAACTATTAGACAAAGAAGATTATAGCACTATATTAGCTAAATTGCTCTATATTCTTTTTTTTTTTTAGAATATTCGCTATATTGCTATATATTCTTGTTTTAGAATATTACGAATATTCGAAAAAACGAAGTTATAGCAATATAGCGAATATTCTAAAAAAAACAAAAACGAATATAGAGCAATTTAGCTAATATAGTGCTATAATCTTCTTTGTCTAATAGTTGTAATTTTTTTTTCATCTGAAGTTCAGATTGTAAAAGAATTACAACTATAAAAAAAAGATTATAGCACTATATTAGCTAAATTGCTCTATATTTGTTTTTTTCGAATATTTGCTATATTGCTATATAATCTTGTTTTAGAATATTACGAATATTCGAAAAAACGAAGTTATAGCAATATAGCGAATATTCTAAAAAAAACAAAAACGAATATAGAGCAATTTAGCTAATATAGTGCTATATTCTTCTTTGTCTAATAGTTGTAAGGTGAAAAATTCGCATTACTAAAATTCGCATTACGAAAATTCGCATATTGCACGATCATTACCTTGCCGATTTTTCAAGTAAAAAAATCGTAGAATATAACAAATATTCGAATTTGTGAATATTCAACGAAGATTCTACAAAATATTCGCGAAATATCGCAAATTCGAATATGACCCCTGCCGCTCATCACTAGTAATGAAGAAACAGCCAATTTTTTTCTATTATGCCATTCACTGTATGGGCTAACTTTTTATATTTTAATAGTATGGGTGTTTTTGCATGTGGTGATGCCCACAATGTTATTTTCTTCTTGTGTCACACCCCACAGATGCTGCGATCGGTGTTGATTGCGGCATCTGAAGGGTTAAATGACGGGGTTCTGTGGGATCGCTATTCCCTGTCATTGCGGCCGGGTGTCTGCTGTATCATACAGCTGGCACCATCACGTAGCTCGCACCATACATTCCATCAGCCACCGTGACGTATGGGTATACCTGATTTATAGTGATTTGTGACAAATTAATTAGTAACAAATCAAATTTCTTGATGAAGTTCAGTGAATCGGCTGAATCAGATTTTTCAAAACTTCGCTCATCTCTACTTTCCGCTATTAGTCCTATGTAGCTATCCTATGGAAGTGTCCTGTGTGCTGACCCTGAATGTAAGGGATTGTATGACTTGAAGAGTGTCGCATGACTGATTGCATGTTTTATTTAGGCCATGGATGCATTACACAGTCTGACTGATTCATGGGCTATACTATTCTACTGTGCAGATAGGGGTCAACAACCTGATATAAGAAATGTATGTAAGCTAAATTTTAAATGAATGTATATTTAAAATATGGATAATTTCAAATTCTATTAACAAATACATAAAAAACTGAATGCACCTTTAAAGTTGCAAAGCAGTTAGATGCCATAACTAAATTACCTAGAGAAAACACACAGTGCAAATCTGTACACAGAAGACAACTATTAAAGGCTTAGCTGAAAACTATTGAAAGTAATATGGACAACACAATTTCATAATGCTTTCATGTATTATCTTGAAGAGAACTTGACTGGTGGGCATAGATAAATTCCTCAAAAATATCAAAAAGAACTACAGTAGTAACATTATGTACAATGCCTACAGTGCAATCACTTACTCTGTTGGAGTCGATTCGTGTCCTAGAGGTGTAGATTGGAGGTGGGATATTAAAGGCTTGAGGGACAAGATACTCTTCAGCATCTATCATATCTTCTAAATCTTCATCATCAAGGAGATTTTGGAAGAACTTGCTGTGATTGGGGCTGGGAAGCTTCATGCGATCATCCCCCTAGGCAAGAAAAAGATGTGTTAATACTTAATATTAATTGAGATATCTATCTATCTATCTATCTACGTATCTATCTGTCTCTATTCATCTCATTTTCCATTATATCCTTATTAAAGAAGGCATTCCGTTCAACTCCATCAGAATGCACCAGAACACAAAGACAGAGAGCAGCTACAGGGACACATCTCAAGACAGTCCCTCCAACACTGCATCATTTGATTTATTCCAGGGACATAGTGACCGAATCAGAAAAGCTATGCATCAAATGAGACTATCCATATTACTGCTCCTCTTTGCTTTATCTCTGCTTTTCTCCCTGTCTACCCTTCTAACAGAATCAATTTCTGGATAGCGTTTGACAGGGTCTGGTGATTCCTTGTGTGAGTTTTTTGGACTGTTACAGCTTGACATGGTATAGGGAAGCAGCTGAGCAAATTCACCTTCAAACTTTGCACAGCTCAGAGGACAGGATTTTAGAAGCTCATTAGCAGGCCTTCTCAGACTTCATGGGATCTTGGAGGTTGAAAGAGAATCTTTTTTCTAAAAATTTTTTGTTTTAATTATATTTACATCTAGATATAGCCTACGGCAGGGAAGAGTTTTCAATGATTTCTTGAAATAAGTAAAGTCATGTTTTCTTAATGTCTACAATAGTAGGTTTTCTACCGCCTGCATTAATCCATTCCACTAATTACTTACCGACCGTACATCTTAAAAAAAGAGCTTCATCTTAAATGTAATGGGTTGCATTAAACTAAGGTTCCAAATGCAAATCGAATCCCACAAAGTGGAATTTGATCCGAATTTCAGGATAAATTCGATTCGCCTCAAAACCGAATTTCCTTGTGCTTCGTGTAAGTGAATCGATTTAACCTGAAATACAGGGTGGGCCATTTATATGGATACACCTTAATAAAATGGGAATGGTTGGTGATATTAACTTCCTGTTTGTGGCACATTAGTATATGTGAGGGGGGAAACTTTTCAAGATGGGTGGTGACCATGGCGGCCATTTTGAAGTCGGCCATTTTGATCCCAACTTTTGTTTTTTTCAGTAAGAAGAGGGTCATGTGACACATCAAACTTATTGGGAATTTCACAAGAAAAACAATGGTGTGCTTGGTTTTAACGTAACTTTATTCTTTCATGAGTTATTTACAAGTTTCTGACCACTTATAAAATGTGTTCAATGTGCTGCCCAATGTGTTGGATTGTCAATGCAACCCTCTTCTCCCACTCTTCACACACTGATAGCAACACCGCTGGAGAAATGCTAGCACAGGCTTCCAGTATCCGTAGTTTCAAGTGCTGCACATCTCGTATCTTCACAGCATAGACGATTGCCTTCAGATGATACGAGATGTGCAGCACCTGAAACTACGGATACTGGAAGCCTGTACTAGCATTTCTCCTATGGTGTTGCTATCAGTGTGTGAAGAGTGGGAGAAAAGGGTTGCATTGACAATCCAACACAATGGGCAGCACATTGAACACATTTTGTAAGTGGTCAGAAACTTGTAAATAACTCATGAAAGAATAAAGTTACGTTAAAACCAAGCACACCATTGTTTTTCTTGTGAAATTCCCAATAAGTTTGATGTGTCAAATGACCCTCTTCCTATTGAAAAAACAAAAGTTGGATTCAAAATGTCCGACTTCAAAATGGCTGCCATGGTCACCACCCATCTTGAAAAGTTTCCCCCCTCACATATACTAATGTGCCACAAACAGGAAGTTAATATCACCAACCATTCCCATTTTATTAAGGTGTATCCATATAAATGGCCCACCCTGTAGTCTAAAAAACTGATTCTTACCTCCTCCATTTGCTTGGGATGGGCTGCCAGCCACCATCTTAATTAAAGCTCTCGGGCAAAAACACGTGCGTGATGATGTAATTTCGCGCCACGTGAGATTTTGCTCTTGATCTTCAAGCACGATGGCGGCGGCCAGCCCATCGCGAGCAAATAGACGCGGTAACTTTGATTAAAAAAAGTTTTTTTTCATTTTACACTGTTTTTACACTCAGATGCTGCGATCATGTATGAACGGGGTACAATGACGGGGGGGGGGGGAGAATCAGCCTAATCAAACTTTTGAAAAATTCGCTCATGTCTAGTTACAAACTAAAGAGTGAAGAGTAAGTAAAGTCATGTTTTCTTAATGTCTACAATGGTAGGTTTTCTCCTGCGTGCAGTAATCCATTCCACTAATTCCTTCCCAACCCTACATCTTAAAAAAAGTCCTGCACCGTAAGGCCTCATGCACACGACCGTATTTTTTTGCGGTCCGCAAAACGGGGTTCCGTTTTCCCGTGATCCGTGACCGTTTTTTCGTCCGTGGGTCTTCCTTGATTTTTGGAGGATCCACGGTTTTGGTGTCCGCCTGGCCGTGCGGAGCCAAACGGATCCGTCCTGAATTACAATGCAAGTCAATGGGGACGGATCCGTTTGACGTTGACACAATATGGTGCCATTTCAAATGGATCCGTCCCCATTGACTTTCAATGTAAAGTCTGGAGTCCCTTTTATACCATCGGATCAGAGTTTTCTCCAATCCGATGGTATATTTTAACTTAAAGCGTCCCCATCACCATGGGAACGCCTCTATGTTAGAATATACTGTCGGATATGAGTTAGATCGTGAAACCTCATTTCCGACAGTATATTCTAACACAGAGGCGTTACCATGGTGATGGGGACGCTTCTAGTTAGAATATACTACAAACTGTGTACATGACTGCCCCCTGCTGCCTAGCAGCACCCGATCTCTTACAGGGGGCCGTGATCAGCACAATTAACCCCTTCAGGTGCGGCACCTGAAAGGGTTAATTGTACTATAGTATCATGGCAGACCCCCCCCCCTCCCCAGTTTGAATATCATTGGTGGCCAGTGCGGCCCCCCCCCTCTATTGTAATAATAGGTTGGTGGCCAGTGCGGCCCCCCCCTCCCTCTATTGTAATAATTTGTTGGTGGCACAGTGTGCGCCCCCCCCCTCCCTCCCTCCCTCTATTGTAATAAATCGTTGGTGGCACAGTGTGCGCCCCCCATCGGCCCCCCCTCCCTCTATAGCATTAACAACATTGGTGGCCAGTGTGCGGCCTCCCATCTCCCCCCCCCCGATCATTGGTGGCAGCGGGTTACTAGCAATAGTACAATAGTAAAAGATTCATACTTACCTGGGAGCTGCAATGTCTGTGTCCGGCCGGGAGCTCCTCCTACTGGTAAGTGACAGTTCATTTAGCAATGCGCCGCACAGACCTGTCACTTACCAGTAGGTGGAGCTCCCGGCCGGACACGAACATCGCAGCAGCAGCCAGCAGCAGGTAAGTATGAATCTTCTACTATTGTACTATTGCTAAGTAACCATGGCAACCAGGACTGTAGTAGCGTCCTGGTTGCCATGGTTACCGATCGGAGCCCCAGCGATTAAACTGGGACTCCGATCGGAACTCCGCTGCCACCAATGATGGGGGGGGAGATGGGAGGCCGCACACTGGCCACCAATGTTGTTAATGCTATAGAGGGAGGGGGGGCCGATGGGGGGCGCACACTGTGCCACCAACGAATTATTACAATAGAGGGAGGGAGGGGGGGGCGCACACTGTGCCACCAACGAATTATTACAATAGAGGGAGGGGGGGGCCGCAGTGGCCACCAACCTATTATTACAATAGAGGGGGGGGGGCCGCACTGGCCACCAATGATATTCAAACTGGGGAGGGGGGGGGTATGCCCCCTGCTGCCTGGCAGCCCTGATCTCTTACAGGGGGATATGATAGTACAATTAACCCTTTCAGGTGCCGCACCGGAAGGGGTTAATTGTGCTGATCACGGCCCCCTGTAAGAGATCGGGTGCTGCAGCAGGGGGCAGTCTTGTACACAGTTTGTAGTGTATTCTAACTAGAAGAGTCCCCATCACCATGGAAACGCTTCTGTGTTAGAATATACTGTCGGATCTGAGTTTTCACGAAGTGAAAACTTAGATCTGAAAAAGCTTTTATGCAGACGGATCTTTGGATCCGTCGGTATGAAAGTAACCTACGGCCACGGATGACGGACACGGATGCCAATCTTGTGTGCATCCGTGTTCTTTCACGGACCCATTGACTTGAATGGGTCCGTCAACCGTTGTCCGTCAAAAAAATAGGACAGGTCATATTTTTTTGACGGACAGGATACACAGGTCACTGTCTAGGCTGCAAAACGGTGCATTTTCCGATTTTTCCACGGACCCATTGAAAGTCAATGGGTCCGCGAAAAAAAACGGAAAACGGCACAACGGCCACGGATGCACACAACGGTCGTGTGCATGAAGCCTAAATGGAATGAGTTGCATAAAACAAAAGTTACAAACTAAATAGTGCTCTGAAATACAACATCTGAAAATAAAAGTCTTTAACTCCTCTTGTGTGAAGTCTTTGTTATTTTCTCTTTTGAATCATTTAAGTAGTAAAGTAGAATTAAAACTGCTAAAGCTCATACTACAGATGTAGCAAACCTTATTTCGGTACTGACCAGCCAATATGGGGCCTAATTTTTTTTAGTTTCTTCATTGTCGTATTTCCCTGTCAACAGAGCTGTATGGGGTCTAACTTTTTGATTCATAAATTGTGGTTTCTAATAAATCAATTTGGG
Organism: Bufo bufo; assembly: GCF_905171765.1. Taxonomy (NCBI): domain Eukaryota; kingdom Metazoa; phylum Chordata; class Amphibia; order Anura; family Bufonidae; genus Bufo; species Bufo bufo. The sequence continues at coordinate 158,317,509 of NC_053395.1, forward strand.
GGATAGAGTTGGCCTTGCAGTTCGCCCGGCGGTCGTTTTCGCAGCAAACTTTGCACGCTTGCGAACATATGGCGATGTTCGCATGCACCATATTCTTTTGCATTGCACCGAACTTTGACCCATGACTCATGCATCGCACATCGACACACCCCCACCCTATAACATAACCTGATCTGGCAACCATTTAAAATTCTGTGTTTTGCCAGTGTAGGGAGAGGTTGCTTTGTGGAGCAGGGACAGACTGTTAGGGACACCAAACGCTAGCTAATAGTGCCACAAAAGTCCTTTTAAGGAATGGAATAGGTGTGCTATCGATAGATGTGATATACTGAGGGGTGGGATATACTTATAATATACTTTCTAACATAGAAATTATATTATAGTGCATTTGTATTGTGCAGCAGTTGTGTGCGGTTCTGCTGCGATATACCTGCTTCCACTAAATATTGAATGACGCCTGTGATACACCTGCTTCCACAAAATACTGATTAAGAGGATTAATATACCTGCTGCCACCAAATATTGATTGAGGCCTGCGATATACCTGCTTCCACAAAATACTGATTAAGGGGTTTGATATAACAGCTACCAACCAAAGGTGCACTCAGAAAAAGAGGACTCACCCTATCCTCTTGATAGTAGGTATATATAACAAAAAGAATCTATTTACTATGGGATGAATATGTTTTTAAATATGAGCATTTTAAGCAAGATTTATACGCATTTAAGATTAGGAAGCCCAGACATAAGTGGAAGGACCAATTATCTACTCTAAATCCATTTTGGGTTTTGGAGTAGTCCATGTGCTATAAAAAAGAGGACTGTCTTAGGGGTCTGTTAGCTACTGAGGAAGGGGTGACCATATACCCTTAAACGCGTTTAGCCAGGATCCCAACACTACGACTACCTGATGTATGTGAACAGCCTGCCGTTTACACATAGAACGTCCACATCGCAAAAGGAAGTTTGAGCTATACAGCGTAAGACCAACAATACAAGTCTAACTGCGAGTGCCAAACAAACTACCAACGCGGGAGAAAGGGGACGAGTCACGCTCGCGATATTGGTCTGAACAACATAGGACCATCCAGCGGAGCAGTTGCGGTATACTCACCGATGCGGTAAGACCGCTCCAATATTTTCGGCAGACTTTAGCAAGGATTATAAGAAAATTTCTCCAGTGGGACGCCGCTGGTAATAATTTAGCGGGACGCCGCTACCTTTAAATACCTCCATGTGCGCACATATATAATCAGTTCAGTTCGACATACAGGACACTAGTTCATCAAGAGTTTGCATTGATAGTATTCCAGGATGTTGCGACAGTATCAGTTGCATCATTTTGTATCCATCTACTACATTGACATTATTTGTTGGGCCATTCATATATTTTGCACAGGGTCGTGCTTTTTAGGTATTATTTATTTGCGAATATTTAGATGATGTGTATGATTGTTGTTTAAGTGTTTATATGCTATAGTATGGGAAGAGGATATTTTAATAAATTTTTATTTTAATTAATTTATGTATCAATAAATTCATTGTGATCCAAATACCTAGAGCGTGCCCAGATTATTTTTGTTAGCTTCCACTAAATACTGATTGAGGCATGCAATATACCTACTTCCACAAATTGTCACGGATTAGAGTGTGGGTAACTCTAATCCGTGTGATGTTAACAAGTGGAAGCTGCTTGACCAGGACAACAGATTTAGGGAGCAGGTCACCTCCTATCGCATCCCTAATCTGACCATGACTCCTAGCTGTATGAGCCGACCTTGATGGTAGGAGGGCTCATACTCAGGAACCTCGCTTCCCTACTAGCCCTGGACGGATCCCTAAGCTGGATAAGACAACCTGTTCCTCCTGGATATGGACGAACAGGAGTCTAAACTGGCCAAGCTACTTGAAACGAGAAACATAAACAGCCTATGGATATGGCAGGAGATTGAAAAGCACTTCCACACCTACCTGCCACAGAAACACTGACTGGATCCCGTGCTAACAAGCTGATGTCCACACCCAAACATAAAAGGACACAGCACACAGACATAAACACACAGGAAGCCAGATCCATAGCTGCAATAATAACAGACACCACATAAACATAAAATAACATCAATACATAGGTTTATGACCACAAGGATGGCCCTCACTGGCAGATGGTATTAGAGACCAGGAGGATGCCTCCAGCTTACTACCAGGCTGGAGTACCCCTCAGCTTCAGGTCTCCACAGAGGCTTTATAGCCCTAAGTGGCCACACCCACACAGACACACACTGGAGAGGGAATTAACCCTTCCAACACCAACCAGGGAAGTGAAACCACTTAAAGGGGAATACACACACAATAAACACAATGGAGCTGTTACCGCCGGCAACGACATGCGTGGCAACCATGTCCCAGGGAACAGCCAGAAGGCCGAGACACTGCCACCACATGTACACAAATCCACACGTTGCCACGGACAACCGCAAGTGCAGGAAAGTCTCACAGTACACACATACAACAACCTCGTGCACAACAAACAGGGAAAGTGCACACAAATAAAGAGAGGTTGCCAGGTGCTACCGCATGCCCTTCACAGCAAGCTGCCTAGCAACAGCTCAGGCTGCTATACTGCGAACACAATCATGTTGCCAGCGGCAACCACATGTGAGGTAACATACCAACAATCCTCACCATGTGGTTGACAACAGACCAAACAGCAGGCAACTGCATGCGGGGGAGTCACGACCATGACCATGGTCGTGACACAAATACTCCTATTCTCTAGGGACTTTGGCACATGGTCATTTTTGAAAATGACAGGCAAAGGAAGAGGCAGGCAGGGGTGGTAGGGGTCGGGCAGGTGCACGAGGCTGGATCCTAAGTAGGAAGTTGGAGAAGGTGTGTGCAATTACGTCAAAGGACGCACCAGAGTTGGTTGAGTGGCTCACTCATCCTTCTGCTTCTGCACCCTCCTCATCCTCTGTATCTGCACCCTCCTCACTCTCTGCTGTGTGCACCCCAAAAGACACCACCAAAGACACCACCACCACTTTAGCTCCTCCACTCAATTCAGAGGAATTATTTTCCCATCCATTCCCAGACCTTACTGATGCGCAGCCATTCTTGGCATTGGATGAGGAAAAGGAGGTACCAACGGCCGCCACCCAGCGGTCTGACGACGTAACCCAGATCAGCCCACGGAGGGTGGTCTCCACTGTTGCTGCCTACTCCGAGATCTCTAATGTCAGTGGTGGTGAAGGTGACGATGATGATGTGTCGATGGATGTCACTTGGGTGCCCACAAGAGAGGAAGAGGAGGGGAGTTCAGAGGGAAAGACGGAGCAGCAGATAGGAAGGAGAAGGAGAAGAAGCAGGCAGAACTCGCATTGCACATGCACAGGAGGCAAAAAGCAGACTGCAAATGTATCTGGAGCGAGCCATCCACCATGCACGGTCACATCTTGCGCTCCCAGGACGCCAGCACATGGCTCCACAGTGTGGGCTTTTTTTTAGTGTTGCCATTTGCAGCCTGTGCTGTCAACGCATAAGTCGCAGTAAGCCCAACACTCACCTAGGGACGACCGCCTTAAGAAGGCACCTGGCCTCCCATCACTGAGCCCAGTGGGAGCAATGCCGCCAGAACCCACAAAGCCACACTCCTGGCACTCCACGTCCTGCATCTTCTCCTCTATCCTCTCATTTGTCCTCCACTCCACCTTCCACCGTGCCGTCGTCGTGTACATCTGGCAGAAGGCAGGCTTCCGTGGCCCAAATGTTCGAGTGTAAAAAGTTGATGACGCCGGATAATCCTCTTGCCCAACGGCTGACCGCTGGCTTGTCAGGAACTGCTAGCTTGCAAACTACTGCCATATAAACTGGTGGACTCTGAGGTCTTAAGAAAATTTGTGGCCATTGGCACACCGCAATGGAAAGTCCCTGGAATGAAATATTTGTCCCAGAAGGGCATCCCAGAGCTATATAGCCACGTTAAGTGGCAAGTGAATATATCTCCGGCACACAGTGTCGCTGCCAAGATACATCTGACCACAGACATGTGGTCTAGCAAACACATGCAGGAAAGGTACATAAATTTTACTGCCCACTGGGTGAACCTTCTGACGGCTGTCATGCATGTAACCCGTGGCACCCGTGTGGATTTGGTGTTTCCTCAACGGATTACATGCAGGCCTGCCTCTTCTTTTCCTCCTCCTACTCCATCCTCCGTCTCCTCCTCGGCTGACTCCTCCTTTTCCACTGCTACCGCCTCTTCCGCTGCAGCCCCCAAGCTCCCCAGAACCTATTCGATGTGCTAGGTGAGACATTGCCATGCTGTGCTGTGGCTGTTGTGCCTGGAAGCCAAGAGCCACACCGGTCCTGCACTGCATTCAGCTCTGCGGTCACAGGCCGATCAGTGGCTAACCCGGCTTAATTTGACAGTTGGTAAAGTGGTGTGCGACAACGGTGCCAATCTGCTGAGTGCACTGAAACAGGGCAAAATTATACACGTGCCGTGCATGGCACACATCCTTAACTTAGTCGTGCAGCGATTTATTGCCAAATACCCCGGGATCCAGGACATCTTGCGGCAATCTCTGGCCATTTTAGAAGATCTTACATGGCCCTGGCTCGCCTTGCTGACATTCAGCGGCGACACCACCTGCCCGTCAGACGTCTGATTTGTGACAGCCCGACGCACTGGAACTCCACCTTGTATATGCTTGATAGGCTGCTCCAGCAGCAATGTGCCGTTAACGTCTACCTGTTCGAACTCTGCAGCAGGACAGGTTCTGGGGAGCTTGGTTTCTATTCACCGCGCCAGTGGCTGCTCATGCGCAACGCATGCAGACTTCTGCTGCCATTTGATGAGATCACCAAACTTGTCAGTCGCAGCCAGGGCACCATCAGTTGAAAAATATAAATAAATCCTGGCAGTCGTATCTTCTTTTTCAATATATCTGTTTTATTCCATCCAAAGTCAAATGTTCCAACAACCAGGATTTCAGCGATATGCCTTCATCAACAGGTACCAGGTATCGCCGAAACGCGTCCTATTTTTATTTTTCAAGTGGAGGTTGCTCCTTCCCGTAGCCGACCAACTGGATTATTTATTAGGGCACCATCAGTGACATCGTACCTTATGCCTTCTTTATTAAGCATGCATTGCGTCGTGTCATTGATTAAGCCGTCGAGGAGCAGGAGCTGGAAGATGAGGAAGTCGCAATGCTGAATGAATTCCCAGGGGGGCTACTCCATCTGAGATAAGTCAGCAGGAGTGTGAAGAGGAGTCAGAGGAGGATGGTGGCTGGAGGAAGGAGGAGGAGCAAAAAGAGCATGCTTTGAGGGGGACTTTAAACTTATTCTGGGATCCCTGGTGTTGTCCGTGGCTGGGGGGAGGAGACGAAGGACGACATTTTCCTGGGCGATGAGCAGGAGCCAGGGCACTCCACTGCTTCCAATTTAGTGCAAATGGGGGCCTTCATGCTCCAGTGTTTGAAGAGGGACCCCCGTATAAAAAGCATAAAGGGAAAGGACCAGTACAGGGTGGCAACGTACTTAGACCCCCCGGTACAAACACAAAATGGCGGACATGCTACCAGCATCACAAAGGGCTGTCAGAATGTAGCATTTCCAGGCCTTGCTGCGAGAAATGCTGCATTCTGCTGTTGCGGGCGCTGGCAGAGGAATTTCCACCCACAGTGAAACAGGTGCAAGTACCAATCCTACCGCACCTGCAAGAAGAGGGCGGTTTGAAGATGTGTTGGTCACTTCAGATATGAGATCATTCTTGCATCCAACCCATCGACAGCCACCCTTCGAATCCAGCCTCAGGGAATGCCTAGACCGACAGGTGTCCGAATACATTGGGTTAACGGCCGATGTGGACGCTCTGAGAAGCGAGAAACCCCTGAACTACTGGGTGTTCAGGCTTGACCTGTGGCCAGAGCTGGCACAATTTGCCATGGAACTCTTGGCTTTCCCCTCGTAGAGTGTCCTGACCAAAAGGACATTCAGCGCAGCAGGGGAGATCGTGAACGATAAGCGCACTTGCCTAGCTCACGACAGTATGGACTACTTCACATTTCTAAAAATGAATAAGGCATGAATCTAGGATGAATTCAACACCTGTGACGACCACCTGTAATTGAATTTCCTCATGCCAGCCCATACATATCCGCCACGACCTAGAACAAAGAATGGTCCTTGTCTTATGTATATACAGCGACACAAAAGGCCTTTTCTGTCAGGTAAATGCCTAATTTTTGGGGTCTCTACTCCAGTGGTCTACAGTAAAAATTTTATCCAGTGACCTCGTAATGTACCTCCAGCCACAACATCACTTGATCTTTTCTGTCAGGTGAATGCCTAATTTTTGGGGCCTGTACTGGCCTACAATAAAATTGTTATCCACTGACCGTCTAATATACCTTCAGCCACATAATCACTTGTTCTTTTCTGTCAGGTGAATGCCAATTTTTTGGGGCCTATACTCCACTGGCCTACAGTAAAATTGTTTTTCAGTGACCACCTAATGTACATCCAGCCACATAATCACTTGTTCTTTTCTGTCAGGTGAATGCCTAATTTTTGGGGCCTGTACTCCACTGGGCTACAGTAAAATTGTTATTCGGTGACCGCCTAATGTACCGCTAGCCACATAATCACTTGTTCTTTTCTGTCAGGTGAATGCCTAATTTTTGTGGCCTGTACTGGCCTACAGTAAAATTGTTATCCACTAACTGTCTAATATACCTCCAACCAGGAAAGAAAATGTCATTGTCATTGATCACTTTGTCCAGTTGAAATCGGTGGGGAGACGGGCTGGATGTTTGAGACACCTTTGAAACTGATCGGCTGTGTAGCTACTCTAATCCAGGCTGATTAGCTCAAACACAACATGACAACACTTCACTTTACACATATGTTAGGAGGGAGGGGGAGTGTGAAGGATACTCTGCCCTGCTTGTGTTGGGGCTAGGAGGATGTCCATTGAGGCGGACATGGAAGAGGCATATAAGCGCCTGGTGTGAGAACCAAACACAAACATGGATGTGTCAATATAACCTGCCCTAGTTGCTCCAGTGCTGCCTCCCCACTGCTATGAAAGATATTGACCCAGTGGGCAATGAAAGACATGTACTGTCCTTGCCCATAATAGCTGCTCCAGGTTTCCATGGTAGTATCGTCCAGCGAGATTGTTATCCACTGACCGTCTGATATACCTCCAGCCACATAATCACTTTTCTGTCAGGTGAATGCCTAATTTTTGGGGCCTGTACTCCACTGGCCTACAGTAAAATTGTTATTCAGTGACTGCCTTATGTACCTCCAGCCACATAATCACTTGTTTTTTTTCTGTCAGGTGAATGCCTAATTTTTGGGGCCTATACTCCACTGGCCTGCAGAAAAATTGTTGTTCAGTGACCGCCTAATGTACCGCTAGCCACATAATCACTTGTTCTTCTGGCCTGTACTAGCCTACAGTAAAATTGTTATCCACTGACCGTCTAATATACCTCCAGCTACATAATCACTTGTTCTTTTCTGTCAGGTGAATGCCTAATTTTTGGGGCCTGTACTCCACTGGCCTACAGTAAAATTGTTATTCAGTGACTGCCTTATGTACCTCCAGCCACATAATCACTTGTTTTTTTCTGTCAGGTGAATGCCTAATTTTTGGGGCCTATACTCCACTGGCCTGCAGAAAAATTGTTGTTCAGTGACCGCCTAATGTACCGCTAGCCACATAATCACTTGTTCTTCTGGCCTGTACTGGCCTACAGTAAAATTGTTATCCACTGACCGTCTAATATACCTCCAGCTACATAATCACTTGTTCTTTTCTGTCAGGTAAAAGCCAAATTTTTGGGTCTGTACTGGCCTACAGTAAATTTTTTATTCAGTGACTGCCTTATGTACCTCCAGCCACATAATAACTTGTTCTTTTCTGTCAGGTGAATACCTAATTTTTGAGGCCTGTACTGGCCTACAGTAAAATTGTTATCCACTGACTGTCTAATATACCTCCAGCCACATAATCACCTGTTCTTTTCTGTTCTTTTCTGTCTAATTTTTGGGACCTGTACTCCACTGGCCTACAGTAAAATTGTTATTCAGTGACCCATTAATTTCAATGGGTCTGTGTAGATCAGCATTTTTTTTTCACACATCAGTTCTGTGTTGCGTGAGAATCTCAGCATGTTCTATAGTCTAAATTTTTCATGCACCCCTGGCCCCATAGTTAATAGGGCTTTAGTGAAAAATGCATTGCATCCGTATGTAATCCAGATGCAGTCCGGATGCAATACGTTTTTCACTGATTGTTGCTAGGAGATGTTTGTAGACCTTCAGTTTTTTTTTTCACATGCTTGAAGAATGTATAAAAAACTTAACAACTGAACGCAATCGCAGACAAAACTGACTGAACTTGCTTGTAAAATGGTGCGAGTTTCACTGAACGCACCCTGAACGCATCAAGAGCCAATCCGTATTGTTTGTGTGAAAGAGTCCTAAAAGTTTGTATGGATGCGGTGATACCTTGTAGTTTTGTTTTTACTTTTGCAAGCAGTTTTTCTCAAAAGTGTTGCAAGACAAAAGCATTGGCGTGTGCAAGATCTACAGGATTAAATTAAACCATGGGCATTCAAAGACCAACAGACACCAAGGCTCTATTGCTGCACATGAAATAGCATCACTAGATCCTGTTGAAAAATAGAAGTGGCCTCAAGGTAGAACAATAAGGGTGTCCCTCTTCTACTGGACAAAGTGATCAGCGACAATGGCAATGACATTGTGGCCATGCTGCATTTTGGGGTAAGTAACACATCCTGCCTTCATGGCACACAATAAATTTAGTGGTGCAATGCTTTATTAAAAAGTACTGTAGCTTGCAGAGGGTTCTGGCCAGGTCCAGGTGACTGTCCTTGCATTTCAGTCATTCTTATGCGGCAAGGAACTTCCTCTAGGATTTGCAGTGACAGAACGGTGTCCCATTGATCCGCAATGTTCCAACTCGCCGGAACTTCACCTTGCATATGTTAAATCGTCTGTACGAGCAGCGTAAAGCAGTAAATGATTTTGTCATGTACCAGACCAATTCAGCTAGAAGAATGTGTTGTTTTGAGGACAGGCAGTGTCAGCTCATCAGAGATGCGTGTCGATTACTCAGTGTCACAGGGCGCCGGCTTCGCGCTCATTCCTTTCTGTGCCACCGGAGCCCTGTGATAAGTTCGGAGCGAGGACGTGCGCTGCGTCCTCATCTCCAGAGCAACGGGGGGCGGAGAGGACCTAGCCGCGCACGCCTCCTTAGCTTGGCCGGCGTTCTCCGCTCCCATGGTTACTGTGAGGAGTCTGAGCGCGGAACTGGGCACTCGGCGCTCATCAGTATGCAGGCCACGTCACATGACTCCTTCTCTCCCCTATTTAACAGGCAGCCTGCTGGCCACAGGTTGCCTGTGATTAAGGTCCTATACCTGTGTATATTCCTCTTTGACATTGCTGCTTGGTATTTGTATTTCGGCTCGCTTTTTGACTTCGTCCCTCACTTGCTCCTTTTGTCCGGTCGCATCTCCTGGTATAAGACTTCTGCTTGACCTTTGACTTGTCCTCGCTTGCTCCCTGTGTCTTACTTGCTTCTCCTGGTATTTACTCCCGGTATGTACATTGACGCTGCTTCTGCTTGTTCCCTGGTACCGCCTTGACCTCCTGGTTTTGACCTTGTTAGTTTGACCTCTCTGTGTTTGTCTGTTTTGTTTGTCTTTCCCGCACTTTCTCAGGTTAGGGTTCGCCGTCCAGTTGCGCTCCGTTACCTAGGACGGGTAATTGCAAGTAGGCAGGGACAGAGGTGTGGGTGGAGTCAGTTTGCACTTTCCCCACCCCCTACTCGTGACACTCAGGCCCTTCGAAGAGGCAACCAGATTTGTCAGTAGGGAGAACTGCTATATCAACAATGTCATCCCCCTAAGATTTATCTTACAGCAGACGCTCATTTCGATACAACAAGGGATGGCAGAAGAAGAACAGCTTGCTCATCTTGCTGGCTGCCCTGTGGCTGTTGGGGACCCACATGGGACCCCCCCATGGAGGGGGCATTATAATGTAATAATGTAATATTGCACATCCCCTGCCTTGTAACATGAAGAGGCACCATTCAAAAGTCAAGAAAAGCTTGGTGACCACCATGTGGGGGAGCTGTAATAGCAGCTATTTCGTTTGGCACTAAGCTTAATGGTACAGCCACATCGTCAGGTTTCTTGGAATCCAAATTAAGGAATGGATCATAAAAGGAGAGTAAGTGTAAAGGACAGATATGACCTCCTCTTTGAATTCACTCCGGTTTAGGCTTCCAAAAACTGTATCAGGAAACGTGACCATATGACTTTATGTGTAGTATAACAGATTATGGATAAATCAACAACAATTGATAAACAACTGTTATTTATTTTCATTCACATTGCTGTTTATTTATTTATTTATTTATTTAGCTTTTCAGTGTTTACATTTTTGATACATATTAGAGAGCATTTATACATTTCAGAAATGTACTATTTCTTTTGCAATTTTGTTGTCTTTACTTTATATTAAAATATTGTAATTAGAACTTTTTTTTAAGAATGTTAATCTTTGTTATTCTTTCTTTATGTGTTTGGATTTTCTTCTCTTTTTTACACTTAGATTTTTTTTGTCCCACTAGAAGACTTTTAATTTTATACACAGTCAAGTCACATTATTATGACCAGTTCCTACTTTTGATGTTGGCAGCGAGTAGCTAATGAAGTAAGTCGCACCTGGCTTTGTGTGCGATAGGCTTTCTGCACACATTGCTCTCATTGCTGTGATGGGTAAAAGGGGCAATTTATCAGAGTTGCAAAAAGGGATGATTATTGTCTTTCAGGTGACAGTATTTCTGGAACTGCGCAGTTTGTGAACTGTTCGCATGCTGCTGGGGTGAAAGTGTATTGTTAGTGGATAAATGGTATAATTGTGAACAAGTGATGTGCAAACTAAAGAGCACCATGTGCCATTGATGTAAGAGGTGAATGCTATGAAGGTGCACAAGGGCAGACCGACAAACTACAGTGGAGCAGTCCATCATCAAAATGAACCAGGGGGTCACCAGAAATGTGCTTAAAACAACAGTTCAACTAAACCTACTCTGTGTGGTTCTCTGAAGCAAATACCTGTAGATGGTCACTGCACCTCTGCCAGTGAAGTTGATTTGGCAGAAAAGGGTTCAATTTTCTCAGTAGTATTTGAATTGGACCTCAGCTAATCAGCAAAAGGTTGCCTTCTCCGCTGAATCACGTGTTCTTTATCATTGAATGGATGGACATTGGCATGTCAGTTGATAAACATCAGAGAACTAACACCCTGCAACTACTGCTGGAAGAACGCAAGCTGGTGGTGGCAGCATTATAGAAACATAGAAACATAGAATGTGTCGGCAGATAAGAACCATTTGGCCCATCTAGTCTGCCCAATATACTAAATACTATGAATAGTCCCTGGCCCTATCTTATATGAAGGATGGCCTTATGCCTATCCCATGCATGCTTAAACCCCTTCACTGTATTTGCAGCTACCACTTCTGCAGGAAGGCTATTCCATGCATCCACTACTCTCTCAGTAAAGTAATACTTCCTGATATTACTTTTAAACCTTTGCCCCTCTAATTTAAAACTATGTCCTCTTGTAGCAGTTTTTCTTCTTTTAAATATTCTCTCCTCTTTTACCTTGTTGATTCCCTTTATGTATTTAAAAGTTTCTATCATATGCCCTCTGTCTCGTCTTTCTTCCAAGCTATACATGTTAAGGTCCTTTAATCTTTCCTGGTAAGTTTTATCCTGCAATCCATGTACCAGTTTAGTAGCTCTTCTCTGAACTCTCTCCAAAGTATCAATATCCTTCTGGAGATATGGTCTCCAGTACTGAGCACAATACTCCAGATGAGGTCTCACTAGTGCTCTGTAGAGCAGCATGAGCACCTCCCTCTTTCTACTGGTAATTCCTCTCCCTATACACCCAAGCATTCTGCTAGCATTTCCTGCTGCTCTGTGACATTGTCTGCCTACCTTTAAGTCTTCTGAAATAATGACCCCTAAATCCCTTTCCTCAGATACTGAGGTTAGGACTGTATCACTGATTTTATATTCTGCTCTTGGGTTTTTACGCCCCAGGTGCATTATTTTGCACTTATCGAAATAAAATTTTAGTTGCCAGATTTATGGTCTGGGGTATGTTTTTGTGGCATTCTCTGGGCCTACTTATGCATGTAGAAGGCACTCTCAACTTGTTTGGGTATGAATCCATCCTTCCAGATCACATACACTCATACATGCTAATTGTCTTATGGGGAAGATAAAATCTTCAAGCAAGACAATGCAACACATGTCTAGAAATGTCCAACATTTGTTAGAAGAGCATGACTAAGACTTCAAAATGCTACCCTGGCCCCCTAATTCCTCAGACTTGAACCCAATTAAGCCTCCGTGAGACCACCTGGATCATCATGTTCGCCCTGTGGATCCTCCCCTACGCAACCTCCAACACCTGTGGGATGCACCGCAGTCAGCATGGCTCCAGATACCTGTTACAACCTACCAGGAACTTACTGAGTCACTCCCATCCCGTCTGGCTGCTGTCCGTGCTGCGCTCTGGATATTAGCTGGTGGTCATAATAATGTTACCCCACTGTGTATTTGCTAGGCCCATGGCTGTCCCTTAAAACCATCAGTGCTGATAATCTGCTGAACACAGGGGTTACCTCTAGTTCAGCGTTTTCTCTAATTTTAAGAAGGGCAAGGGGTGTCAATTATAATGCTGAGCTTTGAGTGTTCATACACAGCATACATTTTGCAGCAGTGTATGAGAAGGGGTTAAAGGGTGCCTTTGAGAAAAAAACAAAACAAGACATTGATGGTCTATAGTTAGGATAGGCCTTCAGTGTGAGATTGATGGGCTGAGTTTGGTACTACAACTAAGTACCCTTCTAGCGAGTGTAGACCCTTTAATCTACGGAATAGCAAAGCTCCAGGCATATGGATTTGGGATACTTTTGCCAGCTTCAATCAGAAAATCTAACTCAACCATACAGGGATACAGGAATAGAAGATGTTATTAGCAATATACCCTTTATATAAAACCTTATAAGAAATCACCCTTTTCACTTTCTTTTTCTAATCACTTAAAGTGAGACGAAGTGGAAGAAGATTTCCATAATCCTGACACATATACGTCCTATAATTATGTTACTTTAAGGAAGTCAATTAAATTGGCAGGGTCTACTTAAATTCTTTCTCTCTGTGTCCCTTTAAGCAGAAGGCCACCTGCAGAAGGCTGGTGATGCTATGGCAATTAAGTCTTTATAGAGAATGACACTGCAATCCTGTATGATATCCTGGTATTATATTATCTTGCCTGCAGCACATGGCAGTAGCTCAGCATCACTGAGGACAATAGAGATATTCTAGTTCATAGTAACAGCATGGTGACTACAATAGGAGAACATATACAAATGTGTTAGCATAAGCACAATGAACCTGGATTATAGCAACATGAGGATAAAAATGAAATGTCTGGTATGAGAACTAGTTTGCACATTCCCAAGGCTGCAGATCCAGTCACATCCAAGGCCCTGAGTTTGCAGCTTTTGTGGATGATGTAAAATCCGAAACAGAATAATAATACTAATAATGATAATAACTAGATATGAGAGAATTGAAGCTGATGAAGTGGAATTCGATCCAAATTTCAGGAAAAATTCAATTCACAACTAATGCGAATTTTCTTGCGCTTCGTGGTAACGAATCACAATTTACCCTAAAATGGTGGCTGCAATGGTGGCTAAATGTGTGAGGACATAGGGCAAGGAACTCTGGGAAGGCGGGCTGACCCATAATGCCATGCATGCAGCTAATCAGCAGCCAGCCCTGTGATGTCACAGCCTTATAAATACCCACAGCCATCTTGGATTCAGACATTTTCCAGCCTTCTGAGTGCAGGGACAGACGTTGCAGGCGCTATCGAGAGTTATACTGAAAACCTCATTGTGAATAAAAAAGCGATTTATAAGTGCAGGGAAAAATTATTCAAATTCCAGGGAAATGATAGGGAGGAATCATTTCATAGCATCTTAGTGCAGGGAAAGACATCTGAAGTCGCTAGGGACAGTGCTAGAAACATAGAAACATAGAATGTGTCGGCAGATAAGAACCATTTGGCCCATCTAGTCTGCCCAATATACTAAATACTATGGATAGCCCCTGGCTTTATCTTATATGAAGGATGGCCTTATGCCTATCCCATGCATGCTTAAACTCCTCCACTGTATTTGCAGCTACCACTTCTGCAGGAAGGCTATTCCATGCATCCACTACTCTCTCAGTAAAGTAATACTTCCTGATATTACTTTTAAACCTTTGCCCCTCTAATTTAAAACTATGTCCTCTTGTAGCAGTTTTTCTTCTTTTAAATATTCTTTCCTCTTTTACCTTGTTGATTCCCTTTATGTATTTACAAGTTTCTATCATATCCCCTCTGTCTCGTCTTTCTTCCAAGCTATACATATTAAGGTCCTTTAATCTTTCCTGGTAAGTTTTATCCTGCAATCCATGTACCAGTTTAGTAGCTCTTCTCTGAACTCTCTCACAAAAACCTCATTGTGAAAAAAAAAAAGCAATTTACAAGGGCAGGGAAACATTATTTGGGGATCCAAATAGCCATTATACAGCTCTGGCATTCCAACAATTTGTTCTTGTTATTGGGGTGCAAGTGCTATGTTAAAAAGCCTTTAGTGGCTTATATCTGTGGAAAAAGAAAAATATATGTGCATTTCACTTCTGCAGTTATTTGTGTTGAAAGAGTTTAGTGGCCTATTTCAGTACAAAAAGGAAAAATATATACGTATTTCACTGTTGCATTTATTTGTGGTGAAAGAGTTTAGTGGCCTATTTCAGCACAAAATATATATATACATTTTACACCTCCTGATGCTGCCACCTCTCCAATTTCTCGTTGTCGTGCTACTCTGGCCTCCTCATGCTGATGACACCTCCAAACTTTGCCAATCTGTGGCCTCCTCATGGTGCTGCCACCTCCACAATATCTTGTTGTCGTGCTACTCTGTGGCCTCCTCATGCTGCTGCCACCTCCACAATCTTTCGTCGTCGTGCCAGTCTGTGCCCTCCAGATGCTGCCGCCACCTCCATGTCATTGGGCCACTCTGTGGTCTCCTCATGCTGCTTCCACCTCACCACTATGTCATATGTCCACTGTGTGGACTTCTCATGCTGTTCCCACCCTCCCTACTTCATGACTGGCCACTATTTAGCCTTTTGGCCTGACTGACATCATCATTTATTTGACCTTTCTTCTGATCTGTCAGAAGGAAGGAAAAATGGGACGCACAACAGATCCTGTCTGTGTAGCAGCTGTAAGGCCTGTATGGTCCCATCAGAACTGGCTTGTGATTTGGAAGCCAAAAGCAGGAGTGGGTACAAAACACAGAAGACATGTAAATATTCCATTCACGTGTCATCTCTACTTTAGATCCACTCATGTTTGTTTTTGGCATTAGCAATTGTCATGGATTATTAAGCAAATGCTGACCGAGTGAAGGCGGATGGTCCACAGACAGGATCCGATTTTTGTGGGTTATTGTTTTGACGGATCAGAGGAAGGGCAAATTAATCAGTGACGTGAAAACAAACTTACTGCTGACACCCTCTCCACTCTGTTGGGGGGGGGGGGCTCTACTTTTATAAGCGTTTAATAGAACAGGTTCTGTAGACATCTATGTGGAATCAGCTGATGACGGTGTAAAAGGAGTGCACTTCTTCTTGGCACTAGCATCGACCTGTAAGGCTAATGGTTAATACTTGAGTTATTTGGTCAGTTTTGGCCCCGTGACTGCCCTAATAAGTGAAGTGTGCAGTGATTCTAAGAGCGACGCCTGTCATCTGCATGTCATATGGACTCACAGTATTATTTCACTACCACAGCAGACTCCCTGTTACTGCAAGGCACAGTGTTCTACACTGCTATAAAGGCTTTTTTGACGTAATTCGCAGCACATATATTTGGATCGAACCGAATGTTTTCCAAAAATTTGCTCATCTCGAATAATAACATTAATAATAGTAAAAGTATTATCATTATAATCATCATAATCATCATTAGTATCATTATTCTTTACAATATTTGTATTATTGTACAAAGCTATGTAAGAAAGTACAGTATATCCTGCCGACCTGACTACATACTGCTCTGCATGAGTTACAAAACATATAAAGGAAATTTGTCAGCTCCAAAACAGCCCCTTAACTAGAGTAAGCTGTGTACAGTGTCAGGTTAAGTAATTTATATCTTGATACTTGCATTCAGGCGCTGTGCTACCACAAATCAGCAGTAAAATGCATTGAGAGGACTCCTTTTTGAGTCCTCTCCACTTTGTGCTTGAGCACAGGAGTCCTCTCAATGTCTTTTACTGCTGGTTTGTGGGAGCACAGCGTCAGAATGCAAGTGATTATAAAGATAACAATTACATTACCGGAATCAGAACCACTTACACTGTAGAGTGCTGACTCTAGTTTGGGGGCTCTTTCGGAGCTGACAGATTCCCTTTAAGGGGAGACTCCAGAGAAAACTGGAGTATCCCATTGTAATGAATTACTAGGAATCCCTTTTCTTTGAAAGGAATAATTATTTGGGTCTGGGGTTTATTAGGCAGCCTGAGTATTTTTGAGTAGTTAATGTAGGCCAATATTAGTGGGTGACATATAGTATAACAATCTCCAAATTCTACCACCCAGACAGTTACCTGCACTTCCGCTCCAATGCTGGAGGGGCAGCAAGATGGTGGTGGTCACATCATAATGCTTCTTGACTGAAGAGATGAATTAGAAAATGACAAACTAGATACCTACCTACCATATAGTATATAATACATTAACGGTCTATATAAACTATATAATAGACTCTCCTTTAGGCCTCTTTCACACGAACGATACGGATTGGCTCAGGATGGGTTCAGTTTGCGTTCAGTGAAACTCGCACCATTTTGCAAGCAAGTTTAGCAACATAGTACACAAGGCCGAAAAAAGACATTTGTCCATCCAGTTCGGCCTGTCATCCTGCCAGTTTAGTCAGTTTTGTTTGCATTTGCGTTGAGTGTTTCAGTTTTTTTCTGCGTGGGTGCAATCAGTTTTGATGCGGAAGGTTTACAAACAACATCTCCTAGCAACCTTCAGTGAAAAATGCATTGCACCCAGACTGCGTCCGAATTACAGCCCCATTCACTTCTGTGGGGCCAGGGCTGCATGAAAAACGCAGAATAAAGAACACGCTGAGATCGTCACGCAACGCAGAACTGATGCGTGAAAAAAACGCTCATGTACACAGACCCATTGAAATGAATGAGTCAGGATTCAGTGCGGGTGCTATGCGTTCACGCCACGCATCACACCCACGCGGAAAACTTGCTCGTGTGAAAAGGGCCTTAGGGCAAAAGTGACATAAGAGTATAGTCACACCCAGCCAAGATCCTTGCAGAAATTCCTGGACTAAAATCCATTTTATAAATAAGAATGTGTTTTTTTCTGCAGCAGGTGCATAGATTTAAGAGCTAATCAGATGAATGGGATAGTTGCCAGAATTTCTGCAAAATGTCTGTGGAATATAAATATATCCTTATTTATTAACCCTTGTAAAATTAACTCCCCTTAGATATTAAATGGCTTGTCCAGAATTAGAAAATACACAGCTTTTTACAGGAACAGCACAACCCTTGTACTCGTATAGTAACTTTTATTGCAGCTATGCTTTGTTCATAACATGCCTAAGCATCTGTCACCCATAGTTTCCCATTGTAAAAAAAAAAAAAAAAAAACACTTTTAACCAATATGCATAAATGTTTTTTGTCTTTTTCCTGGATACTGTATAGAATGGCATCCTCTACCGCTCTGTTCCATGCTCTTTTCAGTAGTATTCAACCAATTTCCCTGGACTCCTTGGAATAGGTCATCGATATGTGTTCACTCGGGTTCTGACACTCAGCACCCCCACCGATCAGCTGTTTGAAGAGACCGCAAAGCCCCACTGAGTGCTGCAGCCTCCTTGCAGCACATGAAGCACAGTACTATTCATTGCATAGCAGCTGTGATTGCACTAGGCCATGTGACCAATGAATGTGACATCACTGGCCTAGGAAGAGGCCACAGTGCTCGTCAGAGTGCCATGGCCTTTTCAAACAGCTGATCAGCAGTCGGACCCCCAATGATCAGATATTGATGGCCTATCCTCAATATATGAATCCCCCCAAAAAACCTTTTTAACCACAAAAATAGCCCTACAGTTATCTGTTTTTTCAGGGCTAGACATAAGAAAACATAAAATAAAATAAAAATAGTTGATATTATCAGTCCAGTTGCCTTTGTTTTCTCCCTTGGGCATATGTATTGTAAATGGTACCTGTATGACAAGGTATCTCTGTGGGTCTCTTGCCATCCTAGAAAATTCTGCAGCCAGCTCCTTAAATTTGGGACGACTATCAGCATCTATCATCCAACCTTTGGAAAAGAAAAACAAGTTGTAATTAATTCTTTGGATAAAGAATGAAAAAAAATTAACCATTGGAAATCTGGGCAGCCCTAAAATGTCCTTAAAGGGAACCAGTCAATATGAAAATGCTGTCTAACCTGCTTGCAGCATGTTATGGAGCAGAAAGGCCTGAAAAGCTTGATACATAGTTCGTGAGAAACCTTTAGTATAACTTGATTGTTTTTACATTTAAATCCTAATCCCTGCTCTTTGAATGCTTAGGAGTCCAGTGGGTGGAACTACTCAATGACTGACAGCTATGTGTGGGCATTGATATAGGGAAGGCTGGACTATTAAGGCCAGAAGACATTTAAATGAATAAAATGCAAGTAATACTGAACATTTTCCCCAAAACTCAAGATCAGGGCTAGCCAACCTGTGGCTCTCCAGCTGTTGTAAAACTACAACTCCCACCATGCCCTGCTGTAGGCTGATACCTGTAGGCAAACTGGGCATGCTGGGAGTTGTAGTTTTGCAACAGCTGGAGAGCTGCAGGTTGGCCATCCCTGCTCTAGATCATTACGCTCAATTGCTCTTGCTCCATGCTGGTCACAGATAGGCCTGTAGGCACAAGGTGACACATTCCCTTCAAAATATATTCGCCTACCAATTGCACATTTATAATTTCTTCTGGGTAATAAGACCATTGTATCTCTAGCTCTGGTAAGTGTGGAAGATGGATTAATCATGGTAGTTTGATGTTTGTAAGTGATGTTCTTCCTCCCTCTAAATAGGAGGTAGTAATGTAAGAAATTACCCTAATATCTTACATTATTACTACCGCCCCAAAAAAGTCTTTCTTGAATGATCAATATCAGTGGTAAACGTCTATCTACAATACTCAATTTTCTAATTATGGTTCTTGTAAAAGAGTTCTAAATCGAAGTAGTTGCCAACCATCCAGAAATTACTGGACCATCTGTAAAAATAGGCAACTTTTTTCCTGTGTCTGTGAGTCTGTGTATCTGTTATTTTTTTGAGGCTGGTGGCACCTGAGCAGGTTACTTGGCGCTAATTATTAATATTTTATAGTTTCCAGTAAATGCTGGTAAAGAGTTCTTATCATTACATTGAGCTACATATATGTATTACGGTACTTATAATCGGTATAATTTCTTACAGTATTGCAAAATTTGGCTTTCCATGTTTTTTGGATAAATTGTCAGAAGAAAGAAAAATTCTGGTTGGCAACCCTGATTCGCTACCCCGGTCAACCAATGTCCAGGTGGACTCTATCAATGCCAGTGGTTCCATAGATCAAGGAACATTTTATTTATTTCTGTATGTTTTACAAATGTGTTATGGGAAGAGATCAGGAACTTTTTGGAGTGTGGAAAGAAATTAGAGTATCTAAAAAGAATTGTGAAAAACTAAAACTATAAACCCATTGTAATGCATGTTCTACACATGTTACATCACTGACATGTTACCTTTTCTAAAGAAATATGTTGCAGTCTTACATAGAAGAACAGGGGTAAATGTTCTGCAATGGTTTGCTGGGCCCTCTGGCAGAAGAGAAGATAGTAATTTGTTCCAAGGTGAAATACGTGTCTCTCTCCAGAACAAAGCATTATAGGAATCCATATATATCATGTCCCGGCCTCCCTCTCTCTCTCCCTCTCTCTCCCAAGCCCCCTGTTTACTGGTGCATGTCCTTTCTGTGCTTACACGGGAAAGATAAAGTACAAAGCATTTCAAAGTATTTGCAGTGTAGCTCACAGGGATTTAACTCTTATGCACACAATCTGTCTAGTTATAGCTGGTCATTTTGGCCGTGAGTTGAAAACAACATCACCCTTATTAAATGAATGGCCTTTTTTTTCCCTTTCTGTTGGTTTAATCTGGTGAAGTTTTCTTTATGGTGGTTTAGCTATGGTGAACGAGGAAAGAAGTTTTATCAGTTTTTCTTCACTAACCTTACAGTAGGTGAACTAAGCCAAATCACTATTCATGATCGTGACCTGTCTGCCCGCTTTCTTCTTGACCGGTCTGCCCGCTTTCTAGAAGAAAGCGGGCAGACCGGTCAAGATCGTGAGTAATATAAGACACTGAATGCTAGCGAAATCAATTGCGGATTGATTGAACATTTTACTAACATAATATGTGTGCACGCAACATGAATTAACCGCAAACTGGCATATTAACCTATCTAAGGACATGGACACATTGTAGCAAATTAAGAGAATGTGTCATAAGCCTGCCATCTATTAAGAACATTGAATAACACAGCGAACAGAATCTAATATCAACTGATACTATTAACCACACACCCAGAAATTATAAGGAAGCCGCAATTTTGCACTTTTGTAATTTCTTACATGCGAGAGCTCCGCATTTAAAGGGACCGTCTATACAAAATGAACTTTGTCTTATAGGTATTTTTATGTGAATGTAAAGGTTTTTTATGTATTTGATTTTATATTATGTATAAGGTTTAGTAAAAGTAAATGCAAATTACTGTGAGCCAGCCGTTTTTTCATTAATACTTAGGTCTGTATTTACACTGAAGGGTGGGCAGTGGGCTAAGTTCGAGAGCAACTGGTGAACATCCTCTAGATTGTTAAAAACCTACTGATGTCATTAGAGGACAAATATGGCAGAAGGTAAAATTGTGCTTAAATATCCCTGAATTACCTTTATTTTTTACTCAAAGACTAAACCAGAGGCGGATTGGCCATAGACCCATCAGGGAAATTTCCCAATGGGACGATGCCCCAGGGGGCCACCCAAGTCCTCCTCTCTGCCGCTGACCTGGTACATAATAAGCTCTCAACAGTAATTAACCCTGTGAGAATCAGGTATTCATGTACCCAGCCAGTGACCACACATGCTCTCCTGAATTCAACTGCTGTGTCTCGCACCTTACCTCCTAAGCCCTCTGCTCCATAGACAACTGGAGGAGGACAGAAGATGGTAGCTAATGATGGCCACCACAGAGTGCCAGCTTTTGGGGCAGTATATTGTGCTACACTGTGCTATTTGCTTCTGCACCATGGTATTGTTGACCCCACCTACTTGTGTTGCCCCGCCTTTTCTGTTAATTTGGACCTGCCTACAAAATGGGACGATTTATAGTTTGTTTTTTTTCTTACCAGGGCCACTTTAAGCTCCAAGTCCGCCCCTGAACTACACTATTCTTGCAAGGAAAAAAGAGAGGAAAATAATATATTATCACTTAAAAAGGTTTGTCTATCAAATTCAACCAGAAAAAGGGAGATAATATTGATGAAAGGAAGGGTTAAGTAAGAAATATATTACTAAGGCATAGTTCAATCTATCATAAATCCAAATTTTTTGGAATCACAGAATCTAATATAGTTGTGGCTTGAAGGGCCCTCACATCAGTTGTTCTGTTCCGTTATAGGAGAAGAACAACGACAATAATGGAAGTATCAGATTCAGCACATAGCTGATAGGAACGGAGGCTAACAGGTTCCATTGACTATAAGGCCCCTTGCAGACAAGCGTGTGTCATGCTGCGAGTCTGCAGCGCAGCTCCCGGCCTGACCTCCCAACCCTTACAGTTCTGGAATGTATTAGAAAACACTGACATAATGCTGCCTGTGTTATTCCAATACAATTCCAAAACTGTAAGGGTTACATAGCATCATAAATCAATATAATGCTATGTGACCCTGTCAGTGCTGGGAGGTCTGGTCGGGAGCTGCGCTGCGGACTCGCAGCATGACACACGGTCATCTGTAAGGGGCCTAATGGAATCGGTTTGGTTTTTGTTCAGTGGAGAAAAAAGTCCCACATGCAGGACTTTTCCCTATTTTTGACAAAATATGTGACGGAAGCCCTGAATGGAGCCTCTAATGCAGATGTGAACAATTGCAGCCATCTCTAACCAGCTGTATTATAAATGTTTGCACACCTACACATGGCTCATTATAATCCAAAAAAATCTCATGTCTTTATATCAGGATGGTCCTGTGGATGCTTATTATTGGAATTTTCTGTCAGTGCTATATTCTGGAGATGTTTTACATAAATGTCTACATACTGTATAACACCAGTTCTACTTACATGGCATACACTGGCATATTTTGACTACACTGGACATACACAAAAAACATTTTTCTGTAATTTAGTACTAATCTTTTTTTTCCAATGGAGACACCAATAGAGCACAATAGAGGAATTTATTTCTATTGATTTCAGCTGCTGTAGTGATAAACATGCAGCTCCGCGAGATTTGCTTGAGTCAGCAGGGGGCATCACAAGACTCTGCATTCTTGTCATGAACACACAACAGGCCCAAAGTCTCCTATTAAAAACAGGCTCATTTATCGTCACAGGTTTCTGGTGCTGTTATGCAGACGCCTTTCAGGAGAAACCAGATAGGGAAAATGGGAGTGAGGCGTTAATCGCACTTAAATGAAGCCAGAAGCTCTAGGGAGATTTTGCTTGTAATGAGATTGAATGGACTGGAGAGACATACTTTGAGAGACTGTTCTCTAATTGCATGGTGTGGCACAAAAGTATTATCTACAGAATACAGGGATATGTTATCATATCTCTTACATCTCTTTTTGGTGTAGAAAAAGGCACAAATCCACTGGATTTGCAACCTTGAAAGTATGTTTGACTTTTCTATCAGGCCCCGGCTTATTTATTGTCATTTATGCCTGAAACTGTCTTAAATAATGACTGAAATCTATGGCTGCTCTATGCGGGAGCGTTCAATATGTATGTATCTATCTTAAATTTTGTCTGTTTTTTTGGTTTCAATATGGATTGGTTTGCTCTGGGGTCTGAAGTTTATGGGTTCTGGCCTGGGCAATAAATACATAAGGGTTTGCTTTGGGATCTGAATGAGTTTAAAGGTCTGATCTAGGGTCTAAATGATTTTAGGAGTTAGTTCTTGTGGGGTTTAATTAATTTAGGGGGTCCAGGGGCTTAAAGGGGTTGTCAAGTTCCATGAAATGTATGACCTAGGGGCCATTGATGTGGCATTGTGAAGTGAATGGGATGAACAGCACAAGGTAGATGGCATGCAGGTAAACAGTGAAGAGGATGCAGCTCTCACATGAGAGTCAGGCCCCCACCGATCTGATACTGATGACTTGTCCTGAGAAAAAGTCACCAATATCATGAAACCCAACAAACCCTTTAATTAAAGGGCTTCTACCACCAGAAATACTGTTATGTAGCTGACTGACATTAGCGATGCGCCAATGTCAGCACTACATAACAGTATGTTTCTAACATTAGTCCCTGCAGCCGTTTTTGTAAAAAAAAAGCACTTTTATTATATGCTAATGAGCCTCTAGGTGTTATGTGGGCGTAAAATCAGCACCTAGAGGCTCCGTCCACTCACCCATTATCCCGCCCAGGTCCCCTGTTCTGCCTGCCCCGCTCCTCTTGATTGATGCCACGGTCCAACGCATCGTTGACGAAATCCCGCGCCTGCGCCGTTCACTTCTGTCTTCGGCGCAGGCGCAGTGAGTGAAGGCCGCTCTCCTGATGCCGGCTTCCTCACTGTGATGTAGTCGGCGCAGGCGCAGTGAGGAATCCGGCACCAGGAGCGCATCATTCACTCACTGCGCCTGCGCCAAAACCAGAAGTGAACAGCGCATGGCGCGGGATTTCGTCAACGATGCGTTGGACCGTGGCATCAATCAAGAGGAGCTGGACGGGCAGAACAGGGGACCTGGGCGGGATAATGGGTGAGTAGACGGAGCCTCTAGGTGCTGATTTTACGCCCACATAGCACCTAGAGGCTCATTAGCATATAATAAAAGTGCTTATTTTACAAAAACGGCTGCAGGGACAAATGTTAGAAACACACTGTTATGTAGTGCTGACATTGGCGCATCGCTATATCAGTCAGCTACATAACAGTATTTCTGGTGGTAGAAGCCCTTTAATTTAGTGTTCTGGATCAGTTTCCCAACTTACAAATAATAATAAATCATGGGCTTCCACAGGTGAATCCCTCAGTGGTTCCCTGAGCAAGGGATTTGTCCCTAGTCCTCACCCCCTGCACAAGTGTCAAATAGCACTGCAAACTGACTGCAGTATATATATAGATACAGTAGGCAGCATATAACATCTCAACCAGCCTATACCTCCATATGAAAACTGGGAATATTATTTAACAAACTGCCCAGTTTACCTTTATAGATGCATTGGGTGGGAGATATGACTACTAGGCTCAGAGCTAGGCCAGCTAGCATCTTCTTTCCCCTGGGGCGAGCTTTGTCAAAGTCACTGCAGGGACTACTATAATCAGTTATCTTCTTGCATCTTGCTGTTGTGAACTGGTAATATTTGCACGTACAGTAGCCATACAGTGGGCCCCCAGAATTAATTTTAATGGTGAGCCCTAGGCACCCCATTCTAACACTGATAGTTCTACAAAATTTACTGTTGATGTTGAGCTCAGACGTTCACAAGACCACAGTCCCCGTTAAGCAGACTTTTACCATAACTATCTGAGTACCCTGGTCTACATTATATACATTTTAGAATATTTCTCTATGAAGCAAAAGTAAAATACTAACATATTTTACTCCAGTATAGAATGGTTTGCCATTCCTCCTAATACTTTGAGCTGTCAAATATTCAGATGGTGATGTAGGAAGTGAAGTTCGTTAACACCTCTATTTTCCCACACAACTTAATTCACAGACTGAGAACTAATTAAGACAGATGCTAGTGAACCAAATTACAAATTAATATACCATAAAAAAAAAAAAAAAAACTGTATGAGTGAGCATGTGCTTCCTATCAACAACTTGACTTTAGGAGACTGGTGCAAGGTATATTATCCAGTAAACCAGTTTGCAAAGTTTTAGTTAACAGAAGGATGAAAAAAAAAATCATTAATGCCAATCTCACTCGCAATCTGCTTCCCATGTTACTACTATGGACCATATTTTCTATATGAACTGATAAATTATCCCCTACTTCAAATTCAGTCATTGATCTCAACAGGCCTACTATAGAGGGAGGATATAGGCCTACAAGGAGGTTCGTAATGAGAGAGTGCTCAGCATTAAAACACTTGCCTACCACCAACAGAAAAATTCACTGTATACAATTTATACATTTTGCATTGACTTCAATGAATTTGCTCCACAGCTCCTTCTAGTAGTTGCTAAATGCAGTAAGAATGATCCAATTTATTAAGTCAGAAACACAGACCTCCACAATACAGAATCAGATAAATTATGAAATTAAGCAGCATAAATCCTTAGACCTTAAATGCAATAGTGGATATTAAAGGGGTTGTGCAGCCAGTACTTATTGATGGCCTATGCTCAGGAGGTATTCTATCCACTGATCAGCTGTTTGAAGAGTTGGTGGAGCTGGTGCGAGTGCTACTTTCTCTTCAAGATTACAATGTGCATTGTCTCAGAAGTCTCAGTGGCGCAGTGTAAGTGCTTGTTCCATTCACTGGAGCGGTACGAGCAATTGTAATTACACTGCACCACTGCTTCAAGCAAGACAAAGTGCAGTGTAATGTGGAAGAGGAAGCAGTGCTGGTAAGATCACTGCCAACTCTTCAAACAGCTGATGGGTGCAGTTGCTGGGAGTTGGACCCCCAAAGACCAAATATTGATGACCTATCCTGAGGATAGATCATCAATATATACTGCCTGCACACTGCACAATTCAATATTTTTTTTATCTAAGCCCTCCATCACTAAGTCTTGTTTTTGAGATCATTTTTCACTACAACTGTACTAGCACATTTTAAAGTTACCCAGAAACGCTCATTACTTACACTTCACCATCACCATATAAACATCAATGGTGCACACAGGTGGCTGAGGAAGTCTTTCTCCTTTCTCCAGAAGATCAGGTATTTCCCGTGTTGGTATTCCATCATAGGGCTTTCCACCAAATGTCATTAGCTCCCATATAGTGACACCTATAAGATATACATTTTACTCACTCATACTTACTGATTTTTTTATAATAAAAATAATGGCTCACAAAGAAATATGCTAGAAAATATAGAAAACTAGAAGGTAGCTTGAAGGTCATGGGTTCTACATCAGTTCACACATCAGTGAATCAGTGGCCAGGGTGCTGATGGGAGCATGAATATTGCTAAAAGCCTAGTACGGAAAAAATAATCAACCAAAACATAAATTACTTCTTCAAGCTTAAGTGCATCAAATATATAATATGGCAACCATTTATCAGTGAAGAAAAAGTTACAGAGAAAAAAAGATGGCCTTCTACAAAGAATGTACCAAACAATATAGAATACGGAATATAATACTTGCCATAACTCCAGACATCACTTTGATGGGTAAACTTCCTGTAATGAATGCATTCTAGGGCCATCCACTTAATCGGCATCTATGTAAAGAAAATTATTATCAAAGAATTATTAAAGAATTATTCTTCAGGTATATTACTCAGTTTTAAAGAAAACTGATTTGTATATGATCTTTAAATAGGTGATTTCAGGCAAAAAATAAATAAATGGAAGAGATACAATGGCCACATAAAGTAAGCATATTTTCTTTCTTTCACCAAAAATATAAACTCACTAACAAAATAAATAACGCACCGAGATAAAAATGTTGGATTGCTGCAAAACACAACATGCAGTTATCTCTCAGGCAGTTATGTAAATGATTACAGGTGTGATCTGATTAGACACTGGGTCTTGCCATAAGAAGGCATTGAAGTGCTTCCTCTGCTGCCCTATAAAAAAGCTTTCAGGGGCTACTTTTGGGTAGTATACCTCTTGGCGAGAGATCGTTGTCTGCTAGACATGCCCCTACAACGCACTCAAAGACATTCTGCTTAGTTGACTTTGAGAGGGAGCACATTATTTCACTGAGAGAAGCAGGGTGGTCATTTTGATGAATTGCCCACCATCTAAGCAGTTCTGACTTAGTTGTTAGGAGGTGTTGGGAGCACACGCAGCAAACAGGCTCCAGACAGCCCAGACAGGCTACTAGTAGGGAGGATCGCTTAATTCACCAAGCACAAGTAGCTCCTACAGTTTCATTGTCCACTATTCAGACCACTTCTAGGTGCTTAGCAGAAGAAAATTTGAGGCATCATTATGTGGTTTGTCACTGCTTGCATAAAGTAGTAGCATAGGCTTTGCCTTGTGGTTGCAATGCTTGCTTTTGCCCCTGTAAAATATTCCCAATTCAGCAAAGCTGCATATAACTAGTGTTAAAACAGTCAACTAGACTGTTGCCTAATGGACAAAATCTAATTTCTAAAAGTTTGAGGTTTGGTGTCAATGCTATAACTAAATTATTAGTTGTATTGGCTACAATTGCCTTCCGTAACATCGATTAACATCAAAAGAGAGACATTAAAAATGGCTTACCTTGCCACCATCAGCATTGTATTCCTTCTCATCTCCTTCCAGTAGACGGGCTAGTCCAAAGTCTGTGATCTTCACATGGTTAGGAGACTTTACCAATACATTCCTGGCTGCGAGGTCTCTGTGAACCAAGCGGCGTTCCTCCAGGTACATCATGCCCTGTCATGCAATAGAACACATAGGTGTTATTCGGTGAACTGAACATATGGCTGCCCCTGTCCTCTACAGGAATCATGGGGCGATTGTTGCTTATGTTTTATATGGGTCTACAGAGCATTGCTAATAAACCAGGATAGAAAAATCATTGCTATTAAACATCTTTTATTCACAGCCTAT